>NC_050443.1:35508199-35837689 GCF_903995425.1 Onychomys torridus
TGACAAGCCTTTGGAGGCTTCTACTCATTAGGCAAACTGAAGTGGGTAGACATACTCACTGTGAGTAGCTCTATCCCCTGGGTTGGGATCCTGAACAGCATACAAAGGAAAAACTGAGCTGAGGACAAGCACATACCATTCCTTGCTTCTTCACTTCCAGCGCAATGTGACCAGATTTGTTACAATTTCTCCTGCTGTGACAGAATATATCCAGTACATATGAGCCAGGAAAAACCCTTCCTTCTTCAAGTTGGTTTTGTTACAGTAGTTAATCACAGCCATATTAAAACTGGGACAATTGTATGCCTTAAATGTATGTTTTATTTATCGATACTTTAAAATATCTGGCATTTACTCCTTACTATTGAGAACTCAGCTTTCAACCTGTGCAGTCCTTCAAAATGACTCAGTGTGTGCATTTGTTTCGGCTCAGATTTTCCGTGACTCGCTCTTTTTTCCTAGTGTTTCATTAAGATACACAGTGGCTTCTCTATCCATCCCTTCTGAGTTTAATCTCATCCTTTTCTACACATGGGATGGCTTAGATAATGACACAGATTTGGTTCTGACAATCCCAGAGTCCAGGACCAAGGTGTTACAGAAATGTTCTCAATTTTCTCTTCCCCATCAATCTGAATAATGTGACTTCTATATATATTATCAAGAAATGCACACATATAAATAGACTCCATCTGAAGCATTTTGACCTGTCTATTATTAAAGTTTCATATCTCTGGGCTCAGTTGCTTGTTTCAAGATAAATTCATGAACAAAGAGTGCACATCTCCTCAATATGACAGTGTGCATGACCCATTAAGATTTGCAACTGCATCTATGGACATAGTTTAATATTTTCACTAATTTAAAAAATGTTTTCTTTAACTTTATTTTGAAATAATTGTCAACAAATGTATGTTTGGGTATAAGATAAAATTTAGAAAGATAAACAAAGAAGAATTTTTTTTAAAGGCAAAAATGCTCACTTATGAGTTCATATACACAGTGTGCTTTGTGTAAGTCCTTTGCATGCTCTCAAGGTACAACACATTTTCTGTACAAAGAAAGTCCTTAAATGGGCAGTGCTCATGCATAATTCTATGAAGGGACACTGCCTTACTAGGAGATCTGAATTTTAGATTATTTCTTTCACTGTTTGAATATTCTGTATGCTGTAGTCCATGTAAGTTCTACTAAACTTGGTGTATTTATTCTTTAAAAATGGATTTTAATTTGACAAATTATTAAAAGTATCTTAAAATAATAATAATTTTGAAATTTCAGGTAACTTTTAATACTGATTTATTGTCCCTGAATTTTAAAGAACAGCATACCAGGAATATTTAAAAAACATGAATAAACTTGCACTCCCCTCACACACTGTATGCAGTTATTCTAAAATTCATCATTGTTTCTGGATAAATATACTTAGATTTTAAATAATGACAAAAAAGTTTGCACTTCACATCTGGATCATGGGACTACCCACAGTACATACAATAATCAGATTTCAGGGTCATTTTCTGTCAGTGTGTTCTAGGATTCAGGAAGGAATTCCATGTTGCATTTAGCTTTATACATTCCCAACCTCTTCCTGTGTGTGACAATAGCTCTGTCAGTTTTGATCTTTCATAGCCTGATGCTTCTCACAACTGGTGATTAGTAAGTTTTTAATATTTTCTCATAACTACTTAGAGCTATACATTTTGGGGCCAGAATATTGCAAATATTTCTGTAATCTCCTCAGTGAACGTGAAGTCCAGGTGTTGTTCTGAATATGAGGCCATCTCCCTGCATGACTTTTGAAAAGGCTTCCCTTAACTGCATTTTAGTCCTTTATTGTATTTTAAAATGTGTATTGCTATTTTATGTGCACAGTAATCACAGTATGTGTACTGTTTTTGGGTACCATCTGCCTGAGGATATCACATGTTCATCTGCAACAAGTTGAATGAAGATGAAACTTTGCAAGTCCCATCTCTGATTCAAAGGACAGGGGGAGGCAGTCAGACTTGCCACCCCAATAAAGAGAACTTGTGTTGTCTTGTCCAACATCACCTGTTTGGCCACAGAATGAGATTCCTTCTCTGTAGCCAGGAATAAACATTACCTGACCTTTTTGTAGAGAGAATAAAAGGGGGTTATGGGTGTGATCCATACAGATCTGGAGGGTATCAGTGGGTAATAATGTCTTGCAATGACCAATGCCAGTATCAAGTAGTCACCAATAAGAAGAGGTCCTTGATCCTGCTTCCAGCAAAGCAAATGATGGAGACAGTAGAGCGGCTGTGTGAGAGAGAACTGTGAGTGAGTGGTTGAAGAGACCCCAGTGTCTAGGGACACCCAGTGCTCCACAAAACATACGCAGGTCCATCATTTTATTCAACTTTACTTTTTTTGTGCAGAAAAGGGTTTATTTGACTTATGCTTTTGTATCAATGATCATATCTAAGTATGTTAGGACAAAAACTCAAACAGAACAGGAACCTGGAAAGAAGAGCTTATGCCGAGGCCATGGAGGAGTGCTGCTTTCTGGCTTGCTCAGCCTGCATTCTTAGGTGGAGTTTATCTCATTGTTCATATTATATAGATAACTATCATAAGGATGTCAAATAGACTATCAAATCATGCTGCCTCTGTAGGTAGATAGCACTGAGTCTCCAAGAGTCTGTAAATATTTGAGTCTCAAACCTATTTCTTACACCAAATCACACTTGTACCAATACCACCCTATTATTTTCACAAATCCATCTCTCCTGTAGCATATTTGGATGCCTAAAAATATTTGAGGTTACTGTTTTTTACTTCCTTCTCTTATCTGGCACATCTACTGAGAGATTCAAATTCAAATCACTCTTTAATCTGCCAATTTCCCTTTCAATAACATATCAATTTACACCACTAATAACTGGAAGGCCAACTTTTGTGATTAAATAGATTGTGTGCTCCAATAAACTTATCTGGGTATCAGAGGACAGAGCCAGCCACTAGATTAGACATAGAGGCCAGACAGTGGTGGTACACACCCTTAATCCTATCATCTGGGAGGCAAAGATCCATGTCGATCTCTGTGAATTCCAGGCCATACTGGAAACAGTCAGGTGATGTGGCACACAGCCATAATCCCAGCACTTGAGATCTCATGGCTTTGCTTGGAAAGCACACATGCCTTTAATGCCAGGAAGTGACATGGCTGGGTGGAGAACAGTGTATAAGGCGTGAGGAGACAGGAACTAAGCAGCAGTTCAACTGAGACCCTCAGGGGTGAGGACTCAGAGACTTTTAGTCTGAGGATTTGTGGAAACAGGATCGGCTGAGGAGATGGCAAGGTGAGGTTGACAGTGGCTTGTGCTGCTTCTCTGATCTTTCAGCATTCACCCCAATACCTGACTCCAGGGTTTTGTTTTTTCATTTGTTTGTTTGTTTGTTTTGGTTTGGTTTGGTTTGGTTTTGTTTTGTTTTGTTTTAATTAGTAAGACCAATTTAGCAATTCGGGCTACAAAAAAAGAAAGAAAAAAATCCTTTATGTATAGCTATCTAATTCTAAACTTTGAGTATATTTATACATTGAAGTCATTCTTGTTTGTTGATTGGAAATAAAGACACTGTGAAATGTGTTAGATATTGACCTAAAGGAGGGGCAGTTACTTTAGCCTAGAACAGCAAGCAGCTAATTCAGGCCTCCATAGACACCTGAAAACCTCATCCAAGGACCACTGGCACCTCTCAAACCCAGCAGGTTTCTATTCTTGAGGAGGCTTAGCTCTGGTGTGGTTTACAAGGACCCTGTAGGATGAAAAGGGCCTGCTGTTTTGAAAGATTAAAGGAAACATCTTGAACTTTCAGTTTGATTTCTTAATTTTTCTTTCTTTACTCCATACAAAATGCTACATTGTGCACTCCACTCAGTGCAATGCAATTAAGATAAAGATGATAACTGCTATTTGTCACTGAATTTATGTTTTTGTATATGTAAGAACCCTTCTCATTCATTCAAGGAAATCATATGTAAATTATTTGTATTGTATGAAAAAGCTCAGTAAGACTTTAAGATCAGGATTCTGTGAGTGAACAAAAATTAAAGGCTGGGGTTGGGGATTTAGCTCAGTGGTAGAGCACTTGCCTAGCAAGTGCAAGGCCCTGGGTTTGATCCTCAGCTCTGCCAAAAATAAATAAATAAATAAAGCCCAAGCAAATTAAAGCCCAAGAAAAAAGGTGTAGCCGGAGTTTTCTCCAGTCCCACTAGGGGCCCCCCACAGTTCCGCAGCCCACTTAGAAAATAATCACTCAGAAGCTCATATTAATTAAAATTGCTCAGCCATTAGCTCTGGCTAACTACTGACTAGCTCTTACATCTTAAATTAACCCACTTCTATTAATCTATAAGTTGCCACGTGGCTTGAGGCTTACTGGTACTTTGACATCTTGCTTCCTCTCTGTCTGGCTGGTGACTCCTAACTCAGCCTTCCTGTTCCCAGAATTCTCTTCTCTGCTTATCCCACCTATACTTCCTGCCTGGCTACTGGCCAATCAGCATTTTGTTTGTCAATCAATCAGAACAACACATTCATAGCATCCCCAGCAGGAAGGTAAATTCACCAAAGTTGCACAGTTTGTAAGCTGACCAGCCTGGCTTTGAAACAGTCCTGTTTGGTTCTGAAGATGTGTTCTGTAGAGCAGACACAGAACAACATCCAGCACAGATTTGAGGGAGGACTTTCCTTTTCTATAGGTTAATGGAACTCTTCAGCCACCGGAAGCCAGCACCAAGACCAAGCTCATGGTTGTTCCCCAGAGTTTACATTTGCCCCATTGGAAAGCAACTGAATAGGAATGTTTCAGAGCTTCAGAATTTGGACAAGTATAGGTTCCCAGGAATTTGCAAACAACATCACAGAGGGAATTCTTTTCAACTTGTTCCCAGCTGTATCACTTTATATCACTCTAAAACAATTATAAACATTTGTTATAGTTCATTAATTTCATTAGTTTTACATGTGCACATTTGTGTGTCTGCTGTGTCTGTCTGTATGTTTGCACATGTATATGTGTTGTGCATCCATGTATCTGTGTGAACTTTGAATGATATGTCTGTTGTGCATATCTATATTCCTGTGTGTTGTGTGTGTGTTTCTGTACAATTTTACCAATAATGAAGATTCATGCAACTGTCCTCAACACAATCAGGATGTAGAATTGCTTTATCAACACAAGTCACCCTCATTCAAAACATCTGTATTCACAATTTCCACTTTATCCTCATCTGGATTAAGAAATGAACTGCAGTGGCTATACATATGAACCTAGTGGGTGATCAAAGGTTAAGAAAAGAACCACAAGGAGTTGACTGGGTATCATTTGGGGTTATGCTTGGACAACTTCTTGAAAACACTCTGTTCCTGGCTTAGAAAAGATGAGAATTTTTCTATCATTGAAATGGAGTGAGGTTAGACTAGCTGCTAGGAAATGTGGCCTAAGGGTCATCACTCCAGCATCTCTGTTCTTATGTCTGTGCCCTGGAGTCCAGAGGCCCCAGCTGCTTCCTTTTTGAAAGACAATGGTGTATATGAGGTCATATTTTAAGCCTAGCCAGTCAATGTCAGTGCACTATGCCATTCAAGGGGCCATCCCTTCCTCTGCTACACACCTCACTTAGCTGCAGCCACTCTCCCACCTTTTAGGAATTGCCTACATTATGGCTGATTTGGAAATAAAGTGTCCTGCTGGGCAATTGTTGAGGGATGACAGAATTTAGTGTCCCAAGGCACAAAGCTGACAGGAAAGAATCCTTACTGTCACAGAGGCTTGATTTGTCAGAGAAGTCTCAAGGCCGTTCTCTTTTACTCAGATATTTATTCATCAGGAAATGGAGGTCACAGGGACAAAAAATGGCTTTTGCATCTTCTGGCTAGTCATATGTAAGCGAAGCAAAGAAATACGAGATACACTACTGAGAGCAGAGGGCTGCAGCTGCATAGAGTTCTCACTAATTTCTCCAGGTATTAGGAGTACAGGGGCATCTCTGCAGAGACTGGAAAACCCTGAGCTAAGAGCACAAAATCCTTCCAGTCTTCATAGTCTTACCAATTAGCATGAGGCCTTGGGCAAATTATTTGTTGTTTTTATATCTTAGGGTTTTGTTGTTGTTTTTACAGTATGGTATAATTCTTGTCTGCCTACTTGTCTTAGATGTTATTGAGATGAGAAAACCAGTGAACACTGATTAAAATCACACTGTTGTATATGAGTGCAACTGCAGTTAATAAGAAAAGAGGTCTTGAATTTGACAGAAAGCAAGGAGGGTTTGGAGGGAGGAACACAAAGGGAGAAATGCTGTAATTATATGATAATCTCAAAAACAATTACATGGTCAAGTGGCATATGATATATATTTGATATGTATTTATGTTTTTCACATATCCATATACTCACACCCCTGAAGCACCTGATATACATATATAATAAATATAAGATATGATTGAATGTATATTTATGTCAGTCTATCAATCATCTCTTTGTTAGTGTCATCATCTATATACATTTATAGGAGTTAACAAAATTATATTAGTTAATATTATTTTTCATCAATATTACATGCTGGGCTAGAAAGATGCTCAGAGTGCATGCTGCTCTTGCAGAAAGCCCAAATTTGGGTCCCAGCATTCGTGTCAGGCAGTTCACAACCACCTAAAATGCCAGCTCCAGGTGAATCTGATGCCCTCTTCTGGTCTCTGTGTGCAATTGCATTCATGTGTTTATCCACACACAGTCATACACATAATTTAAAGTAAAACAAATCTTTTAAAGATTGGATATTGTCACAATTAATATTGCTATGTTTTAAGAAAAGACATATAACTACATGATTTTTCTCTCCTACTGACAACCCAGAAACCAAAATGCAATTATCAGCTGAAGTCAGTAGGCTGTGACAATTAAAGGCACATGGTGCAAGAGCTGCTTTCCTCCAGCATGTGCAGGGACCAGTAATTCATAGAGAACTGAGAAAAACAGCAGGGGGTCTGCAAACTTTAAGATACAAATCCTTCAGTTGATGGTTGATTAAGTCTCAGCTTGCAGAAGATGATCCATCCAAGTTAGTGGTGGGTACCAGATTCTGATAAACAAAGGAACAAAAGAGAGATCAGAGGGAACATAAAATACAGAAAAATCAATTCTAATAGGGAAGAAGACAGCAGAAATACAGGCACCATTTGTACCAGGCTTCAGAAATTGGCTATCAACAGGTGGACATGCTCCCTTCAGGGAAACCACTGGGAACTGATGCTGATGATAGGAATATACACCACATACCCCTAAGTCTCACGTAGTGATGATTGGGTTTGTGTTATGCTTCCCAGAATAAAGACTCTGGCTTCAATTTTGGAACTGAGATTGTAATGAAATTAGTTTTATTCCACTTGTTCACTGGATGAGTAAATAAACACATGGGGGGAGCCTACTCAAAGCGACATTTATGGTGTGGCTCTGAACTAAGGACATAATCTGATGTGAGTCTATCTCTCTATCTTTAAGGTGCCAGCTCTGTCCCAATTCCTTTCAGAATTTTTCTTCATCTCATATGACGTCAGCTGACTTGAAATTCTGTGCAAAAGTGAAAATCACTGTGAGGAAAAACAGAGATTCTTGAAATGAGCCTGTGAGGAGGTTCTTAGAGAAGATTTTGATGTCTTCCATAAAACTATAAGTATTCTGTACCTCATAGAATATGCTAGAGACAACAACCATAAATATTAAGGGGAAAAACATTAGAAACCATTGGATTCTTGTTTCAGTTCTGGATAAAAGCATGTTTGCTACTAGGAAAGCCAACTCAAGTCTGGTGTAGTCACACAGGAGTTATATTGAGTACAAATTTCAGGCTTGTTTAGTGTTTAACAAGATAATATTTGGCTTTCTCTCCAATTATGAATGTAGGAAACAAACACCACTTCCTCAGAAATAAAGTAATTTCTACTCTCAAGAGTGAAGGCAAATAGACACAGGCCTAGCAAAGGCCCAGTTTTAGGTTAAAGTCCTGGGCATCTGCTCTCTTTGTTGGTGGGACTCTGCCCATTTTATTGCTGTGACAAACACCATGAGCAAAAGTAATTTAAGGGAAGAAATGGTTGATTCCATCTTACACTTGCAGTTCATAGTCCATTGTTGACAGAAGTCAAGGCAAGATGTCAAGGCTAAAAACAAGGATGAGCCAGACAGTGGTGGAGCACACCTTTAATCCCAGCACTGGGGAGGCAGAGCCAGGCGGATCTCTGTGAATTCAAAGCCAGCCTGGTCTACAGGGCGAGATCCAGGATAGGCACCAAAACTCCATGGAGAAACCCTGTCTCAAAAAAACAAAAAAAAAAAACCACACAAACAAAACAACAACAACAAAACAAGGATGAACTTTTTCTGTTCTAGGAGATACACATAATCTCTAATCATGAAACTCATAGCCACGGAAAGAATAGCAGAAACCATGGGGGAACTCTACTTGATGGCTCACTCACAGGTTCACATTTAGCTAGCTTACCTACACAGCTCAAGGGCACCTGCCTATGGATGAGTGCTGACCATGATGGGCTCAGTCATCCCATGTCAATCGATACTCAATGCAATCCTTCCCAGACACACCCACAGAGGAACCAAATGAGACAAGTGTTCAATTGTTACTCTCTTTTCAGAGGATTCTGGGCTGAGTCAGTTGACAGTTACAGCTGAGAAGGAAAGGCTCTGAACACTGAGAGGTAGGCAATGTTCTCAGCACTCATCACCCTCGTCTTTCAAATTAAGGGGTCAGCTTGAAAAACTGGTAACCGATAACAGCTTAAGAATGTCACTGTTCAAGGCTGAAGTGAGATGTTCAAGGTCTTCTCTCAGAATTATATGGACAATTACAATACTCCATAGACTGGGAAATAACCCAAGATGGGCATAAATTTCTGTGATAAACATATCCCATTCTATTCATCCTTGGTTGTGTGCTCCCTGGAATACCCCTCAGACTCTCAGAGCTGCTTTTCACTCTCCTGTAAGAAGTCAGGGTTTTGTAGGCATAGAAAATCCTGTACTCCTAATAGATTCAAGTCTTCCCAAAGGCTTGAACACTATCTAGGTTAGGCACTTCTCCTACATGCTACAGGCTCATTTCCAAGGTCAAATTCAAAGAAATGTAAATTTCTATTCCTCGGGTTGTCTAACAGCAAGACCACAGGCATGTGACCTGGTTTTTGCCTGTGTAGTACTCTGAACCAGGAGTTTTCACTTTTGCCAACTTGGAGTGCCTGATGTAAAATACACACCGCAGAGATTTAAAATGCGTTGGAGTGGTACATGCTACCCAGGAGAACACCATTAATATTGCCTCTCTGGCCTCTATCACCAGAGAAAATTGAGTTTGCAAGAATTTCTGTTCTCCATTCCCATTTATTCATACTCCTTCCTGCCACCTTTGATCCATTCTGTGTATTGTCTTCCTTGAAATCACAGTAGAAACCAGACTGAGGAAAATCTGTTGAAGCGCTGCTGTTATTAATGTGTTTTATTGTAACTTCCTCAAAACAGCTAGATCATCAGAAAAGGAAAATGAGCCACATGTGAGACAGTACAGAGACCCTGGGAGAAGTGATTGAAGTGTGTAGAGGGTAAGGAAGAAAGGCCATCCTGGTGAGAGATGCCTCAAGACTCGGGATGTGACAGAAATGGAAATACACCCATCATGATCACAGGGTCCCTTGAGAATACCAATAACATTGGAAAAGTGTGTGGTATCTTCAATCACATCTGCAAGTTACAACATGGTGTCCTGTGCAGGCTGGTGAAAATTTGAGGCATGGCTTCAAGATAATTTGGGACTTAACACAAAGCTTAGGGACCACTGATCCCAACTCTGGGCTTCATTGCACTACTTCCTGTCCTCTAATTCTCTTTCACTAGCCCTGATTTTTCAATTTCATTCATCATCTCTACCATTTACTTTTAAGTAAGTTTAACACAGTAAAATGAAGCTCTGTTAAGCACACATTTCACTGAATGTTTGACATATGTTTGCATACCATCCTCCCTTAGATCACCCAGGTGCTCACTGTAACCAGTGTGGATGCTGAAAGGCTCTCAACAATGCAAGGAAGGTTTCTCATAAGTCTACTCCACACAACTTCCTATGACCTATTGTGCATCATAGGAAAGTGTGTATTCCTTTTGCCAGGTTTCACTTTGCTCTATGCAGCATAGTTTATCGCCCAAATGTATTTAACGCAATTGAAACTTGTTCCTGTGGCCCCACACGTTCTGATCTCCCACATCCCAGATTCTGCTTCTAAGTTTTGACTTTTTTCAGTTTTCTTCTTACAAGTGGGACCAAGCAGTTTTACATTTTGGTGTGTGGCCACTTTGTACGATGTCATCTATATACCTTTGAGAGCAGGGATTTCCTGTTTTGCAAAGGCTGAATATCTCAGCATATGCTATATAGACTTTTATCAATTTGTTTATTGACACTTAGGTTTTTCCCATACTTTCACTGATGTGAATTCTGCTTCAATTAACCTATGAATGTAGGTAACTTATCATCCACATTTCAACTTATTTCTATATAGTCGGAAGAGAGATTATTGAATCAAGTCATATTGTTTTAATATTTTATGAAATGCCCATATTTCTTCCATAGTCACTAGATAGCACAAATTCATACCACTGTAGTATATGAATTCTCTTTTCTCCATATCGTCAGCAATTGTGAATTTTCTTTTCTTACTTTTGCCCTTTCACATGTTTGGAAACTAGAGTGAGATACTTCCTGGTTTTTATCCTCAAAATTAATTTTTGTATTTGGGGTCTCTTTTGGATCCATATCAATTTTAGGGTTTTTATTCTATTGATATAAACACATTCTACATGTTTTTGTTTTTGTTTTTGCTTTTTTGAGACAGGGTTTTTCTGTGTAGTTTTGGTGCCTGTCCTGGATCTCACTCTGTAGACCAGGCTGGCCTCGAACTCACAGAGATCTGCCTGGCTCTGCCTCCCAAGTGTTGAGATTAAAGGCGTGGGCCACCACCACATAGCTCTACAAGGGTTTTAATCAGAATTGGATTTTCTCTTACATACAGATTGCTTTTAAAAGTAGGAATATTTTAAAATATGATTTTCCCAATGCAGGGACATGAGATGTTTCTCAATTCACTTACATCTTTTTAAGTTTTTCAGCAATGTTTTATGGCATGCAAAGTGGAAAAAGCAGATTGTTGTAACCTGTGATATTTGAGTTTCTGTGATTCAGCTCAAACTTTATACGGTGAGTGATGCTTAAGTTTCCCATATTACCTATTTTGCATAGCACAGTGCCATCTCTCCAACATCTCCAAATATCACCTGTCTATTCTGCTAACCTTTTGTATGCTGCATAGCTTACAAGGCTTCATGTGATAATCCCTTTTAAGCAGCTATTTCCAGCCAACATTTTATGTTCCTATTTAAAGGCATTTGTCTTCATGTGTTCTCGTGTTATATATGATTTATACTAAATTTCTACTTTTGAAGTTGTATTTTAGGGCTTAAAACAGTGTTAAGCGGGTGGTCATATATATTATATTAGGATCTAGATGACAGCTCACAAACACACTCACTATTATGTCTGCAATAACCTATGCCAATAATAAGCTCTCTATAATGGTATGATGAATTTATATTAATTAAACTACAGAAATATGTTTTCCTGTTAAAACCCTATGAGTTGAATGTTCTATACAAACTCTGGGGATGGTATAGTTAAAGAACTTTGGCAACTTGAAGAAAATCTTCATTATCAACTTAATAGAGTTTAGAATAAGAACTCCTTGGATGCATCTGTGAGGGTGTTTCCAGGAAGGTTTAAAGAGAAGCGAAGATCTGCCTTGACTGTCCCATGGACCAGGTCCATGACTAATGAAAGGAAAAAGCACATGGAGTAGAATTAGCACCTGCCTGCTCCCTTACTACAGAATCTATGTACCTGCCTGCCCCTCAACTGTGGAAGCTATGTGCCCGCCCACTCCCTGACTCCAGAAGCTATGTGCCCGCCCACTCCCTGACTCCATAAGCTATGTGCCCACCCACTCCCTGACTCCAGAGGCTGTGTGCTCACGTGCTCCCTGACTGTGGAAGCTATATACTCGCCTGCTCCCTGATTATGGAAGCTATGTGCTCACCTCCTCCCTGAGAGTGGAAGCTCTGTGTCAACCTGCCCCTGCCTTCAAAGGTGATGTGCTCACTGACGCATGCTACTGCCACCAGACCTTTCCTAGTGTGATATCTGGTAGCCTCAACTTCTGAGCCAAAAAAGCCCTTCTTCATGTGGTGTCAGGCATTTTGTCACTATGATGAGAAAAGTAAGTCATTCGCTTCCCAATGTCACACACCTGGCAGGGAGAAGAGCAAGGGTTTAATCTACATCCCCCAAACAACTCACTCTATATACCGTGCTGTCACCCTAATTCAACACTGATTTCTGAGCTCCACTAACTCACTCATCACTAATGATTCCTCTACATGGATAAATTGCTCTAGAGGGCTTCTCCCAGGATGGGAACAAACAAATGTTCATCAGTACCATGATATTCATCTTGTAGACCCCTATCTGTGTTTTGTCCCTTCCTGAGCAGACCACAAGCTCTGCTTGATGAAGGTATTCCCTTGGGACTGGCTGAAAACCCTCAAAGTCCTTAGGTACCTACTGAAGAATCAGTGAGAAGCAGGTCCACCTGCTGCCTGCTTGTGTAAACAGAGTTTGGTTCTGGCCCTGCATCTCCCCTACTTATTCCAACAGCTGAGGAGAGAAATTGCAACACGGACCTTTGGCTAAAGAAATCTGAAATATTCCATACCGTGCCCTTTATAGAAGCTTGCCTATCCATAATACAATAGAAAATGTTAAACTGGAAAGATAGTTGTGAATTCAGCCAACTTATCAATCAGAACTCTAGTAACAGTTTATCAACCTCGGACAGCCTGACAATATTTTCTAATACTAGTGGCCTAACGTATCTAAACTGAAACTCAGAAGGGAGATGTTGCTACGACTCACAACTTTTGGGTGTTTACTAGCTACTAGTATATCATTTGTGAAATCTCATTTAACTTACTAAATACCATTGGTGGTGGACACTTTTTTATCCTATACTGGCAGAACGAGCTACCAGGTTTTTTTTTTTTTTTTCCTGGCATAAAAAATAAAACAAAGATTTAAAAGTAGAGCGTCTAGGAAGTGATGTGGCAGCTATGGCAGGAGCATTGTATTTCAGCTTTCATTCACACTCTCACAAAGTCAGGCTGCTGCTCTGGGCAACATCTTTGACTGCTGAAGTTATTATGCATTCGATTCCTAACTTTCTGTAAAGAGATGAGATAGCTGTCTACCAGGATAGCTAGCATTCAGAAGCAAGTCCGTTCATCACTCAAGGATTTACTGGGTGCTGTTTTTGCAGAAACATTAAAGAGTTCTCCTGGGACAGCCTATGATCTCCCTCCCAAGGTCATAGAGGCCATAGAGGTCACGGCCGATCTCAGGAGATACCCCCTTCATGCAGAGTGTGACACCAGTTGAAAGCAGCCTGTGCTCCTGTGCCTCACTTCTGCCTCGGTGTGACCAGCAGTGGGATGTGGCCCACTTGTAGGAAGTTAGCAGAATCACTGTATGGGGTAGATATCAGAATGAACAGGTGGTTTTTGTTGTTGTTGTTTGTTGTTGTTGTTTTGTTTTGTTTTGTTTTTTGTTTTTTAAATAAGTACTTTGGTCTTGAAGAATCCTTGTGGAAAACAGTGATTGTTTTGCTGAAGGGGCATTGTAGCCATCCCATGACTATGGTCACAAGATGCCTCAGGCACACCTAGTCTCTTGTCTTATTGTGTATTACACATGATACATAATAAAGGACTAGTGTCATGGGGTACATGGGATGCTCTCCTTCAGTAAGACATGTACATTAGATTAGGGACTTTGGTATGAGAAAATACTTCATGTAACTTTCAATAAATATGTCTTTGTACAGCTGTTCAGGGTTCAGTCCATCAGAAGATGCTGGACCTTCCTGCTGCCACATAGACCTTAAAAATTCATCTTGGGAGTGCCTTCTTTCTTCAATCAACCCATGCTATATGGTGCACCCCAACACCCCGGCTACAAATAGCCATCCAGAGTAGAGCAGGCCAGGTGTGGGGTCAGGCCCCTCTTTCAGAATTATCTACATGTTTTTCTCCTACAGTCTTCCTCATTAATAATTGACTAAATCATCCCTTTGATCTGGATCTGGTAGGTGAATGCTTTTAGGAGACATTTTATAAGGCATAAATTCAGCTTCTTCACTAGAAACCACAGCACAGAGCAAACAGATGTAAGCAGGGGAAGGTTCCAGAAACATGAAAAGAGGCCGAAGTTCAAAGACTCTTCTCTCAAGTTGCAAAGAAGTCATGTTAACCAAAAATTATTTTTCACAAAACTAAAAAGTCAAACATTTTCACAGAGAAGATAAACAGAAAATATTACACAACATAGAATTTTTCTTCTTAATTTGTGATATTTTCTTCTAAAATTGCATTGTATAGGGAACTTCTGAAATCCAACTAACAGCACCCTAATTATTAATTGGGTGTTGAGGGATTCTTCATTTTCAAAATATAAATTGATGCAGGTTGTATGAAGAAATATATCCTACTACTCCCTTTTCATTATTTGCTTTTTAACACAATATAAATTTCTTTAATTCTTTAATGAGAATAAAGATTTTTCTACTGTGAAATAAATATTTCCTTTCTCAAATTACCCATCATTTCATATTTACTGGTAAAAGTCTGTACTATGTCCTGTACAATCCCACAAATACCACTTCACTCAGAACTATATAGTCTTGAAGAGTGAGGTATGAAGCAAACAGATAGATGACTTTGTTCTGTAATAATTTTTCTTCAGCAACACAACTATTAGGCATGAGGCAATGTCCCCTCAGGATGAAAAAGGGAGACACAATAACTCAGCATCACTTCTCTCATGGCGTATCCCAGCAGTGGACAGCAAGTTTCCCTTCTCTTGCTGTAGGATTTTGTCCCCAGCAGTAAATTTCCATTTGCCTGTAGAGTAGACCATTTCCTCTCACATGAACCTCCCCATTGCAGTTATTCATGATCAGAGACCCAATTCCTGCCTTAGGAGGGCACATAGATGACTTCAGACCAATGAAGAAATAAGGAGAGGGAACGAGGAAGTCAGGAGACGGGATATCCTAAACTCAATAAAGACCCAGACCCTCCCTCCTAGAATCTGTGGTCTGCCAGATTTGGCAGGACTCTCCTCTGCTCCATATGGCTGCAAGGATGCCAACAACTCCCCTCTATTCTGGGCTGTCTCTTAGTTCTTTACCTGGTGGAGTGAAAAAGGAACCTGTCTGCTTACCAGCATCAGCTGTCAACTTAATTGTCTCCTTCTCAATCAGAAAAACCAAAAATGAGAAAAATATAAGATTGCTGAACTCTATGATGAATAAAATACATATAAATGAATGACTGGCTATTGCAGAATTTTCAATTATTTGTATTTAAAATGTATTTGTATTTAGCAACAAGGTCTATGTACCTTACAAGTTGGGTAAGTTAAAATAAGCTCTGAAAGAAAAATCAGCTTCTTCCCTTGATGCTTCTTGTTCATGGAGCTGCAGGAAGACAGCTTCTAAGCAGTTGTCATAGCCCCTTGATTAACAAACGTGTGTCCTTCTTATGGTAAGGACATTAGACAATTTTTTTTCCTTAGGATATTAAATTTAAAAATATTTTATTCGTGTTTTAAAGAAAGTATTAAAGATGGTTTTCCTGTACCTCTAGATTTTAAAACATGTTAGAAGCTAAGTGACCCAGTGTAAATAGAATAGTAGACAAATTAATCGATGTTAAAAGGCACCACTCTGTGTGTCTCTCTATTTCTGTGTGTGTGTGTGTGTGTGTGTGTGTGTGTGAACATATCTCTCTCTGTGTGGTATATATATATAGATAGATAGATAGATAGATAGATAGATAGATAGATAGATATAGATATAGATATAGATAGATAGATGGATAGATGGATAGATAGATATAGATAGAGAGATAGATAGATAGATATACACACATACATATCAAATTGTGACTTTTGTAAATTACTTGTGGAAGCTAGGAAAATTGGTAACATTTTATCTTGGGGTTCTATTGCTGTGAAGAAACACCATAATCAAAGCAATTCTTATTTTCAAAAAGTTTAATTTGGGGCTTTCTCACAGTTTCAGAGGGTCAGTCAATTATAAGTCCATTATCATCGTGGTGGGGAGCATGGTGGTATGCATAATGCTGGGGCAGTAGCTGAGAGTTTTACATTCTTAACTCTGCAGACAAGCAGAGAGAGAGGGTCCCTGGGTATGGCATGTGGGCTTTTGAAACCTCAAATACTATCCCTGGTGACATACCTCCTCCAACAAGAACATACCTCCTAATCCTTCCAAATAGTTCACCAACTAGGAACTAATTAAGCATCAAATATATGAGCATATGGGACCCATTCTCATTCCACACCCCCCCCACACACACACTGAGGAAAAATTCAGTCTTTAGTAAAGTAATACAGTAAAAATTTCAAGTGTCTTAAAGCAGCACTTCTCAAATTGTGGTCCTTGGAACCTCAGAGGCCCATGGGACTTGCCTGTGAGCTCATAAGATGAAACACAGTGGAGTTTCCAGGCAGAGCAGCCAAAGCAGCGTGGGCCCCATCACCCAGAGTCCTCGCCAACTCACTACTCAGTGCTTAGGGCAGCAAACTATGCTCCCCCAAGACTGGCCAGTATGAACTAGAAATATAATCTACGTTGCTTGACACTGATGTCCTAGTTAGTCATTTTCATATCAGTGTGAGCTACTGGACATATGCACAGAACATTCTGCCCCACGTGGAGGCATAGTGGTGGCTTTGAGGAAAACTGGCCCTGTGACTTTAACTGTGAATGTAATTCGATGCCTTACTCTTTCATTAAAACACCATGTTTACCTGCAAGAACAGATGGCAGGGACAGTAAGGACTGGATTGAGCTGGGACATCTCAAGGGATGGCTGGCCTCGTGTTTTGCTGAATTCATATCTTGAAATGTGAAGTAAGAATTAGAAATTGAAAAACCCACACCTATTACCTGAGCCCAATGGTTCCCAACTATTAAACATTAAAATTAATTATTTAAATAAAGTCATATTAAATTATTAAATAGTAAAGATGTTTAAGATCAGGAATAAACAGAGTCAATCAGTTTTAAGACTAAGTGTGTGAAAAACTGGGAGACTGTGGAAGATGGGGTAACCCACATTGCCAGAATAAATGACTCATTATCACCTATGATGCATAAATAAGAAAAGATCTACTAGAGAGACTAGTGGATTTTAATGTAATAAAAATTGAGAGTTAATTTATTTCATTTCTGTTCCATACAGCAATTGGTTTTCAGGAACTGGCTTGCTGAGTATGATGATATCATCAAAAAAGAATATCCAATTATTTTCCAAAAGTCAATGAATGCACTCGACATTTTCTTAAGCATTATGTTTGTGGTACCAGATATGTTCATATATTTGATCAAAAACATTCCATTGTGATAGGCTGAGTGGAGAAACATCCTGAAAGTAATCCTTGACTAACATATAAACTGATTTGCAAATATATGACATTGCTGTTCCTCCCCAATTTTAAAGATTTGAGTTGTTTCCTAAATAAATATTTATCAATGTGGTGTTACTATTTAATAATAATTAAAAATCATTTGGTAATAAACATTTGTAGTACCTGTAATTTTTTCCAACATAACATTTCTATTGATTATTTGGAAATTTCACACAACGCACCCCAGTCACACTCTCTTCCACTTCCTCCCAGGTCCACCCTCTCACCCTTCTTCCCTCCTACCACCAAAGAAAAAAATTCCACACCAAGTCCATCAGGATCCTCAGCAAGATATAACCCAAATTAACAAATGCCATCTGAAGTGCTCAATCATTTTTCAAAGTATAACGTGATTCAGGTAACAATTTCCTGGAGAATATTTTTTGCAAAATATTCAATTTTAGCAATGCAACCATAAAACTCATGAAAACATCCATAATTATTTGGCTCCTCTTTGTATGTTCAATTCACATGCAGACAAGCAAATGAAAAATTAGCTTTCTCCAGGGAAGTCTCACTGGGGAAACAAATCATTCCTAAGGACCCATGCCTAGCAGCAGATGGCCTGAAGGGAGGGAAGAAGGGGAAAAATTGGATGGAATAGTGGGAAGGGACATTGTAAACATCAGAAGCTCAAGCCAGGCCTGGTGGCGCTCTCTCTCTCTCTCTCTCTCTCTCTCTCTCTCTCTCTCTCTCTCTCTCTCTCTGGTTTTTCGAGAGACAGGTTTTCCCTGTGTAGCTTTGCGCCTTTCCTGGAGCTCACTTGGTAGCCCAGGCTGGCCTCAAACTCACAGAGATCCGCCTGGCTCTGCCTCCCGAGTGCTGGGATTAAAGGCGTGCGCCACCACCGCCCAGCTCACTATCTCTTCCTACTGCCTAGGGATCCAGATGTAGAACTCTCTCTCCTTCTCCAGCACCATGTCTGACTGCCTGCCACCATATTTCCTGCCGGGGTGATAATGGACTAAACCTCTGACCTTGTAAGCAATCCCCCTCAATTAAATGTTTTCCTTATAAGAGTTGCCATGGTCATAGTGTCTAAGACAGAATTTGGTACCGGGGATTGGAGTATTGCTGAGATAGGCCAAACCATGTGTTTGGAGGAATGTGGACTTGGGGACTTCAGGTTAGAAAAACAGTTGAATGCATTAAGTGGGGCTTCATGGGCCATACCAGAAGGAGCAAGGAAGACATTGTTGCTGAGGGTAATTTGAACTGTGGCAGCCTGGCTCAAGGGGTTTCAGAGAAGAACATTAACAATAAGAAGAAAAAGATATAAAAATCTATACAGTAGTAGGTAAAGTAGTCGGCATTTATTAAAATCATGTTAAAAAGTTTAGTAAAAGTGTATATGTAATTATGGTCTGTGGGGAAAGCAGAATACAACTTTGGGTAGACAATTACCCTGGTTCTATGCTGGGCTGTGGTGCTGAAGGGTGTTTGTCTCCTGTTTCAGAAGCCATATCCTTCCTCCTATCCTTGCCCTCTCTTCATACACAGACATCTTCAGTTGTGATAATTTAGGTTTGCAATGATTGTTCATTCTGTTGTGTCCTAGTAATTGATTCAAGGCACCATAATTCTGGTTGAACAGCATCAGAATCTCACCCAGTTGTTTAAACTATACAGAAAAGCATGTATAAAGAAAAATAGTCAGAAAAGAGTATGATATTTTAGGGGGTAGGATTGCTGATTAGTTTTTAAAATACATTTCTATACATCCAAGCACTTTCATGTCACTGTCTTTAAGGAAACAGCAGAGAGCAAAATGCAGTACTAAAGGATCCTGACCCTAGATGAACTACTGAAATCTGAGGGAAGGTCGTGGGCTTCTATCATTGCCAGGCTATCACAAGGTTCCCCAGTCTCACAGCAAAGAAAAGGCTACCTTGACCTTATAGTACTTGGGATGTGGAGACTCAGACTTTTGTGTAGTGGGTAGCTGTTCTAGCTTTGACCTGGAAGTACTACCCCCATTGAGGCTTCTGGTAACTGTCTCGCCTATGCCTACAACAAGGTAGGGCCAAGAGAGGATCCCTTAAGACCTGAGATCTGGATGTGCCAGCTCTCTTGGTTCCTGGATCCTGGATGCTGGATGTAGACAGAACAGAGTTCTCCAGAGAACACTGGTAGACTGCACTTCACCTCTCCTGAACCCATTAGCCTATCCCTTGACTTGTAAGTTACCCCACAAAATTAACCTCCCTTTTAACTACATGGAGTTGCCTTAATAATTTCATCAATACTTCTGGCCCCACTTGTTCACCTACTTTACCTGGGGAGTATGAGGGAAGGCATAACAGAGCACTGAGACTTTCACCAAAACTCAGTGTGACAAGGTCACTCCTGAGATGGTGTCAGCACAAGTGATGTGGGGAGCATTAATCAAGTATCTCTGCCTTTCACATAGGGTCACATCAGCTGAGGCAGAGTGCTGTGCCAGACCTCCCATGCTCAGTAAGTGTTGATAAATGGCACGTGAGAGACCTGCAATTAGATATCACTTGGCAATCACCCTTCCATTCCTGTAATGAGCAGTTAGGGGTCCAGATAATGGAAAACATTTGAATAAAACTAAAACTTTCACCAAGTAGGATCAAGAAATCCAACATTTAGAAGGGAATAGCTCTCATCAATAACCAGGAAACCTGACTCTAAATGAATAAAAGCAATCAACAAATCCAGCATCAAGATGTCAGAATTATTTAACACTTTACAGTAGCCATTGTTTAAAAACACATAATGAAAATTGAACACGTATTTGAAGTAAATAAAAGGGGGTGATTCAGTAACCAAAACAAAGCCCAAAGGTCTTGTCAAAGAATTAGAAAAGATGTGGAAGATATTTTTAAAGGCTAAATGAAATATTACAGGTGAAAAGTATAATCACAAAATCACAATGGACCTTTTCAGTAGCAGTATGGGAAAGAAAGATGATGGATAAAGAAAATAAAAATTACTCAGTCTAAACAACAGGGACTTAACTAACAAAATAAGGATACAAACAACCAATACAGAACCCTGGTCACTCAAAAAGATGAAAAAGACTCAGATATGAAAAGAGTGTTGGAATTACTACACAAGACAATTCAATTAAGATAATTATTCATTTGTGAAGTTTAGGCACACCTAAACTGCATTTTGTTTTAGGCCACAGAGGTTCCAGGAAAACTTTTGGTGTGGACTTATACCTTTGTAGAATACAATATTATTACATATGTCAATGGTTAAAACTTCTGTATGCTGTGGGTAAAATAGAAAAAGCCCCAAACAGAAGTATTATATAATTATATTACCATTCACAGTCCCATACCCTTTATGCGCATGTGCGCGTGTGCACACACACACACACACACACACACACACACACACACACACACAAACACACACACATACATCGACAAAATCTGATACCTATTGATGATGCAAACATTCTGCAAATTTTGGAAAGAAGAGTGATTCTTCAACTTGATAAAGAACTCAAGCGAAACCACACAGCTAGAACCATATACAATACTGAAAATCTAGAAGCCTCTAGTTTAGACCAGTCAGGCTGTTCTCTCTCCACAGCCCTTTTCAACATTTTCACAGTCTACAGACTACAGTCAGAATTAACAAGGTGATGCATGAATGTTTTTAGACCAGAAATTACAAAAAAAAAAGCTCTGTTTGTTGTGAACTAAGAGATCATGCTGAAAACTCAAAAGAATTAACAATATAAGAACTAATAATCAACTTTATCAAAGTCACAGGGTGCAAGGCTATTATGAGGATGTCAATAGTTTTTATATATACCAGCAACAAACAAGTAGAATTTGAAGCTAAGAACATAATACCATTTATATTAGCACTTTAGAAAAAAAATTTTAGGGTCAAATCTCATAATATTGGGTTATAGGATCTATATGAGGAAAACACAGTAGTTTGAAGGAAGGAGTTGAGAACTAAATACACAAAGACAGAGTTGATAGCACTTAAAGACTCCATAGCATTCTTGATATCAGTTCTTTGTATCATGATTTGCAGGTTGAGTGAGCTCCTAGTAAATCCTCAGCAAGTTGTTCTGTGGTTATCAATAGGCTTGTTTTCAATTTTCTGTGGAAAGAATAAAAGAGTATGGCCAACATCATATGGAAAAGACAGACTCGGAGTACCATAATGTCACCATCGCTGCCCAACTGCAAGGCTTACTGTAAAGTAAGCAATGTATTTCAAGTGGGACATGGACAGACAACCAAACAAGATCTTCGTAAAGAAGTAAGCTCACACCTTTCAGGGAGCTGAAGCAGTTTAGTATCATGCAAAGACAGTCCTCTCAGCAAATAGAGTTGGAACACTGGGACATTAACCAGAAAAAGAGAGGGTTCTAGACACAGCCTTCACACTCCACAAAAGCTAAATCACAGATGTAAGTAGACAGTGAAAAACTATAAAATCCACAGGCAACAAGAGCATACCTGAGCGGCTGTGGCATAGTAAGGGCATTTTAGATAGGACATTAAGAGCCCTCCCCTAAAAAATAATGATCAATATCTGAACTTAATTGTAGTTTAAAAATTCTGCTTTGCATAAAACAAAAACAAAATGGAAATACTGTGAAGAGAATAGATTATGCACAGACTGGAGAGAAATGATTGTCAAAATCATATCTGAAGACCACCTCAATATTTACTCTGGTGTGAAGCATTGAGGACAGGAAATTAGGAGCAGAGATTTGGGGGGAAATTTTGTCTTTTGCTGAGATTTTCTATGAATTTGAAATCACTTTATTGCCTTTTAAGTATAAAGATGAAAAACATGGGGAATAGAGAGATGGCTCAGTGGTTAAGATCACTGGCTGCTCTTCCAAAGGAACTAGGTTCTATTCCAAGCACCCACATAGTGACTCACAACCATCTGTAACTCTAGTTCCTAAGGCTCTGACGACCTTCCTCTGGCCGTCAAAGGCACCAGGCATGCACATAGTGCACAAACATATATGTAAGCAAAATACCTATAATGTAAAATTAAAATTTTACTTTAAAAAATATGAAAATCATGGCAATACCATAAGAACCAGAAAATATTATGTGCTAAACATGGTAGTCCACACCTGTAACCCTAGTAGGGCTGAGGTGGAGTCAGGAAGACTTGAGGTTCATTTCTTGCTACATGGTGAGTTTGAGACCAATCTGGTCTACACGAGACTGCCTTAAAATGCAAAGAAGAAACAGATAACAAATGTTCTATTTTCTGATAATTTTATTAATTTCACACACTATGTAAGTGTTTCAAAGACTTGACAAGATTAAGTGAAACCCCCTTTCCAAGCCTCAAGTATCATTGCAGAATAGGGTGTAGAAATAAATAAGAGCCAGCGGTGCTTAATGACTTCAAGGGAACAGTGTCTCCTGGGC
Organism: Onychomys torridus; assembly: GCF_903995425.1. Lineage (NCBI taxonomy): Eukaryota > Metazoa > Chordata > Mammalia > Rodentia > Cricetidae > Onychomys > Onychomys torridus. Next base: position 35,531,291 of record NC_050443.1, read on the forward strand.
ACAGCAGGACAGCTGCACACAGGGACTCACCTGGAGTGACAACATACACAAGACATGTGTAAGTTCAAGCCAGATACAAAATCCCAGCATAGATACAGGAGGTGGTCATGGAATGCCTTCCCTAGCCAAGCAGCTATTGGCAATTGTTAGCTGCTGGGAGACAAAGTCAGTCCTAAGAGTGTAGCCTCTGATATAGTCAACCAAGGTACAGTGGAAGGCCAACACATTCAAGATATTTGGACAACACAAACTGTTCTTAATGGAGGAAAGAAATGACAGAAAATTGGATAAGTAGGGAAAGAGGATGGGTCTGGGAAGAGTTGGAAGAGTGGAGTGAGTATGGTCAAAATATGTTGCATGGAAATCTCAAAGAACTAATTAGATAGATAGATGAAAGATATATATATATATATATATATATATATATATATATATATATATATACACATATACATACACATACATACATAGACAGATACTTAGATAAAACGGATGTACAACTTGTGAGAGTTGAGAAAGCTGTGTAACAAGTATCTAGCAATATGTGAATTTAAAATAAAAGAACAATCAGTTGTACAATTTATTTTCATTTACCTCTAGAAGGTAGAGATATAATTAGCATCATTTTATAAATGAGGCATTTTTAGACATGAAATGTTAATTGTCCAGGGAGTTCACACAACAACCATCTGCACCTGGGTTATTAGAGATTAAATCCAGACGCTGATCTTCAACTCTCTGTTTGTCACTGTTACAAAATGAATGGATACAAATAATGCCCCAGCTCCTCCTGCTGTCCATCTACTCTGCCCAGCTTGTTGGCTTCTTAAGAGGAGGCATTGAGGGTATTTAAGTTGCTCTCACTGTTGCAGGCCTACACAGTGGGATCAAGAATCAACACTGAGTTAACAAGCACAAGTCAGCAAAAAGCAAACTTGCTCTCCTTCTCCCTCAAACGGCTGCTGTCATCAGAGTAACAGCATGGGGAAATAGAGATGGATATGTTTGCGATGTTCCCAGCTTGGAGCTGGTACAATTGTCCTTACCTCCAGGCTCTCAGCTCATCATGCATCTCAATTTACAAAAGTTGGCAACTAACCACTTCTGTATTTATCAGAATGAATTAACACTCATCTATTACTCTTTAAAGATTCTAAATAGTTCCTGCCAAATGCTATTAGCCTGAGAATCTTTTACTGACAACTTTTAATTATGGCGGACAAACAAATCTGCTTCCTTTACAGCAATGCCAATTAGAACACATTTTACAGCATGTAAGGGACCAATACTTGCTGGTGTATTGAATATGGCTTTGTCTTCCTCAAAAGCCTGCAAGGATTAATCCTTGTGATCAGCACCAAAGACGGTCTTGCATTCTGAATTGGGCATTTGAGATAAATTAATGGGAAATATTATAACAGCCTTTAAATACCTGTCATTTCAGCCAGCCAGACACCATTGCAATAAACAGAGTAACACAGAAATGATTGGTGTTGATTGAGATACAATGAACCCCATCATCAAAGTGCCATGCAATGTTCCAAGCGCTGGCTAGACAACAGTGTAAGTGTTCATTCTACCACTAAGTAATGGTGACAAATCATAGACAAATTATGCAATAAGTCATTTCTCTTTAGTTTGTTTCCTATCTATTTCCAATCAGTTCCATTCCTCATGTAACTGATACTTGAAAAGCACAAAGATTTAAGTAGAGTATTTGTAAATTCAACCCTCACACAGAACTCTCTCCTCTGTGAAACTTATGAAAACACACAGTAACAACTATCTACTTCCTCAAAACTGTCCTAAAATAATCTCCACCTCCTGATTCTCTCAGACCAACATCTCCATGATGTTTTACAGCTGTGCATTGCACCTGTTAGGGTCTCTCCTAACAAGCAGCAAGCGTTGTCTTGAGCTGTGCTTTGTTCGTGTTGGGTTTGGAGGGCTTTTTTTTGTTGTTTTTTTGTTTTCTTGTTTTTTGTTTTTTGAGATCTAGCTACATAGTGGAAGCAATAGCTCACTGTGTCACTGCATAATCTATATTCACACGGATTAATCAGGACAGATGTGCTCATCATTCTCCAGTTGGTGGATGTTTGAATTATCTCCATTATTTACAAACATTAGTCTATTATTGACTATTATGGACACAGTGACCAGGGATATTGATATACAGTTTCATTTCTTGCAGAAAGGGAGCTGTATGTTTCAAGTGTTAAGAAATCCCATGGCAGTTTTTCTAAATTTGGTATATTACATAACCAGTGCTACTGTGTGATGATAGTGGTCATTCCAAAGGCGGGCCAGTGCTTGACATGGAAGCTGGGACATGGCTTAGAAAGTCAGTGCCTGCTACCCAAGCTCGGGGACCTAACTTGGTGAATCCTCAACACTCACATTTAATACCTGGGAGGCATAGCTTAGGTCTGTAATCCTAGCAATGGAGGGGAATGGTCAGATCCTAGGAGTTAGATGGACAGCTATGCTAGCCAATCCTGAAGGAATGAGTTCAGCTAAAGAATCTGTCTCAAAAGGTAAAGAAGATAAAGTGGGGAGCAACCAAGGAAGACACCTGACATCCCTTTCTGGCTTCAACATGGACTCATAAACATGCACCCATATGCACACTTGCATATATACATGAAAGGACACCATACCTGTCCACAGCTGCTCAGACCCAAGTAAATACATAAAACCTGCTCGGCCATTACCTCAGGCCTACCACTGACCAGCTCTTACACTTAAACTCAGCCCATTTTTGTTAATTTATACCTTCCTCTTCCCAGCATTCTCCTTGTCTGCTTATCCTGCCCATACTTCCTGCCTGGCTACTGGCCAATCAGCATTTTATTTCTCAACCAATCAGAGCAACACATTCATAGCATAGAGAGTGACATCACCCATCAACAGGCCCTAAAATATGCTTGACATGATTAATCTTTTCAATTTCAACAGTCTGGAAAGCATTTATCTACATTTTATAATAATAATGTTCAGCATCTTTACGTTGTAACAATCTTAACTACTCATATATCTTCTTTGAAGGAGTGTCTATTCAAATTTTGACCATTTGGGGAGATATGTGTATATATCAAAATGCCAGCTCTTTACCAGGCCAGTAGTTTTCAGATAACCTCTCTTATCCTTACCTTATATTGAGAATATTTTAAATAGTAGAAGCTTCTAATTAGTGAACTTCACTGTGAAAGTAATGCTTCCATAAAAATAAAAGAAAGGAAAGAGAAGCTTGTTTAAAGGATATTAATAAATTAAATAAAAAATTATCCTTGGCTTTTGTCCTGATCTTCTGTATCCTGGCTAAAATGGTCATTCTTCTTTCACATTCCTGACCTTGCTCACAGTGGCCGGGACACCCTGTTCTGATGACTGATAACCTCTCAAATTGTGACAGGCTCTAGAATGATTTTTCCTCAATCATTTCCACAGTTGCACCCAGCAACCAAGTCACTGTGTCATTGACTCTCTTTCTTCTACAGTATCCTGATGTCTCTTCAAACTCCACTGATTTCTACATCTTCCTGATGCTGATTACGGAGTTTGATGTGTAAGCACTGGCCCTGTTCCCTCCCAGCTCTCCTCCTTCTCTCTTCTCCTATCTCCACCAATTCTTCCCTTCTCTTTTTCCATTCCCTTTCTACTTCTTTAATAATTATTTGAGCATTTTATGAAAAAAAGATTAGTGATAAACATCTGGAATCCAAGAGCAGAGTTCATACAGTCCTTGTCTTTTCTTTAGGAGATCTCAGATCATGCTTTCTGTGGTGCTGGCTGTTGAACCCAGGGGCTTCCACTTGCTAGGAAATTGCTCTACCACAGAGCTACATCTCCAGCCTTGATTTTTAAAAATAAATTACCGTGCATTACAAGGGAATAAGAATTTGCTAACATTCTTTGCAGCAATAGCATGCTACACAACTCAAGATAGATATGGGATTTGCTCTGTATTGAGCCTACTTTTTCATCAGCAGAAAGAGTAAGGTCAAGGATCTTTTTATTATGAAGTGAATCTGCACCCAACCTCAGGACATCTCCTTACTTGTGCTATGAACACTGGTATGAGTTTGTAGCTGGTGGTCTCTAGTGGCCCAACCTGCCCCACAGTTCCCTGAAACCTGAACTGCCCATAAGCCCTCTCATGTGAGAAGAGATTTTTGGGCTAGCCTCTTGCTGGTGGTTAACAATATACAACACACATGTCAGTGTGGAACACCTTTAAATTGATTCCACACTTTTTACTGTCCAACTGTAGTTTGGATTTAGTATAAAAACAGCAAGAGGTGAGAGCACACATTTAATTAAATTTTATATGCATCTGATGTTGTATATAGAAACATCACCCAAGGGGTATAGATTTTTATAATGAGTCTTCTTCCTTTGACTTTCCCCGACTTCCAACCTCATTGGAAGGCCTGTGCTGAAAGGCAGATTGCTCCTTTCTTGTATCTTCAATTTTACAATAGGATTTCTTGCACAAAGCTCCATTGGTTTCGCTTGTTGTTAGCACAGCAGGGTCCATCCTCATCATGCTTTGGATCTCACTGTTCCCCTGAACTGCCAGAACAGTTCCTGACTATTTTAATGAGGCTCGGCACCCCAGCCCTGATGTCAATGTGAAGATATTTCTAAAGAGTTCAAGCAGTGTCTGGTATTCGGAATTATTCAGTGCCGTATTGTCAGTAAACATAAATATTTCCCATAAGCTAAGCAATGACCTTGAATCTACTCAGTGGATTAACTAAGAGGCAGTAGCAGGCTGTGTTTCCATGGATTGCCAGGGACAAATGAGGGAGTGCATGAGGCAGTTTCAGGGCAATTCATTCCTTCAGGGAACAAAAGCTCTCTGTCCACCCGAGCGAATTCATTTCTTTCCGGTTTGACCTTCTGAGTGTGGATGCTACAACTTCTTCACATGTACAGGAGAGCTAGGTTTAAGGGAACTGAGTGTTTCTCTTTTCTTCATTTTCTCCTCCCTTCCACGCCCCCCTGAGGCCTCGGTGGGGAGTCCAGGCTGTGTGCAGGGATTTTGCTGTGCTGTCTTCCCTGTGTGCTCTGTCACTGACAGCCTTCACCGCAGAGTAGAGCAGTCCATTCTCATATCAGTGTGTCAAAGCACTGGGGACTCCAGAGACAACCCAGAGAGATGGGTGAGAACTCAGATCTGTCCTCCAGCCTTCAGCTGCTTAACATGGGCCAGGCGGTTGGCAGGGACCCATTTTTAATAAAGACTCTTTCTTCCTAGTCACACGTTGGATAAAGCTTTCTGAAACTTCCTTTGCATGTAAATTCTCAGTGGGAGAAATGCTGCTGATGGAGTATTGCCTACATATTCTTTTATTTATTTATTTTTTCTTTTCTTATAACAGAGTTAAATCAGAGGCCTGTTTTGGGTTGTCTGTGAATAATCGCTTTTATTTACTATTTTCTAAGGAGAGACTGACTTTGCAGTCCTAGCCAACTTAAGCTGAAAGGGGGTTATTAAAAGGCCTGGCTAACACAAAGACCCCTGGAGTGAGGGTGGGAAGTGGAGCTTGGTCAAGCAGTGAAGTGCAGTCAGCTTCCAGGGAAGTCCCAAGATCAGAGCTCCAACCTCTGTCTTATGCCCCCAGGGTTGCAGCATCCCAGAATCTTTTAGGTTGGCAGTCTCAGGAAGAGTATGTAACAGGTCACGAATGACTGGGCCACGTGCTGCTTAGGGACTGGAGCACAGGCGGACTTAAGAGCTTATGCAATGGGAACAGGCACTGGGTTCTGCTTCTTTGGGCTTTGCATACAAAGGAAAGGTGTCTGAGTGAGTATCAGATAAGCATGGAGTGTGTGTGTGTGTGTGTGTGTGTGTGTGTGTGTGTGTGTGTGTGTGTGCCATGTATGTGCGAGTTCCCATGGTGACCAGAAGAGGGCATTGGGTCCCTTGAGCAAGAGATACAAGCAGTTTTGAACTGCACAGCTTGTGTTCTGGGAACCAAACCAGTACTCTGCAAGAGCAGCAAGCACTCTCCAGCACTGAGGTATCTCTCCAGCTCTGGGAATCTGCACCTTGGTAGACTTCTTTCTCAATCATTCTGATAGTCTGTGTGCATGGAGTGATGGGACTAAACAATTCAAACTTGTTGGAAACCCTAAGCACCTCACTTCCTATGTCTGTTCTTTCCCCCTATTTATTGTGTGAGGTTTCTTCTGGGTGTAGGAGACCAGGGAGTCCAGGCCTGGCAAGGAAATGAGTGTGATCTGCACATTCTCCTAGCAGCTCCCAGCCTGAGATGCCCTCTCTCTACTTTGTATTCATGGTTCTTGGTGGATCACTTACACAAACCCAAATTGCTTGCTAATGAGTTCAATGGTTTTCCACTTTGGTATTTACAAACAAAGCCAACAAACAAAAACAAAACATGTCCCAACAGTAACAGCAAGGAATGGGAAAGCACTGTATAGGACAAGAGAAGAGACCTAATAGCTGCAGGTCACAGTTGGAAGCTCACTATGAAATAGAGTCTGGCATGAGGGTCTGGCCAAGGTTCCTCCCCTCTCCTGTTCTGCAAGCCCGAGAGCTTGCACAGACATTACACATTCTCTTTTAGAGTTGTTCCTTCATGTGGAATGGAGCTGAATTGAACCACAATGCTAGCTAGAATGCTTGCTGCATTTCAGTGATTTAAACGACAGAACTATTCTCCTGGAAGTGAAGGAGGAACAGGAAGAAAGACCGAGACTATCCTGGGAACAGAAAAGAGGAGTCACATTTCAAAAGGTGACTAGCATTTAATCTTCATACATGACATAATTTTACAGTTGTTTTCCCTGTCAGCTTTATGGTCTATGGTTGTGTTTTATTAGCGTTTTTGTGCCATGCACCGTGATCAAGTCCCTGCTGTCAAGATTTCACTCATCCTGACATGTTGGGTCAAAGCTGACCTCAGGTTGGCAGATTTGACAGAGATTGCACAGCTACTGGGTTATGGCCCTGGGATTTAAATCTCTTTCTATCCCAGCAGGGACTCTGTGGGTGAAATTCCATCAGAGCCTCTGCAGGGCTTGGTGAAGCACCCAGGATTAGACCCCAGCCTGGGCTCCTTATTCAGAGAATCTGTAAAGAAGCTCCCAAATTATTTTCTTTCTAACAAATTCCCAGACTGTGCCACATTCTCAGAGACCACATTCTGAATACCATGTGCAACTGTGGTGTTTGGTGTTTGCTGATGGGGGTGGGGGTAGGGTCTGAGAACTGTAGTTGAGGGTTCTTAAAACATTTAGACAAAATTTAGATACCTGAAGGCATTGGCTAAATTTGTTTGTTGCACCTTAAAATTGTCAACTTTGATGCCAATAGTCAGAAGCTTAGGGTCACAGGATTGAACGTGAGCATCAATTACACCCCTTCCCCATACAGCATGTGGACCTTCTATATTCTCAAGTGTTTATCTGCTCCATCGGGCTCTTAATAATAATAACACAACAAATACCATCCATTTGGGTTATTAAGCTCAATTATTCAGCATGCTTTGCTTTTTCTCCAGCAAGTATTTTCTTTATGTTAGCGGTTGAAATTCCACAGGCTATGAGGAGTGTACCAGGTTAAATTCGGCTGTTGAGGAGAGGGGCGATAGAATAAACAGATTAGCATGGCTCATGCATACTTCAGTGCTTATTCCCAAGTACTCATAATCTATGAATTTATAAGCTCATATGCCTTGTATGTCTGAAGCAACACTATTTGGAAATCATTTTGAGCTCTTAACATACATTGAATTATTTAGCCCTCACAGCAAGACTGCGAGGTAATGTACATTTTACAGACGTGGAAACTAAGTCAGAAAGAGGTTACAAAACTAGACGAAGTTCTTTGTATGATATCCCAACTTCATGTTTGTTGCTATGATAAAATGTCATGAAAGGAAAAGTAGTAGAGAAAAGGGTTCATTTCAGCTCAAATTTCCTGTTCATGGCAAGATAGCTGTACGATTGGCAGCAATGATTTTATCAGTGTGTATGACATACAAATGCTAATAAAACACACTTCAGACAATAAAGTTGTAGAATGAAGTCATGGCAGGACCTTGCCCACAGCTGGTCACATCACATCCAGAGTCAAGAGGAGAGAGAGAGAGAAATGTGTGCATGCATGCTTGTTGTGGTAGTTTGACTGTAACTTGCCCCACAATCTCATAGGGAATAGTACTATTAGGATGTGTGGCTTTGTTGGAGTGGGTATGATCTTATTGGAGGAAGTGTGTCACTATTGGGGGAGGCTTTGAGGTTTCCTATGCTCAGGATACCACCCAGTGTGTCAGTCGACTTCCTGTTGTCTGCAAGATGTAGGACTCTCAGATACTCTTCCAACACCAGGTCTGTCTGCCTGGCATGCCGGCATGCTCCCTACCATGAGGATAATGAACTGAACCTCTGAAACTGTAAGTCTTCACTTCAATTAAATATTTCCCTTATAAGAGTTCCCATGGTCATGGTGTCTCTTCACAGCAATTGAAACCTTACTCAAGTCATTTGTGCCCAACCCCTCTCTGCACTTGTATGGTCCAGGACTCAAATGTAGGGAATGATGCCACCCATAATGGGCAGGTCTTCCCATCTCAATTAATGTAATCAAGACAATTCCCTACAGACATGCCCATGGGATAACCTGATTTAGACAATAGTTCACTGGTAATCTCTTCCAAGGAGATTCACTATTATGTCAAGTTGATAAATCACTCACTGGTAATACTTGGTAATGCAGGAGGATATTTGAACCCAGGATACCTGATGTTCTTAACCTTTTATTGTGCTGTGGGACTACCTGTCAGTACTCATGGTGTGACTCCTGTCTAGACCAAAGCCTCCTTTTCACAGACAAGGAAACTCAGCAAATCACTGGTAAAATAATTAACCCATAGCTGGAGAACAACTAAACATTAGCTGGGTGTGTTAGTGCACATCTGAAACCCAGCATCTGGTTAGCGGAGGCAAGAAGATTATGAGTTCCAAGCCAACATAAGCTACATGAGATGCGGTCTCAAAAACAAAATCAGGAAAGAAGGTCATATTAGTTCTCATGACTGTGAGTCTCAATTGTAACAGACCTCATGAGACTATTGGTTTACCATCATTATGCCAAACTATAAGTAATAAATAAGTATTAATGAAAATCCTCTCGCTGTTATCCAAAAGGGATCTCAGATGGCACCTCCTGTACTGTTCCTATTTGCACACCAGAGAATTTCTTAGTAAACTTTAAAAAATTGTGCTGATCATGTTCTGTTCCAGTCCACTAATGGGAAGTTTTCACAAGGGACGCAGATTTCTTTCCTATCACAGGCATCATTGTCTGTAGCTAGAGATGAGAAGTGTTGGTCTCCACTGTGAAGTCATGTAACTTATAAGTGATGCTTGGAAGTTAGACCTTGTTGCAGATTTCTGGAGGTGAAACAGGTTCCTATGGACATCTGCTTGTCTCCAATGCCAGCTCGTCCCTTGACCCACCTGAAGCACTTTTGTTCTGATACATGTCCATAAATGATAGAGCAATTCTGCTTACCAGTCACCCTATCTAACTGCCATGACTGAAGTGCCCTGGGATCTTCCTGTATGAATAATCAGACCTGACTGGCTGAGTGGTGCAGACTTTCTGGTTAATTTCATGTTTATCACTTGTGTTCTTCCCCCATCTACTCTGACATTGTTTCTGCTACTCACACAGCAGTCTACAGGCACAGCCACAGTTCAGAAAGTGTCACTCAGAAAGCTGCCTGCCCCCTACCAGCTCAGTTCCTGACTTGCTTCAATAGAGGTGATGCTCAGAAACATTTCCACAAAGTACTTTAAATAGAATAGTAACTTCAAATTGTATTTCCAGGAGCTAGAGAGATGGCTCAGTGGTTAAGTGCTGGTCCTACCTTGCAGAGGACCTGAGTTAGACTCCCAGCACCCACATCAGGCGTCTCACAGCTGCCTATAACTCTAGCTCCTAAGGAAGCCAGTCTGTGGCATGCACATACATGCACACAAAACAAAAACAGACAAACAAACACACAACCTAACTTCTATAAATGTAAAACAATGAAAAGTATCCAAGCAATGCTTTGACAGTAAAACAGTATTAATCTGAGTAAGTCTTTAGAGCATGCTTTTTTTATTTTTCATGTCTTGTAATGTTTGTTCCACCCATCCTGTTGAGTTACATCTGTTAGATGAAGTTATTGTCTTCATCTTCATTATAATGTCCTCAAGACCTCACAGTTTTTATGTACCAAATAAACATTTTCAACCTATAGCACGCAAATTAGGAAGAGACTAATTCCTAAAATTCAAAAGGAAAGCAAATGAATTTGTGTATCTTATTAAACTGATGCCATAGCAACAGTGAGGGACCACAAGGAAGATGGGAATCCTGAGTTAGTGGATGCTCACATCACTTGAGCACACTAAGGCAAGGCTCCTGTCAGTGTTCTCCTCTGTCCTTCTGTGACTTGTTCCATAGAGTCACACCTCAGTCTCCCTTTGTTTCCTGTATCCATATCTGTGTTCATGGGTAGTCACACCACAGTGGCTCTCGCCTGGTATATGATTTGTATTGATATTTCCAAGGCTCTGTAAGAGTACATTAATCATCTACCCTTGTGGATGGTGTAAAGTAGATATTAAATTGTCAGCAGGGCCAGGCTCCTGGAAGGTTCTATGGAGGATTAGCTCTAAGTCTCTGCTATTAATTTTGGTAGTTTCCTTGGTCTATATTTCAAAACTCCAGTCTGAACACAGTGTCTACCACTGCACATATATGTTTTCAAATGTTCTCATTCTGTGAAGACTCCTGTCATGTGGGGTCTGAGGTCTACCCTGCTCCAGCATGATTGCATCTCAAGGGGTTCATCTGTACTGATCATAATTCCCAACAAAGTCACATTCTGAAGTACTAGGGAGTCAGGCGTCCAACACACAGATACTGGGGATGAGAACACATTTCAGTTTGTGGAATCTGCTTTATCTAATAAGAATTTACAAAATGTAGTGAAACAGAGGTTTAAAATAGTTTCACGTAAGGACCTGTTCCCTCTTGCTGCCTTAAGAAATCTGCCACATGAGCCCGTGAACTGAGACCAGTCTGTTGGATAATGAGAGACACAGGGTCCACTGCCTCCATGACAAGCTGACAGTCAGCCACTCTCCATAACAGAGAGCCAGGGATGACAGGCAGCTGGCCTAGATTGAGAGTGCAGTAAAGACCAAGTAAGCCCAACTTGAACTGCACGGAGCCAAGTCAGTCTGCTGTAACCACAGCGTTGTAGCATTTTGTTGAGTAGTCATGGATAATGCATTGTACCCAAAAGGGCATCATGCAGGTTTAAGTTCTTAACTCTCCAGTTTTTCCTAAATAGTCTTGTGTTGCTAACAGCCAGCAACAAGAAAGTTTGCTACAATCACAGACCACTCAGATGTGAACCATTCGATTGCACTGTTCCTGAGGAAGGCTCCCGGGGTTAACCAAGACATTTCTACATTGAAAAGTGTCATAATACAGCACCCTATTCTATTGTTTGGAAAAGGGAAGAAAAAAGAACACCCAATTAAAGGTATCACTCCTCTCTTAATCTAGAACACTGTTTTTTAAAAAAGGTTGCCAATTATTTTCTTATTAGCTAGCCAGCAGATGTGTAACTCAGCAAGCTTACCATCTGGATTTCATATCTTAGATACATCAGTCATAACCTAATATGGATTTTTTTACTTTAATATTTTATCACATAGATTCTTGGAAGAGAGAGGACACTCTGTCCTCTTTGCTTTAACCTCTCAGCAGTGCAGAAAAACATCTTGCTTCATTCCCAACAAGCTCTGCTTCCTCCTGTTCACACTAATGAGGGAAGGCTCATTGTTTCTTGAACAACTCTTTTATTATTTCTTCTCAGAAACTTCCTCCTCTCCCACTTTATAGTGAACCCTGTCAGCACAACCCTCCTCATGCCCCCCCACCCTTGCTAGTTCTTTTCCTGTAGACTGAAACATCATATTTCCTGTGACATGTAAATACAGCAAGGCAGCACTTACATGCCATTTTGGCCTTACCTTAACTGTGTTAAGGATTCTAGCCTACATAGACATGGCAGTACTTTGCTATATCTACAGTAAGAATAAAAGCTTCAATAAACACAGTTTATCACCATTCACGAGTTTTCTATACCCAAGGCAGAGAGCACCAAAAAGCCTGACTTTACAGAAACAGAAAGCAGTAGTCAGAAATGTACTGTAAATGTAATGGGACATCGCTGCTGTTGTGCTTTACCTGGGAAAACTATTAAAGGGCTCAAGAGAAGCAATTATTAAATTCCACTAAGTGCCATTAGCAAGATCGTGTCTGAGAGATAATCAGCAGATACAGAGGGTTCACTTACACACATAAAACCTCACTTGGGTCTCTAGCTAGCTGTTGGATATGGCTGAGGATGTGACCTGACTTCTTGTAGGATTTCCAGGGCCCGAGAGTCACGTGTCCCTTCCTTTCCCTGGAAAGCACCTGGTCAGGAAGATGATGACAGTATCCAACAGCAGTAGAGAACATGTGACCATGTCCTCTGAACTCCTGCTGGACCTTGGGTTGACCTAGGGTGTGCATCTGTGATGGCCATTGCTACAATGAAGCAACTGTTTCTGGAGAACCCCAGTGTGGCTCAGTGGTTTTGCCAACCCTGCCAGCTTGGTTTGAGAGCAGCTTGTCTACCAGTCTGTGTGCTGTAGATGGATTTGGGAGGCGCTGGAGGACTTTCAGGTAGGGTACCTAGTCAGAGGTAACCAGAGATGAAGGTCCATTGAATCCCTCCTTTAGCCTGAACTAGCTGCTCCCTGTCTCTCTTTGGCTTCTTGTTTCCATACACATTCCCATCATTTGCTCTCAGTCATCAGGTGATGCAGCCAAGGTTTTCTCCCCAGAGCCTGACTGCTGTGCTTAGATTTTTAGCTACAGGGATAAACTAAACAAACTACTTTCCTCAAAGGCCTTCTGCCTCTGTTGTGATGCTATGGTATCTAAAACGGAAAAGGCACCCAAGGCTAGGTCAGCCCTTGAACACAAAATTATGAGAAAGTCCAAAAGTGTATAATGTATCACACAAGCCCATCAGGTCCAACCCCAGCTTCTCACTCACTGACAATGTTAATTAATTTTTCATAAAATCCTGATGGTCCTATTGTGAAGCAAGACACAGTGTCATTCTTTGGACCCCACAACTACCTGGAAGAAAATGACTGGACATCACACTGCCATGAAGGACACTCTGCCATGAACATTTATTTTTATCACTTACTAAGTTATACATTATTAAATTAAAATTCTAAATTAAAATTAGAAGATAGTTGAAGTACAGAAAGACTTAAGAGCATAAAAATTGAGCATGCTCAAAAGGATGGAGCAGGTCAGAGGTGAGCTAGGAGGAAACACTTTTATTGTTTTTTTGTTTTGTTTTTCAGATAGGATTTCTTTGTGTAACAGCCCTGCCTGGAACTGACGCTGTCACCAGGCTAGCCTTGAAATCACAGAGATCTGTCTGCCTCTGCTTCCCAAATGCTGGGATTAAAGGTGTATGCCACCATCACCCAGCTCAGAAGGAAACTTTTTAAAAGTTATACTTCAAATCTTTCCCAAAGAGATCTTGACCACATATTATGTGACCTCCATTTTGACTCTCTATCTGTCCAATGAAAAACTCCCTAAATTCAGCTCTTAATCTCTTTATGGACAGAATTAAATAATTTATCATTTCATAGTTTTCAAGGGTTTTTCTAATATCCCAGGAAAGTCAAATATTTCTTTTTCTGTTTTCATGTGTGGGGTCATGGTATGCATGTGTGTGGGCACAGGGAGGAAACTAAGATTTTGGAGGCCCAGTATTAATGTAGGGATCATTAACTGAGGCAGGATCATCCAGCTCATTCTGGGCGTCCCTGTCTCAACCTTTTTAGGCTGGAGCTAGAAACTGTCCTTGAGCACTTACACAGGTTCTGGGGATGCAAACTTCTGTGTCAGGCCTATGTAGTAAAACTACTGAGACATCTCCCCAGATCAAAAACTCAATTTCTAAAAGAAAATTTAAGTATCTTAGCTTTCCTATATACGTATCTACCTATATCTCTCCATGTATACGTGCATGTGTGTGTATAATCAACCTACCTAAATGTATAAATATAAATGTGTATATGTTATCTTTCTACATATCTAATAAATGTACATCCATTATCTAACTATTGATCTCTCTCTCTTTCTCACTTTCTCTCTCTCTCTCTCTCTCTGTGTGTGTGTGTGTGTGTGTGTGTGTGTGTGTGTATGTGTGTGTGTGTGTGTGTTTGTCCGTGTATCTATCTACTTAAAAAACCTCCATTTGAGGTATATAAATTTTTGCATTTGAACAACAGCAAATTCTTCTTTGAATCATTTGTCTTTCCCATTTTACACAGTTCCAGGATGCTTCAATGCTTCATATGCCCTCACAGGATGGAACTGATCATTCCAAGGGAGAAGACTCAAGCATACACCCCCTTCTCCATCCCTTGAACCCTGTTTCTCAATCTCTGCACAATGTCAATGACACATCACTGGTTTCTGAGCCCCACAGAGGATTACGTTCTGGCCTCTGCAGAAGAATCCACATTCCATTTTATGCCTTTGCCTTAAGCAAATTGTGTCTGTCATCCACTTACTTAGGTGCCTGTCTCTTCAAAATTTAGAGTGATATTCAAGAAATTTAATACAATTGGGGAATCATAAGATAATTCTTGGACTAATCAAACAGCGATCATGGTTGATGGTGATGATAGTTGCTAACCTCTCGTAAGCATTCTCTGTGTTCCATGTAATTTTCGGCTCTCTACTTGTGGGAACTGATTGTATAAAGGCAATAGTTCTATGACATAGATGCTATTATGATTGCTTTATAGATTAGAAAATGAAGGATATCTGTTCAATTAATTTCTAGATACTAAGATTCTGAGTTGGAATTTAACACCATCTGTTAAATTCTCATCAAATAGTTAAACAATATTTTGATCTGCCTTTCCTGAAGGAGTATATGAAACACGATGTGTGAGCAATCTATGAAGAATAAGGTTTGTTCAGGCTCTGAGCTTCAGATGTTTGAATCCATGATCAGCTGGCCCAAAGGTGTTTGTCCTCTGATGGCACATTATTAGGAATGTGTGACAGAGCAGAAATCCTCACAACTGGAAAGTAAAATCGAAGATTAAGAAGTTGAGGTCACAAGGGACATGGCCAGAGTGACTTAAGAACTCCTACTAGGCACAGCTAACTTAACTTCTGTAGAGCCTAGAATGGATGGATGCATTCTCTCAACACCTGGGTTGTAGACTAGAGAAACACAGCTCTGATTTCTGACTTCTAGACCTACAAGCTAACACATTTGTTTATTTGGAAACAAATATTTGGCCCACAGTCAGGACAAATCTCTGTCATCCGCCAGGCCCTTAGATGCTCAGACCCAACCAAGTAAACACACAGAAACTTATATTGCTTACAAACTGTATGGCAGTGGCAGGCTTTTTGCTATCTAGTTCTTATATCTTAAATTAACCCATTTCTATTAGTCTATAAGTTGCCACATGGCTCGTGGCTTACCAGTACCTTACATTTTGCTTGTCATGGCAATGGCTGGCAGTGTCTCTCCCTGCGCCTTCCCGTTCCCTGAATTCTCTTCTTTCTTGTCCCACCTACCCTATCCTTCCTGCTTGGCTACTGGCCAATCAGCACTTTATTTATTTTACCCAATCAGAGTAACACATTTGACAAACAGAACATCCCACAGCAGTAGAGGAACCTGACAGCATGTGGAATGTCAGCCTGGAAGGAACATGATTTGATGGATCAGCTGCCTTAGAACAATCAGAGTGTGGCTTTGCCTTGAGCAGTGCTTCTCACCCTTACTAGCTCTGTGACACTATTACAATTCCTCGTGTTGTGGTGACGCCTCAACAATTATTTTCTGACACTTCATAACTGTAACTTTGTTACTGTCATGAATTTTAATGTAAATGTCTGTGTTTTCTGATGGTCGTAGGTGACCCCTACAAAAGACATGTCTGATCCCAATGGGGTTGCAACCCACTGTTTGAGAACCACTACCTTAAGGGAAATGAAAATGGATATTAGTTTTGATAAGAGAAGGGACAATAAGTATCATTGGGTTTCTTTCTTAAAGATGAGGCTTAGTCTACATTGGAAGCTTCTAAGTCCTGGGAAATGTTGGCTTGGTGGACTTCCTTGGAACATGCATCATTATCTTTGAGGCAAACACTGATGGAATTAGAAGGGAGACTGTTGGAACAGATATGGAAGAGTTAGGATTAAGGAACTGACCAAGTTGGCAGGTAGTGATATTTGACTGACAGAGGCTAAGGGGAACTGCAGATTTCTGCTGTATTGCACCTAGACTTCATAGGGCAGAGATGACTGCAGACAGAGATAAAGCGATGATCCCTTTGTTAAGGAATCAGAAATCAATGACTCTTATAATATATGCCTGTGTGCATGGTGTGTATGTGTGAGTGCATGCATGTGTGCATGCATGTGTGCATGTGAGTGCGTGCGTGTGTGTGTGTGTGTGTGTGTGTGTGTGTGTGTAATAAAAGTATTCCTAGTTGCATAAAGACCACTTTTAGTAGCACTTTTACCCAGTGATAGTGTAATACTGGCTTAATATTTTCAGAAGAATTGTTCAACTGTGATTTTCCTAATTTATTATAGAAAACACACTTTGGCTGTAATGAATGCTAAGTGCGTAAGAATATGGCCTATTTTTTAACTTCAAAGCTCCTGAAAGTAGATGTGTAGAGAGGCTTTCTAAGCTTAAGAGGCACAAAGGGAGTGGAAAGACTAAAATTTATCTATATGCAAGTTAAAAGTTTTCCCAGAAGAAAGAACTAACGTAAAAATGAATGGAACAAATTAGGAACCCAAAACCAATCAAGTGTGAGTGTGACCCACTATGGTTGGGAACATGCATGAAAGGAACAGAATTTAAAGCCTTTCATACCAGCCCACAAATGACCTAGACAATTCATGAGATGGAACTAGAACAACAAACAAAGAAGTATTCAGCTTCCTCATAATCCAAGAAATGCAAATTAAAATGAGATTACTGTTTTGCCCATAAAATTAACAAACATTTAAAAAGCCCCATAATATCCTTTATCATATTCATAAACTGCTAGTGGTATATGAATGGCATAGCTCTTATCAACTTTCAGTCTATATCTGAAAGGTTTTCTAGATAAGTAATATAAAGTGATCTTATATACTGCTTTTTTCCATCTGAGTGTTTCTTGTAATATTCTAACATTTAGACACCATGTGAATATTCAAAACCATTAAGAACACTTTTTAATAGTATTAAATTAATATGGTATTATTGAGCATTTTATACATTCATCTGCAAAGTGTAAGTTATAACTTGATTAGAAAAGGAAAGTCACAAAAGTGAACCTCTTTAGTGATTTTTAAATATTTTTGAGAACTTTGCACAGAACAGGAAAAATAGAATGAAAGTTTCCCATAGACAAACCTCTCTACATTATAGGCTGTTTCTTTTTTGTTTGTGGCCTCACTTCTATCCAATAAGCATGTGCTGATATATTGTGTATCAAATAAACTTGCCTGAGGATCAGAGGACAGAACAAGCCACTAGACTGAACACAGAGGCAAGGCAGTGATAGCACACACCTTTAATCCTAGCACTCGGGAGGCAGAGATTCATCTGGATTTCTGTAAATTCAAAGCCAACCAGGGCTACATGAGATTGATTCAGTTTAGCAGAGAAACAGAGCCAAGCAGTTGTGGCACACACCTTTAATCCTAGTATCTGGGAGTCACATGCCTTTAATCCCAGCACTTGAGATCTCATGCCTTTGCTACCAATATTTGGGAAGCACACATGCCTTTAATCTCAGCACTAGGAAGGAAGTGATATGACTGGGCAGAGAAAGGCATGTAAGGCATGAGGAGACAGGAACTAGGCCTTTTTGGCTGAGGCCTCAGAGACATTCAATCTGAGGATTTGTGGAGACAGGATTGTCTGAGGAGTTGGCAAGGAAAGAAGTAGCTGTGGCTTGTTCCTTTGTCTCCCTGATCTTTTAGAATTTACCCCAATATCTGGCTCCAGATTTTTATTATAAGATGCTGTGGGGGCTGGAGAGATGGCTCAGAGGTTAAGCGCACTGACTGCTCTTCCGAGGTCCTGAGTTCAATTCCCAGAAACCACATGGTGGCTCACAACCATCTACAATGAGATCGGGTTCCTTCTTCTGGCCTGCAGGCAGAACTATATACATGATAAATAAGTAAATCTTTAAAAAAAAAAAAAAAAAAAAAAGCATGTTGCCGGGGGTGGTGGTGGAGCATGCCTATAATCCCAGCACTCAGGAAACAGAGGTAGGTGGATCTCTGTGAGTTTGAGGCCAGCCTGATCTACAAAGTGAGTTCCAGGACAGCCTCCAAAGATACAGAGAAACCCTGTCTCAAAAAACCAAAAAAAAAAAAAAAAAAAAAAAAAGATGCTGTGTTGTTCTATATGCTGTGAATATGTGTTGCTCTGACTGGTTGATAAATAAAATGCAGATTGGCCAGTAGCCAGGCAGGAAGTATAAGTGGGATAAGCAGACAAGGAGAATTCTGGGAAGAGGAAGAGCAGAGTCAGGAGTTGCCAGCCAGACACAGAGGAAGCAAGAGGACAAGAGGACAAGGCAGAACTGAGAAAAGGTACCAAGACACGTGGCTAAATTTAGATAAGAATTATGGGTAAATTTAAGTGTAAGAGCTAGTCAGTAATAAGTCTGGCTATATTAGCCTGAAAGCAATCCATAGGTTCTCATCTTCTGTGGAAATAAAAGCAGAACCTCGCCGGGCTGTGGTGGCACATGCCTGTAATCCCAGCATTTGGGAGGCAGAGGCAGATGGATCTCTATGAGTTCGAGGCCAGCCTTGTCTACAGAGCTAGTCCAGGACAAGCTCCAAAGCTACAGAAACCCTGTCTTGAAAAACAACAACAACAACAACAAAAAAGCAGAACCTCTTTTCAAAGCAAAGTATCCTTAGACATAAATTTTGTACAAGTAGTTATAATTAATATAAGCCTGTATGTATTTACTTGGGGGATGTAAGTGGTAGAGATTTATTCCAACCACTCTGGCTAGGTCACAAGAAAACGTCCAGCTACATTTTGGCATACCAATGCAAGGCTCTCGAATTTCCATAAGGTCTAAAAGTTTAAAAAGGGCTTCTAAACATACAACAATGGAGCCAAAAACAGCTTTATACTTCATGTCTCATGCAGGTTGAGTGAGATACACAGGTGCCAAGATACAGAGACACCATGGCATCAAGACTTGAGGTACAGTATGTCGAGTTCAGGACATATGGGCTTGAGTACAGCTGGGCAGATTCCTGCCACTGTACATAGTGATGTCTGTGAGCTGGGCAGAATACAGCATGGTGCATGGTGGATATAGCTTTTGCTAGTACAGACAAAAAAAAGTGAAGAAACAAAAGGTTTCTGGGCTACACGCTGCTTCAATGGAGGCACAGACCCACTGCTTCCAAGAGTTGGTAGTACAAATGGCTCCCAGTGCTGGCTGTAAATGTGCCATCACCGTATTGAAAAGCTGAGGTGGGCAGAGTCAACAGCCTGGGCTGCTGCTTTTGTTCTAACCGCTCTGCAGTTTAAAGCAATGGATTCACAATAAAACAGATTCAGATGAAATAAACCTCTAAACAGTTTACAATGTGTATAAAAATATAGTAGGCTTGGAAGAGAGAGGAAAAGGAATATAGACAGTTATATAAAGAAATAGAAAGTTTTAAAAAAAATAAAGACTTTAAAGAGAAAGTAAAAGTAATATAAAAATAAGCCACATTAAGATGGAAATCACACAGAGAGTCTGGATTATATTGTCTTTAGGATTTTTAACTACAGAAAGACATTTGATTATAAAGGCTACTTAGTTAAAACAAAATGTATATTTTAAAAATATCTTTACTTGAGTTGGGGATTTAGCTCAGTGGTAGAGGGCTTGCCTAGCAAGCGCAAGGCCCTGGGTTCAATCCTCAGCTCAAAAAAAATACATATCTTTACTTCAAAATTTATGTCTAAGGATACTTTGCTTTGGAAAAGAGGTTCTGCTTTTATTTCCACAGAAGATGAGAACCTGTGGATTGCTTCCAGGCTAATATGATTTGATCAAGAAAGACCCCCTGAGAGGTCTCTAGATATTCCAAAATCCGGATCAGTAACTGGCTCAGACAATGCAGCCTCACAGACTACCCCAGTCAGTACTTGACCATAATTCTTAATTTTCTCAGGATCCCCATAAGACTGCCAGCACCTTCAACCAGCAGGAAATAGTATAAGAAGCTATGCCCAGATTCCCAAAATATTATTTATAAATGTTTATTTTTATTTAAAGATGGTTGATTATAAATGCAATCACTTTCTAAAGAAGAAAATGGGATAATAAAGATATGATAGGATAAAAGGTAGATTATTGAACTTACTTTTAAAGAGCAACAACTTGTTTAAAAATGTTTTACATTGCTGTGTATTTTAGTTTATTGATACAAATTTAAAATTAGTTTTGTTATACTTTATGTATATTTCTACTCTTGTTTAAAGTATTTTATTTGTGCAACTCCTTTGAAATTGGAATGTATAGTTGAGAAATACAGATTAATAATTAGTCTTCTCTGATAATAAAACTTACAATCATGTTAGTTAAGCTTTCTAGATATACATAGATATATTTCAATGAGGTAAGTAATCTTCAAACACTTCAAAGATTTACAGAATATGGCATTTAAAATGTTTTAAAAACTTAGACTTTCTGGACAGTGAGACATGTCTGCTCCTGGCAACACTGATTTACTTCAAAGAGAAAGATGGGCATCAAAGACATTCCATATGGAATTTATCTTCTTCTTGGCAAAATAAATAAATAAATAAATAAATAAATAAATAAATAAATAAAATAAAAACAAACATTTGGGCAAGAAACTGTTCTTGCCTGGACTGCTTGACAAAATGTTGTATTGACTTGACATACATGACCCATAGGGAGGTGACCACTGAACTTTGCAAGGCAAGATGGTCCTTTGTTTTCCTACTTTGCAGAGGAAACTGCCAGATATTCTACAGGACACAGAGAGAAGCGAATGAGAGACGCTAGGCCTGTGGGCTGAAGTTCCCCAATGTTGACAGATATTATAACTGTGATTCTTGCTTGATAACTGTTTTGTTATATGTAATTTTACTATGTTAAAGTTTAAATCCTTCCTTTTTGATTAGACAGAAAAGGGAGAGTACTATATAATAAGACCATTTAGTTTTTGAGCAACATCAGCATGTACTATATTTATAATATATAGATATTAACTAAATATGTATTTGTCTTTTTATAGGGAATTGTATATGGTTTTCCTATAAAATTTTCCCCTGAGGTTCATGGGTTTGACACTTGGGCTCCAGCTGCCAGCAAACTCTTGTAAGCTTCTGAAGAATTATGGTGGTGGGACAAACTAGAAGAAGTAGATCCTTGGGGTGATGTCATAGGAGGCTATTTTTTTTTTTATTTCTTGTCCCATTTGTGTCTCTGATGCCTCTTGTAGGCCTTGAGGTAAACAACCCTCTCTCCCACCCCTCTCCAGATGCCAAGACTTTCTGTCCACACATATGGGACCCACAGGTGAGTATTTTAACTCCAACATTAGCCTAAATAATTATTTAGCCTAAATAAGTCATGTCTCTTACGTTCTTTGTATCAGGGACTTTCTAACTGTGATAAGAGTGCAAGTGCAGGGATTATCTGCTAACCTTGGGAATCATATGGGAAAAAGGTATAAATCTAGTATGAAAAGACAGCCTGAAAATATTGCTCAGAATAATTTACATTTAATAGGAACATATAATCAATGCAGCTTTCAGTAGAGATAGCTCTTTTATAATGTTTGAACAGTATTTTTCTTCCCTCCCCCTCTCCCTCTCTCTCTCTCTCTCTCTCTCTCTCTCTCTCCCCTTATCCTCTGTTTCTCCCTTCCTCCCTTCTTCCCTTTTTATCCCCATCTCTGTATCTTGGGGATTTAACCAAGGACCTCATACATGCTGGGCACATACTCTACCACCAAGTTACACCCTTGCTCAGAATCCCACACCCCTCCAAATGACAGAGAGTTTTTCTTTAATAAGAATACTGCTTCTACTTCTTTTTTTTTTTCCTGCTTATTCCTATGTAATGCCAAATATCTAGAAGGGAAAGAAAACTAACCACTTGACTATTTGTCTTGCAAATTTAAAATACACAAACTTAAAAGATCCCATATCATCAAGCAGAACTCAAGAGCCAGCACTTGAATCTCTCTGAAATGTTCACTATAAGGGAGCTGCACAAAGACAGTATTTATTACACCTTGATTTCCACTCCAGTGTGGTATTTTGTTTGTTATGCCAATTTTATTTTAAGTTACAGCTTTTACTGAAATAACCAAAGAGGAGTTTTAGAGCCAGGCAATGGGCTCAAAAGCTGGATTATCTCAGCAACTGCTTGCTGCCCAATACAGACAGTGGTCACGGGAATGCTTCTCTTTTGTGAGATGCTATCTGTGGGCTAACTTCCTCTTTGCAAATTACAAAAGATGCACATAGCTCATAAACTGGTCTTTTTGGTCCCCAGGTAGGGCTAGAAATAGTGAGATATTAGCCTTATTGAAGAACTACCTGGGAATTTTTCTCATCATTAAAACTCTAGTCAAATACAGCTCAGCACTTTTGTGTTGCATATTTCCTCTTTGTAGGTTGCAGCAGATGCCAGAACTATTGTCCTGCAGGTGTGTCTATGTCTACCCCACCCACCCTCTGCATAATGGTCCATTCCACTGAGCTCCTCATGCTTTGGAAAGCATTGGTGTCATCTAATGCACCCTTTCTTGTGAAGAACTGATAGTTACACAGGCTGCTACAATGAGTACAACATACTCAATGAGATGGTCACCATCTGTTCCACCTTCCAATTACTAAAACAAATGGAAACCAAAATCGAAGGCTTCAGAAATCCTGGATAATAGTTTCTGTTCTTAGTATCTTGTGCCTGATGTGAGTGTTATTTTTAATTCCCTTTGGAGCCAGTTGTAGGAAGAAGCATATTTTATTTCTATCAGTGAGACACAATTAGAAAATTTGCATCCAGCAATAAGAGAAAATTACTCTCTGCAAGATGCATGTGAGCACATTGAACACCCTGACCTCCACTGCATAGTGCAGATTCCTGCTTAGCTTTGCCAAGCTCACACAATGCTGGACATGACATGATTAAGTCAAAACTCTCATAGTTACTGTTGCCTGGGGAACAGCAATGGACTCACGTGAGATGGTATTATAGTGTCAATGCTTCTACCCAGTGGGCAATGGGCTCACAGCAAGATCTGAAGCAAAATATGATGATTTGTATGGATGTGGGGGAGGTGAAAAATAGCATTGAAGGAGACTGAGATGAGAGGCTATGGACCTTGGCTTTAAATTAATGTGATTCTAAAAGAGAACTAAGATGATGAAGACAGCATGAGCTTAGAATACTGAAATGAAAGAAACAGGATTCTACAAACACACAGCATCGAGTGGGAAAATGAGAAGAAAAGTTCTGTATTAGATGTCCTCATTCCAGAGGCAGATATACTGCAATAGACTGGATCTCCTGGCATGTACAAGACCAAGTCACCAATTATTTTTATAATGATCCAGATCTATTTCTTTTGCTGTATGGTTAATAAATGACAGGTGACTTGGGAACTGTAGCTGATTAGGGATGGTACACTCAATATGACTGACAGCTGCTGTTCAGAGCCTGCCCCATAAGCAACACAGTGTTCAGTGCTGTGTCTTTAGCCTCAATAATTACATTTGCATTCTCCAATATCTGATAAAACTCTCAAGTTTTTCCATACTCTCTACTCTCAAATATTATGGTCACCATTATGTGGCTCAGAACTAGGGAATTTGGAGTTGATGGTTACTGTTTAGTTTGTTTTGTGAGCATTTTTCTGACAATGGGAATGTAAGTACACACATTTGCAGCCTCAGCCTGTCCACAAAGTATTGGCATCAACAGAATGGTCCTTATACCAGATGGCTCACAAGCTGTCGAACAGTAGAATCACACCAGAGCTGTCCCTAGCTTGGATGGGACTGGTAGCTTTACCTCTTCAGGATAGTAAGCAGACCTTTTCACTGGTTGTTTTAACTCTTTGGATCTTTACTCTTTGGGAGCCTGCTACCCAGCTCCCAAATAAATACACAGAGGCTTATTCTTTCTTATGAATGCCTGGCCTTAGCTTGTTTTATTTCTAGCCAGCTTTTCTTAAATTATTCCATCTGCCTTTTGCCTTTGGGCTTTTATCTTTCTCTATTTCTGTATACCTTTCATTACTTCTTTGTTGCTTGCTGTGTAGTTGGGTGGCTGGCTCCTGGAGTCTTCCTCTCCTCCTCTTTCTCACTTTTCTATCTTCTCTTCTCTCTTTTCTTTCTTCTATTTATTCTCTCTGCCTGCCAGTGCTGCCTATCTTTTCTCCTGCCTTGTTATTGGCCATTCAGCTATTTATTAGACCATTGGGGTGTTTTAAGCTGGCAAAGTAACACAGCCTCACAGAGTTAAACAATTGCAATATAAAAGAATGCAACACATCTTTGCATCATTAAACAAATGTTCTACTCCATAAATAAATGTAACACATCTTAAAATAATATTCTACAAAAAGACCTGATTGTCTAGTCATATTTTTTCCCTCCTTAGGTAGGAAGGCCATATATGTTTTTTGATAAGCTATGGCTGGAAGTTCAAGTCCAAATAAAAGCTCTAGATACCATTAGAATGGAACCTCAATGTCTAATACAAAAACACTAATTATTAGACTTGCTGACCGCTTTTTATTATGACTTCTAGTCATTATAATTTATTTCATGTTTTCTAGACAAAGGTCATGACAAAGCACCCATGACATGCTTACATCAACTTTCTTAAGGTGGAATTGAAATATAATAAAGTATGTGTGCACATTTAAAAATTTTTTAACATACACATAATCTCATGAAATAATGACCACCATCAAGATGGAACATATAATACTTTTCACAGGTGGTTTTCTCTCCTTCTTGACTCCTTGTCCAGACCAAAGAGCCATTGATTGCTTTTGTGTCACTGTAAACTAGGTGACATTTTCTGGAACTTAATAAAAATGTAGTGATGCGGCTGTGTTTCTTTACTGTCTTTACTTAGCATAGTCACCATGCGGTCCTTCCACACTACACATGCTTCATACCTTTGTCCCCTGTTACTCTTGAGCTGAGTGGCATATTACATGGGCATATCGTGATTTATTTATTCATCCCATTGTTGATGGACATCAAGGCTGTTGTTAGAATGGAAGTATTTCCAGACAATTCTGGTGTATGTGTCTATGTGTACTGGATGCACATTGCAGGTAGATGCCTACATATGACAGCAGGAACTCTGACCAACTCAGTAGCTTTCTGACTTCTAGAACAGACATGTTAGGATTTCTAAGAACTAATGAAACCCCACAAGAGGTAATGAGCAACAGAAACCAGGCTCCTTGATTGGTATGTTTCACTTCCCTAATTTTTTTATATTAAAATTGAAGACAACTTTTTAGTTCAACCAAGAAATCAAGAAATATAAGAAGGC
Organism: Onychomys torridus; assembly: GCF_903995425.1. Taxonomy (NCBI): domain Eukaryota; kingdom Metazoa; phylum Chordata; class Mammalia; order Rodentia; family Cricetidae; genus Onychomys; species Onychomys torridus. The sequence continues at coordinate 35,557,040 of NC_050443.1, forward strand.
AAATGCCTACATTAGTATCTGACGAAATTTTGTAAATTAACTGATGAAGGAACACAGTTAAACATAGACAATTTTGTTCATAACTCCATCTCATCAATTATAAGATACAAGCTTTGCCATCTTTTCACATTTTGAAAAGAGAGATGTATCTTTCAGTTGAAGTGTGAGTTTAATGTCTGGTTCCTATTTTTCTTGTAAATGCCAATTCATTGATAATGAATAAGCAGAAGTAACAGATCCACACAGCAGATTACTATTCACCAATGAAAAGGAACATTTGTCAGTATTTACTACAACCCAGAGCAAAGATCAAGACATTCTGAGTGAATGAGGACACTCACAAAAGTCCACAGGTCTTACTGATTCTATTTCTAGGAGAAAAAACAGCAATAGACAAACACAGACAAAAAGTAGTGCTTTCCTGTGGTATGAGAAGAGGAAAAGGTGGGATGGGAGTAGAGAGACATCAAACTGTGTGAGCAATAGGAAGACTGGCCCTTCCTGCTCATTAATCCAGCCAGTGTGTGAGATTATGCTTGAATACTGTGTAGTCTAGCTCACCCTGATCCCACTGTGTTCCAATTCATGCCTTTTAGAAACTTAGAGGAACTCATGTCCATTGTGGCTATTCCAACATGTTGATGAGGAAGTAAATACACACATTAAGCAAAAATCAGCAGACTGAGCTAAATCTGGTATAGCAGGAAGAACAGAGCTTCTGGGCTAGGCTAACCAAAGTTTAACACTTAGGATAAGTAGTTTCTAGCCCTAGGAAATCAACTAACCCTTTGAATTTGATATTTAACCTTGTAGGGTCTGGATGTAGCTCAGTTGACACAGCCTTTGCCTGGTTTACATGAAGCCCCAGCTTAACCACTGTGCTGCATAAAACTGGGTATACTGGTACACTCCTTTAAGCCTACAGGTCAGTAGATGGGGACAAGGGTCTCAGAGGTCCAAGGTCATCTACATAGTGAGTTTGAGGATGTCTATACACACACACACACACACACACACACACACACACACACACACACACACTGCAAATATGACATTATGATAATACTATTTAGCTTACAATATTGAGCAAATAGCAAAGTGCCCAACATAATGACTGGGCCATATTGACTTTTAAGTAAAAATAGGAATTTTTTTCTCCCCAGGCTGTCCACTATTCTGAAATACATAACCTTTAATTACACTTGACAACCCAAGTACAAAATCCCTCTTATGTTAGGGAAATCAACGCATGACTAATGAGGATATCCTGCTCGAATTGCAGAGTAGCTATTTATCTGGTACAAATGCACATTCTCTACTTGTGACTAGTCTGCTGCAATTATGTTGTGTGGTGAGGAAGCCCTGAAGACCTATTCCAAATAAATGAAGAGAGAAAAGTACTTTGATTCAAATGTCTGAGGTAAAATAGAAACTCCTAAAAATCCAATTAAAATCTAAATCAAAATGTAACCTTGGCAGGTGAGAAGAATGGAGTCGCGATGCCTTGTAACAAATATTTGTCAGTCGGGAGCTAAAGAATATGTTACTGGAATTATAAAGTCTCAAAACATGGAGTCAGGTGGGGCTTTCCCTTGCCTCCACCCCAGCACAGGACTCAGACTATGCCAATTCTCCTTATTACCTGCGGTTTACATCCTCAGGTAAGTGACTTCATATTTTCACTAGAGGATCTGTAATAGAAATTCTATTTGTGCCTAATCTCCCCACACAGTGAACACATGGGGCACATACTTCAAATTTCATGTAAGCAAATCCATTTATTCTGTTTTTCTCTGTAGAAATTAGGTTATCTTTATTTTTTTTTTTGACAGAAAATTCAAGACACACCATCTTTCAAGCTAGTGTAAGATGTTAGACATGGAAAACAAGTCATAGCACAGTCTTTCATTTGGGAACAAAGACTCAACTCAAAAATTGGATTACTTATACCAGAGACAAACTGCTCAATGGCTCTTATCAGTCTGGAGTACAGGCTGTGAAGTGCCTGGTCTTGGGTTGGGGTGTTGGTGTGTGGGAGCACTAATCAGATGTTCAGTGCCCCATTCTTTGCCTAAGAGTTAGAGCCACATCATTCATCCTTGTCCATGTATAAAGGAAAGTAGTTTCTTCATTCAGCTGATGCTGAACCACTGCTCCCAGAAGAAGAGTCACCATGTGCATCTGCTACACAGGAAGACAGCTGCCATGAGGTGTGAGCACTGAGAAAACTCTAAACAACACTGAGAATATCCTTTCCCATAGACTTCTTTATTTACTCTCCTTAACAACCCCACCTTAGAGGTGCTGTCTCTATGACTGGAAGAACCAAGTCTCAAAACCTCCTTCAAGACCTTATACTAATAAAGCTTCTGATTTAGATTTGCTTACAATTCCAAACTGGCACAGCCACAGATACTTCCATACTCATTTAATTTTTAGATAAATTTAACAATCATGAGTAGGAACATTTTGTTTAAACATGCAGAAATTTGAGTGACAAAGTAATGTCATTATGAAAAAATAGAATGGTGATTTACAAAGCTGATATTTATGATATTATATATAATATGTATATATTCACACTTGTGATGACATGGTTAATGTATCTGCATGTGTTTGAAACTCTACATTTGTGGGTGTGTTTTGAATATCCTTAGTGGCATGCGTTATAACCCAAGCTAATCCACAAGGTGACACAAGAGATTTACTTGTGAGTGAGAGGTCATGCCAGAAAACATAATGGGACCCCATTTTCAAAACAATATTTAAAAAGAAGTAAAATACAGCTAATCAAATTTCAATTATTCCTCTCCCCAGATGCTACCAGATCCAACCCTGCCTTCCTACTCACCTCATTCAATTTTGTGTTTTGGTTTTTCTTTTTTCTTTTTCATCTTTCATACCCAATTTGTGCTGTCCATACATTCATGGATGTGCGGACTTTACCTACGAGTCACAACACCCTTAGAGAAAATTGACTCTCCTTCTCTTAGTGGCTATGTTAGGGGTGGGACTTCTTGCCTTCTCCAGTCTCCATGTGGAATTTGATCTTCCTTAAGTGTGCAAGGAGCTTGTGCATGCTGTCACCACTGACGTGGGTTCATACGGGGAGCTGTCCTGCTGTGTCTGGAAGATGCTGTTTCTATGTAGCCATTCACCACCTCTGACTCTTAGAGTCTTCCTCTCCCTTCTTCTACAGCAATCCTTGAGCCTCGGAAGGAGGGAGGGCCATTCTTTAGATGTTCCATCTATGACCAATGTTCCACACTCTTACTCTCTGCATCTTGGCCAGTTGTGGGTCTTTCTGTTGATCGCCAACTATTACAAACAGAATCTTCTCTGATATGCATTGAAAGGTGCATTCATCTATGAGTGTAACAATTACAGATCTGAATATAAGACCAAAGTTTTACAGTGGGTCTATTTTTAATATTATTGTTTATACTATTTTTGTAATAGCTACAGAAACTTACTACACATCTCACTGAGGTTCAAAGGTTTTCTTTCTCCCACACCCTCAGCAACACTGTTATCACTTCTTTTTTTATAATAGCCATTATAACAAGTGTGAACTTATTTCATGTGATTTGTAACCACATCTCCTTTGTATTAGTGATGCTGAGAACATTATATATATAAACTTGATGGTTTTTTTCCTTTGCAAATATCAATTAGTTTCCTCCATCCACCTTTTTCTTTTGTTTTTATGCAATTTCCTCATAAGGTCGGGTGTTCAATCACTATCAGTAAATGCTTTGAAAATTTCTTCCACCAATCTGTAGGCTGCCTTTTCATTTTGTTTCTCCTTTACTGGATGATGCAATAACATTTGTTTATTTCTGTCTTTCTTGTCTGTGTCTTGGTTCATAGGCAAGGTCATTGCCAAGTTCAATGTAAAAAAATCCTGTTTTCCTTCTGGGTTTTGAAAGTTTCAAAGTCTTCCATTAAGTCTTTAACCCACTTCTGATACTCTTGTAGATGGTGTCACTAGTGAGTCTAACATTCAAAATTGTTTTTCCTGATAGTATTTATTGAAGAGTTTATCCTTTCTTGGATTTCTCATCAAATATTAGCAAATTTCTATCCAGAGACATTCCTATATGCTCTACTCTGCTATGCTGGTCTCAGAGTTTTTGTTTTTTACGGACAGTAACATCCTGTTTCTGTTGGCATAACTTTAAAATACGATTTGAAATAGGGGGATGTAATATTTCCTCCTCTGCTCTCTGTCTCAAGATCACTCTGTCTAGTGGGGTGTCTGCAGCTCTATGCATGTTACAGAAGGTCTTTCCTATTCCTGTGGACACTTCCTGGAAAAGTGATGGGAGGCTGTGTCAGCTTTGTGCACTGTGGGCATTTTCGGGGTCTTAATTCTAACTGGTTAACTTTTCACTAATCTGTGTTTCTTACAGTTATTTTTACCAATGCCTCACTTTCAGCATACTGACTTTTCACCTGCTTTGCTAAATTTATTCCTAAGTTTTTTATGTTTCTTGATACCATCATGACAGGATTTTAACAAGAAAATTCCTTTCCAGTTATCTTGTGGTTGGTATATATAAATCAATGGATTTCATGTTGATTTTTATCTAGAACTTCACTGAACTTAGGAGTTCTGGAAATTTTTGGTGATATCATCTGGGAACAATAAACAGAATAATAAATCTTCTAAAAGGCATTCCTTTTGGAAAGAAAAGAAAAAAAAAATGCTGGTAAATAACAGTAACAATATCCATGGTGCTCTTAATTGTGATTGAAGGAAGACAGGATCTGGTGTCTGTGTGACCTTGGATGCCACATTTGATTTTTTCTGTGATTCTAGCTGCAGAATGATGGTGGGACCCTTGGCCCCTTGTTTGATGGTATTTTACAGATTTGTTGAATTAATAGATAAAATAGTTTAGCTAAACAAGAGCAGATGAGTCAAAACTTGTTACTAGAATATTCTATTCTTACTATGTCTACATAACAATTTGTTTGAAAAAAACTTAATGTTTTAGCAACACATATAGGTTTCAATGTAGATAAAAATGCCTGGAAAAATCAACCCAATAACAGGAAGATTATTATATCATTTTCAGGAAAGATCTCCAAGATGATGGACTGGGGGCTCATACACTGGTCACACACTGCTTACGTGCTCAAGAGCTGATTAGTCCCCTACTTCCTCTTTCTTACTTTTCTTTTGATCAAAGCCCTGATTGTCTTAACTCTGCTGAGCCTTGGGTGTGTTGGCCTCAGCCACTTTAGTGTGTGTTCTGCGGTTTCTATTGGCTGTGATGCATAAAGTGGACCTTTCTTGTCAGCTCACCCCTGTGATACTTGGAGTTCTGCATTTCTGAAGCTGAATTCTGTAAAGAATGCCCTAGTTCACATGAGTGTTTACTTTGGCTTCAGATTCCTCCCTGAGGGGCTCTTTCACCCCCCTCACATCTAAAATATATGTGTATGTATGTATGTATTTATGTATGTATGTATGTATGTATGTATGTATGTATGTATATGTATGTATATATATATAGTATTATTCCAAGCATTATGTGATTATAAAATAAAACAACACTGACAGAAATTCTTTGTATTCTTTGAAGCTGCCCAAGGATGCTGACAGCCAAGGAAGCTTAGAAAAAGAGGACAGGTCTTTTGCTTCCTAAGGCAAACACCTAGGAACGAAAGAAAATAGCAGAACATTTCAACACTAAGGACCTTAAAGCAATATTATGCTCTTCACTCAGTCTGTACGGATCCCCTAAATCACTGTTCCACAGCTGAGATGGTATTGCTAAAATCCTTTTGTAAGGGAAATGCAAAGCAACACCTACTTCCTCTCCCAAGATCCCAATGACAAGCTGGGGCAGGATTTTGCCAAAGTTCATTCTGGAGGACCAATGAATCTATTGGGGTTTCTTTTCAGAGCCTAAGTTAAGTTAGGGGGTACTTACATGGGTGTAAGCACTGCTCACCCAACTGGCAGCATCTGAAAAGCTTTAGCCTGGAATGCATAGATGGATCCCCCGCTCTGTTTTACCCTGCCTCTATATGCTCTAGCCATACCCGCCAAGTACAGCATTGATGGATAGTGGAGAGCAGCTGGTTATTCAGGCAAGAATCTCCTGTTCTACTCTGCACCTCTCTTCCAGGGTGTAAACCATCACTAGCCCTGCTGGGATTATCTTTAGAGAGAGGCTACTGCTGAACTCCCTAAGACAGCAGGTGCTTGGCTTCAAGGACAGTCACCCAGAACAGATGGTATAGCATAACAAACTGTGGCCATGATCATTCACATAAGTTTTATGTTCTGTTGTCTAGTACTGTTCTCTGACTACAATTCGATGCAACATGTAATCTCAGATTTCTGTTTTTATTATTACACAAAGATCAGCATTATCATTTGCAAATGAGCCTTTGTACTTAGTTTGTATCCTTTGGGAACTGGTGCTTTCTATTGAATGGCATGCTAGGCCTAGTGGAATCTTTAATATGACAAAGGATGACACAGTCTTCTTAGCTTTTGGCCATAACATGCTGAGGTAGAACACCATCCAGCCAATTTATTTCTTCTTATCTGCCTTTACCTTTCCAGGTTGCTTGGTTAAATTCCCAGCAGATTTCCGGGTTTGTCTTCCAACAACCCAGTTCTTAAGTAAAGCCTTTTCTGTGAGTTGTTACATTTGATGTTCCTTAAGTGACTAGGAAATGCGAGCACTTATTGACCAGAACACCTGACCGACCTCACAGTTAGAACATGTGGTCTTCTCACATGTGAACCAGCAGTTCATTATAGAAATCAAAACCCCTACATCCAAGTGGGGGCGGAGGATGAATCCACTGAGAACACAATTATTTGATGCTAGTCATCATGGAGAGAGTCTTAATGTGTTCCCTCTGAGATAGTTATAACTATAATCTCACTTGAAAACAAAGAAGCAGGCACTCTTTCCACAATTTGTGTGAGTTCTTTATTTTTTGTGGGCGTGGTAAGTAGACTCTTTTACACATTTAGACTCCACATCTTTGGTTCTTCTCTGAACATTTTGGGATTCATAACCTTGCCTCAATCTGCTCATTTCTGGTATCAGAACCATGGCAACAACATTCTACTCCTAAAACTTCATCTTTTTTTTTTTATCATAATGACCATCTTCTGCATTGTAAGCTAAAATAAAAGCATAATGGACATCCCTTATCTCACAAATACATTCTGAGTGCATTCTTACAGAGAACTATAACTATTTGGATGAGTGACATAGATAAGAGAAAGGTAGAGAATGTATATATCCACTAGAGCCCTTTTGAATAGTTAATTGTTTCATTCTGGGAGTATGCAATTATTCTCCTGAGAGCTACTGAGATTTTAAGAATAATTGATGTTATGGAGCCACAAAAAGAAACAAATCTACTGTTGGACACATTTCTAAGACCACAGCACCGTGGCCCTTACCCTCATCTTCCTTCACCATTATTCTAACATCAGATTTCTCTCCCAGCCTCCAAGCTCCCTTTTAGATTTTAAAGAAAAACACACCCTTCATTATCCTTTTCCCAATGTGACAAACATCACCTTCTCTGTGTCTCCATTGTCTCTGTCATCTCCCCATCTAAATGCCACTGAGTGAGTGGACCAATACTCAGACTTAAGATTCATTCCCTGTCCTCCGCTCCACACTCCCATGACCTCAGCTGCTTATCAGGCTGAGGAGTACCAAGTTTTGTCTCCAATGAGGATTTCTTCTCTGAACTCTAGATTAACAGATATAATTGCCTACTCAAAGTATCTGCTTTGGTCCCTAACAGGCCAGATACCAAACTCCAAACTGCCCTCTATAAGCTCTTCTACCATTGTCCCCATTTTATATGCAAACTCCACTTTTCTATCTTTGCAAGAAGAGAGCTTAGAACCTCTTAGTTCATGTGTTTTATTGTTACAACCACAGATACTGTCCTCAGTGCTTCCTTAGAATTGTTTGAGTTTCCCTACAAAACATATCTAAAATCCACACCTTGCTCCACATGTGCCCATTGCTCCTGCTGTGATTTAGCAGACATTTTCTTTCCTGTATAATGACGGCTGCTTCCTTGATGCTCCTTACCAGTCTCTCAACCCAGCAATCTCTAGCCCCTTTTCCCCATGAAATACTTCCCCAAGGGTATCCCCCTTCAAGTTTCTGTTTCAAAATTCTTTGCAAGTATGTACATGAATGTCCGTCTGTCTGTCTATCTGTCTGTGTAGGCACACATGTACATCAATATCATGTGTCTTCTTCAATCATTCTTCATTTTATAATTTGAGACAAGCTCTGTCACTGAACCTGGAATTGATTGACTAACTGGCCAGCAAGACCCATAGGTCTGTCTTTCTCCACCCCAGTGTACTGGGCTTACAATAAGTACTATGATGTCCAACTTCTTTCATGGCTGTTGGTGATATAAATTAAGAACCTCATGCAGCCATGGCAAGAACTCTACTCACAAAGCCTTCTCCTTAATACTTGCTTAATGTCTTAGGGTTTATAATATAAACTACTTCATCTCTGGTATTCACAGAACCAAATCATAATCAGATATATTTATAATCTCAAATTTGTTTTACTTTTTAATGTATTGTGTTCTGGCCCTGTCAAAGTGTTGGATCTCTGAAAGAAGAGATTTTTTAAATAAGGATTTTTTTCTTTCCTACAAATTATGCATAGAACAGATTTTCAACATTATTTTGATGAGTGAATGGATGTGAACAGCAATATAGATATAGTCCCACATTGTAGTGGTTTAAATGAGAAGCATCCCACACAGGTGCATGTGTTCGAATATATGGTTGAAATGATTGATGTCACTGTTTGAGGACGTTATGACCTTTAGGAGGCAGAGCCTGGCTAGAAGTGTTTCACTGATGTGCTGTAGAAATCACAGCCTTGTCCACTTCCAGTTCACTTTCTCTGCTTTCCTCCTGTGGTTGACGATGTGATTTCTCAGCTTCCTGATCCAATCATCTGCTGCCTTATCTCCACTGCCATTATGGACTCTCACTCCGGAAACCCAAATCCAAATAAACTTCCTTCCATAAGTTACCTTGATCCTGTGTTTTGTCATAACAATAGTAAACAACTGATGCACTCATGGTTAGTGGAAACATACTGTATCATCAGGCTCTTCCTTAAGACAAGTCTGGATCATGATCCTGTCAAATATCTAGTTAGTTAATTTAAAAAATTGGTAACATATAGTGGTCTTTTTTTTTGTTTGTTTCTATTATTAGATCACAAAAACCTAAAGGATGCAAGAAAGATTTTGACAAGGACAAAATAATCTTCTGTGTGTTATAGTGTGTCTCAGGTGTGTGTTATAGTGTGTCTCAGATGTGTGTTACAGTGTGTCTCAGGTCAAGTGCAGGCGTGGCTGGAGCTATCCTCCTTAAAAGATCAAACACCTTTCAGTACAGTATTATTCTTAGAGAATTTGAACTCTAGAAGACCTAAATTTGATTATATTCTCATCAATTTAAGCCTTTTGCATAATAGTTTGCTCCAGCTTATATGACCAAATACATAGACAAAGCATGTTCAACAACAGGTATTTATTCCTTACATCACTGAGCTTGGAAGTTCAACATCAAGGTGATGGTCCATCAGGTTCCTCGTAAGCCACTCTTCTGGATTGCAAATGGTTGTCTTTGTTCTAATTTCTCACATAGAACAAAGAATCTTTCTCTCCTCCTCTTTTCATAAAAGCTATTCCAATATTGGGCTCCACACTGCTGACCTCATCCAAATCTTCAATTCCTAGGGATGCTATTCCCTCTTCCACTGTGTGTGGTAATGACTTCATCACACCAATTGGTGCAATGGTTCTTATCACTCTAAAGAGGAAAATAATTAACAAGAAGCCCATGATTTTATAGTCTGGCTTCTTCTAGTCTCATTGTGTTATTTTATCTGTTTTTTAAAACATCAGTCTGGGTTTTGCATTCTTGTTCACTTTCTTTTTTGCTGAGACACATAATACTCCCTCCTTCGCTATGATTCTCAGCTGGGAATGCTCAAATTTGCAACTTCCTCCAACTAAACCATTCACATTCCCCCCAATATCTGATAGCTTTGCTATTTCTTATTTACTAGGAAAATCCCATCCTCATGAAGATGACTTCTCCAGAATACTCATTGTCATTTGGGAGAAGTCACTGGGCACTTAAATCTGTTCTCTAAAAGCAGAGAGTGTGTTTGTTTCTGCTGACTAGGTCTCCAACCTCAGCAGTCCCTGCCCATGGGTGTCCAGGAACTCCATGAATCATTATAAAGGCAAACACTCATGTGCCTTGCTCCCTGTGAGGACACAAAGATATCTGGTCAGCTAAAGTGTAGAGTTGGATTACTGGAGCCGATTTTGCATTTTATTCATTATTGGATACAGTGCTCTCTCTACACAAAATTATTTTTAAGGATTTGGAGGACAGGGTAATTTGTATGCTCTTGAGCAAGTAGTTTATTTTCTGTGAGCCTCATTCTGAATATATATGAAAACAGCACCTCATGAATTCTTAGTGATTATAAAGATTGGAAATGAGTGTGTGTGGTTTAAAACAATAAGAGCAAGAATAATCTAACATCCGTTGTGCATTTTACAGCTTTCAATGCACCAAACATTGTTAAAAGAAACTTCATGTATTTTTGTTTTTTAACTTTCTGAAAAATCTATTAACTAATGTAATAGTAATTGCAATCCACTGAGTGTCTTTCTACAAAGCTAGGCTTGCCTAAATTATTTTCTTTGGTCTCTTAATCTTTGAGAAGTAGGTATTAGAGTATTCTAGATCTGCTAATGAGGAACCTGAGGATCAGAACACATTTAATAGTTGGTTTATTTTGATTCTGTATGAATTTTTCTGTATTTATTATACATGAGTGTTTTGTCTGCATGCATGTATGTGCACCTGTGCATTACTGCTGCCCAGAGTCAGAAAAGGGTGTCAGAGCCTATGGAAACTGGAGTTACAGACGGTCATGAGCTGTCATGTGAGTGCCAGAAACTGAAGCCGCATCCTCTGGAAATATAGCCAGTGCTTTTATCTGTGGAGCCATCTCTTCAGCTCCGAGGTTAGAAACTTTGTAAAGTGCACAACTAGCTTTTCAGCTACAAAACTGCCTGTGACAATGACTTTATATTTCTAGATTAATTGGAAACAGAAGGAAGGAGAGAAAAGGGAAGGATACAAAAACTAAGCAGCAAGAGTGGAATTTGAGGTCACTCACCTCGTGAACTAGTCATGTGGGGCTCACGTACATGAGATGCCATTCAGACTAAAGTCCAAGGTTCAATATACAGACCCTGGGGGTGACTTTCAACAAGTCCCTTGAAAGCAGGAAATGTTGGTTTTACTCATAATGCCACATATATTGCTAACATAATGCCAATTCCTAATAATGTTTATATAACACACCTGTTCAGGCTACCAGTTGGATGGTTGTTAAATCATTTCCAAACTTTCTAGACTGTAAAGAGTGGGGGGGGGGGAGTGCAAGACTCCATCTTGAGTGGACTTGAGGATGTCAGACAGGCTAATAGCTTGAGGCATTGGTCAGAGACTGATATAGAAGGAACCAAAAGGTTCTGAGCAGAATAACCGGGAAATGCTCCTCCCTGTGCTAGGTTATGGCAGATTTTTTTAATGTCTTCTTACGAACAGTTTTAAAGGAAGATAGCCTCATGTAGCCTGTGAAGATAAAATTATAGACCTGTTCAAAGGAAAGTCTCAGCTCATCACCTCAACAGCCTAACAACTTCCTGCTCAGGTCTGAGATTAGGGCCTTTTATTTGTTTCAATCCTTGATGACTTTTGTGGCTATCAGTTCTGTGGAAATGATTATCTTCCCTTTGCAGGGTTACTTTACTCAGGCATCCCAAGTGGGTTCAGAAGACTCACCTAAATCCCTTGACCTGCAAAATGAGAGACCAGCTCCATGGGATGTGCTGTAGGAATGCCTACAACCAGCTAGAGTCTTGCTTTGTTCAATGGAATATTAATTAATAGCAATTGGCTATCTACCTCTCCTCACTGTTTGCCTCACAAGCTTGACCTGGCTCAGGACACCTGGCTTTGGGCTTTGAAGGCTTCAAAGGGGCAGCATAGACACAAATCACTTCAAGAGATGATCCCGCTTCCTTGATGGCAGCATGGTGCCATTCATGAAGTCCCCAAGCAAAAAGTTCCTGCACTGAGCAAAATAAACAGTTATGTTCAGATAAGGGGCAGAGCCAGTAAATCCCCAGCATGTAATTGCTTATGAGGAGACTGGAATATTTACCCAGAAGGAGACAATCAAACAGGACTGCTGTGGGAAGGCTGAAGGGGTTGACTGTTCAAATATGAAAGGGAAGGGTGGAGATAGTTAATTAATGATCTTCAAGATGTGGCTTTGCTCTGGGACCACAGGTGACGGTGGCCCCTGCTTCTGAAATCAGAAGAACTTTAAGGGCAGAGCAAAGCAGGAGAGGCTGCTAGAGGTTAGATTGTACAAGTTTTAAGTCTTCCCTGAGTTGGAACAGAATTTTTTTTAATGTCTTCTTACGAACAGTTTTAAAGGAAGATAGCCTCATGTAGCCTGTGAAGATGTAACTATAGACCTTTTCAAAGGAAAGTCTCAGCTCGTCACCTCAACTGCCTAACAATGTCCTGCTCAGGTCTGAGATTAGGGCCTTTTATTTGTTTCAATCCTTGATGACATTTGTGGCTATCAGTTCTGTGGAAATGATTATCTCCCCTTTGCAGGGTTACTTTACTCAGGCATCCCAAGTGGGTTCAGAACTACCGAACTTGGTCTAACATTAACTCAGATCTGGCTTAGATCAGAAAAGTCATCTGGATGTCACTTTGATCAGTACAATGACATCAGAATATGAAACCTTGATCGGGGGGCCTGAATGATGAATACACAGCTTGCTCGTTCAGGTGGATTTTAGGCTAATGGAAAATTCCACCATTATATGATATGTATGCACTGCTGGTCTATGATCTGGATGGTTCAACTATCATCTATCTCATTTTAATGATGAAATCATTCAATCATTCACAGGGATATGCTAAGTCTATATATACCTCTGGGATTATTGTTAAGTCATTTCCAAACTTTCTAGATTATAAAGAGTGAGGGGGAAGTGCAATACTCCATCTTGATTGGACTTCAGGATGTCAGATAGGCTAATAGCTTGAGGCATTGGTCAGAGACTGATATAGAAGGAACCAAAAAGTTCTGAGCAGAATAACAGGGGAAATGCCCCTCCCTGTGCTAGGTTATGACAGTCAATTACTTAATTTTCTGGAGTTTTGAGAAATGGCTCTTAAACTCTTGTTACTAAAAATTAAGTTTTAGGACTTTAAAATCATGTTAAAATCTGGATAAAAGTCCAAGTTGGCAAGCCTGGTGACTCCATGGAATCCTCTGACCTCCACAGGTATGTAACAACACATGCTGCTCATACCTACATGTTGCACATGCATATATTCACAATAAATAAACTTTATGTGAAATGGGGCTAGAGAGAGAGTTCAGCAGTTAAGAGCACTGGCTGCTTTTCCAGAGGACCTGGGTTCAATTCCCAGAACCCACATGGCAGCTCACATCTGTCTGTAATTCTAGTACCAGGGAATTCAACAACCTCTTCTGGCTCCCATTGGCTCATGCATGAGGTACACAGAAACATGTAGACAAAACATCATATATGTGAAATAAAAATAAATATATTTCTTATTCCAGGGTAAATACTTATAATTTATTATATACTTCTTTGTTATATTCTGTTATTTCCTGTACTCTTTTGATTACATATTTCTGTATAGTACACATATATTCTATACTATATGAAAATAGTATGTACTGGTTGGTTGTGAAGCCTATCTTTCCAGCTACATCTGTAATTAGGTGCTCTAGTGAATATGAATGCTCCCCATGGGCTCATATATTTGAATGCTTGATTCCCAGGTGATGGATTATTTGACAAAGATTATGAGGTGTGGCTTTGTTTTAGATAGTGTGTCACTGGGGATCAGCTTTGATATTTTCAAAGACCCATGCCATTCTGTTAGCCCTATTTCTGCCTCATGCTCATAGATTAAATGTAAGCACTTAGCTACTGCTCCAGTGCCATGACTGCCTGCCTGCTGCTATGATCCTCACCATCATCATGGTCATGGACTCTAACCCCTAGAATCACAGCCCTCAAATTAAGTGCTTTCTTTTATAAGCCATGGTGATGATGTTTGTAACTGCAACAGAAAAGTGATTAAGACAACTGTGGTATTTACATTGTTAGGAGAGGTAGGCTTTACAAATCAAGGTTCCCATTTCTTGTCCATAGTCTCCACTGGATATACAGAAAGGCTGATGACTCTAAAGGGCAAGGACCTTCTTTTGCAATGATATCGATGACTATAGACTCATAATTGAGAATGAGAGACATTGAAGCCTTCTGTGACAACCTCTCACCCCCACTCCCCAGCTCCCTCCACAAAAAAGAAACAGTCTAGACAGAAAGCCACTGAAAAAACTCTTAAAAATTGTGATAGGCATGCTGAAGTGTAGCTCTTCACAGTTGATGGCTCTGGCAGGAGTGAGGGTGGAGAAGAACTCAGTTTTCTTTAAGGGGCTGCCCACTGGGAGTTTGGTCATGCTCAAATGAGTATATGGACAACACAAAATGGACTTGGTCATTGTCAACTTCTTCTTCTTCTTCTTCTTCTTCTTCTTCTTCTTCTTCTTCTTCTTCTTCTTCTTCTCCTCCTCCTCCTCCTCCTCCTCCTCCTCCTCCTCCTCCTCCTCCTCCTCCTCCTCCTCCTCCTCCTCATCCCCCCTTCCTCCTCCTTTGTAGGAGGAGGTCACAAGGGTAGGGAATGGACCTGGGAGGACTGGGAAGTGAATATGAACAGGGTGCATTATGTGAAATTTCCAAATATTCAACACAAATGTATGTTGGGAAGAAAAGAAAGAAAGGCAAAGCTTCTAGAGTGATCTAGTTAATTCTAAACCATTCTTAATACCAGTATTCTCAAATTCTCTGCAACAAAATTATGGAATTATGGACTTTATACATGGTGAGTGGTAGGTTGTCTGCAATCTTCCTTGTCCATCAAGTGCTTACCATGTTGTTTACATTAGCCCTTTTCTAGAATATTGCCTCCTTGGCTGAACTGACAAGTGTGCACACCCCTGGCCACGTGTGTCCAGGAATTCTTTCCAGGTTGAGCTGCCCAAATCCACTTACTTGCAAATACAATTTCCTTGGATAGACCATCAATTGATCTTCTTTTCTTTTGGCCAACACACCTTGGATCAGAATGTTTTAGAGATGATCAGAGTTAGGCTTTCCATTCGGGTGTGCTAAGGGCAGTTGGGTAAGTTCATCCTCCTTCCATCTGTGTGATCCATTTTAAACTAGTGGTACCACAAAGCACCTGCCTGTGGAGCATAAAGACCTCACAGGATGGACTAGGGAAAAATGGAAGCACAGGAATGCCTGGCCTTCAAATATTCAAATAATGCTAAGTCTTATCACCTGTTTTGTTCCTGACTTTCTCCACTAATATATAGACAATTTCTAGGGCTAACATCACCCCAAAGCCAAGAAAACCAAGGATTTACCCAAACCAACCCACTGGAAAAGGGAATGTGTATTTCAAAGTCCTGTGTTCAATCCTACAAGCTAAAAGTTATCTTTGATTTTTCAAAGCCCCAGAGACAGCCCAAGATGTATTTTGAGAGAACAAGAAATTCTGGGGTTATCCCCTTTGTAGTTAAAAGAGACTTTTGAATGCAATCTGTTCTTTCTACAATGGCTTGGGGCTTTCAACAGAAAGGAAGAGAAGGAACATTGAATTCAAGTTTCTATGACCTACTCTTCCAGAATTAGCAATCTTTGAACATTAGTTCAGATGTAGTGACTGCTAGATCACTGTCATGATCTAGCCTTAGGGTCTAAATTTGTTGGGTGGAGTCCACTCTTCAGGATACTGAAGACTCTTATGCTTTAGATAGAATGTGCTTATCTATTTCTTGCCTTCCTTCTTATGCCTACCACTGAAGTAGACACTATCATTTTTACATGGACTATTAAAGCAAAGGAAATCACAGGGACCCAACTGAGGGCTCCCATGAAGTTCTCAGAGCTTTTACAGGTACAAATGCCAGTCTTTCCTCTAAATGAACAAATTGATGTTGTATGAACAGGGTATAGTATGGAGTGTCCTGTAATTAAAGATGTCCATGGGAGACAGAGAATAAAACAGAGGAAAAGAAAGAACAGGACAAGATGGGGAAGAATTAAAAGGACACCATTGAGAGAGAGAGAGAGAAAAAGAGAGAGAGAGAGAGCGAGAGCAAGGAAAGACATATCTTTAAAATGTTTAAATCATAAATTAAACAGACGTCATTAAAATGTACTTTATTCTGAGAGAGGAAGGAAGAGAGAAAGGGAGGGGCTAGGGGAAAGAGAGAGGGGGAAACAGAGAGAGAGTGAGAGAGATCCCTTAAATGTTGAGCATCTGTCCTGCAGTACACACACCAAACTGTGTGCATCAGTTTCAGTCTAGCTGTGCCCATCATGTTTACTTTTACTGAAAAACAACAAAAAGTTCCAACAATTAAACTAAAGCCCTAAAATCTCCTCATTCTTCAAGTGCATTATGCTGTAGAAATTTGAAAGGGCCCCCAGGTCTCTGTTTGAAATCCTACCCCTTAAGGACAGATCCTAAATTCCTTACCTCATTGTGTTATAGAAAGAAACCTTTGATCTAGCCTTTTCCTTAATACCTGCAGCCTTCTCACTCTTTCCCAAGATACATAGTTGAATGAATAAATCAATGACTATTTTTGCTGTAATATATCAAGCCACTCTTAAGATTTGTCATGCTTTTAAGAGTTGGAAAATGCTTGTTTTCCCTGTTTGCAGGCTGTTTTGGAGGTTGACGGGACACCAAGATGACTCAGTGTGCAAAGGACATTACTACACAAGACTGGCGGCCTGATTTCCATTCCTGGAATCTATGTAAAAGTGGGTGGAGAGAAATGACTCCACAAAATGGTCCTCTGATCTCTACACATGTACCATGTCATGCATTCAATCACCCACACATCCACACCACATCCACATCTCTCTCTGTCTCTGTCTCTGTCTCTATATATGTATTTCTCTCTCTCTCTCTCTCTCTCTCTCTCTCTCTCTCTCTCTCTGTCTCTCTCTCTCTATATATATATATATATGTATGTATCTCTATCACACACACACACACATCACTTTAAAAATAAGGATGCTTGTTGGATTGGGAAGATGATTCAGTCTGTAAAGCACTAAGCATGTGTGAGTGAGGACATGAGTTTGGGCCTCCATTATTGACATAAACTCTTGATATGATGGTGTGCACCTGTGATCCTAATACTGGGAAGGAAGAGACAGGTAAATCCCCAAAGCTCATCAGCTGGATAGTCTAGTTGATCTGGTGAGTTCCAGGGTCAGTGAAAGGTTGTCTAAAAACAGTAAGGTGGAGAAGAGACTGAGAAAGACAAAATGCCCTAGTTAGTATTAACTACCAATTCGACACAGTCTGGAACCACCAGAGGAAAGACTCTTACTGGATTTGTTATCATACCAGATTAGTCTATAGACAAGCCTTTGAGGGATTGTTGATTGTTAATTAGTGTGGGAGGGCCCAGCCCACTGTGGGCGGCACCATCTGCAGGCCCAGGTTGTTCTGGACTGTATGTAAAAGCTGTCTAAGCATTACCTATGAATGAGTGAACCAGAGCCAGGAAGCAGCATTCCCCCAGTTTCCACTCTGGCTTCCCTTAAGGCTAGACTGTGATCTGAGATGTAAGCCAAATTAGTTCCTCCCTTTTGTAAGCTGCTTTGTGTCAGTGTTTTATCATAGCAATAGAATAATAACTAGGGTGCTCCTAATGTCGATCTGTCTCTGGCATGCACATGCTCATACATATAGGTGTGCACATACACCCAAACACATACACCATAGACAGACATTTTACATATGTATATATACATAGATATATAGATAGATTTGGATATAAATGAAATGGTGTATGCCCTTTGCTCTTGTTACTCCTCTTTCTATATGATTGCAGGATTGCTTTGTCTTCCACTCCCTTGTTACCAGCCCTGAATTCTGTCTCTACCACTAGGACCATTAGCTACTTGAGTACAGCAACAATTTTCCACATGTGACTTTGTAACTTTTATCAAGAGTCTACATGCTTAGCAAATGATGGATATCACATATGGGAGGCCAATAGATAAATATACACTACCACCAAACTTCCAATTAGTACTCTTCAATTCTTATGACCCTTCAATTCATTAGTATTCAGTCTATCCATGTCATACTCAAACTTGTATTTGTACTAAAATTTAAAAAAACAATAAGTATTGATACTGTTTTCTGTCCTACAAATACTCAGAGAATGATCCAGCTCTTAGCAGTCTCAGGCTCATGTCAGGAACAACAAAGGTCAACACAAGGGCTGGGATTACACTTGCCTCACAGATGAGTAACCGTTACAGTTTCAGATGACATCACTCTTCTTGAGAATGCTCCAGCAAAGGCAGAGCAGCAAACACAGAGCCCCAAGTGGAGAGGACAAATCTGCACTGACCAAGTGAAAGATGCCTGCAAAGGACCCAGTAGTCCAGTATGGATGAATCTGCCAAGTCTCATCTCTATCCCTTAGAGAGAGACTGTTACTTCTCTCACTCCCTGTTAGTTTTGGCAGATGTAGAAATAGAAACAGTGTGTCCTCTGCAATAATTGGCTTGCATTTCTGAGAAATTATGTATTGCCTGTCTGAAACCTAAATTGTACTGGGCGTCCTGAATTTTACTTTATCTGTCTGGTCTTATCAGTTACCCCTACTTGCTCATTCAGTTGTTATGTGTGTGCAAATAGGCCAAGCAGAGCATTTCAGACATGTAATTGAATGACAGATCATAGGCAGAAAGGGCAATGGGAATTTAATATGTATGTAATCTAGGATAAAGTGAAGGAAAGATTTGAGGGGAAGAGGTCAAAATGTATGTATCATTCATTATTCCAGTAATACCACTGACTAATATCAAATAAAAGTTAGCCAGTTAAATACAGAAAATGGAAATGGTTTCCAATAAGCAATAAAAATACATGCTTCAATAAGTTTACAGCACAAATAAAAAATAAATGCCATTACTATGGTAGATTTGATTTGATTCTTGAAATGTGATCTGAGCACCCTTGTATGGACCTGCTCCTGTAACTAAGATTTAAGACAAAAGAAGAAAACATGGATAGTTTGGTGATATGTACACTTGTTATACAAACACTGAACACTTAGGAGGTTGAGGCAGGAAGATAGTCAGTTTGAGGCCAGTCAGGATTATATAGAGTTCCAAAAAGCCTGGGCTACATAATGAAACCATATAAAAAAGAAAAAGACCCAAAGGAACCATGACTTATGAAGGCAGAGGAAAGCTTCCAGGATGACCAATTAGGTTGGCTTCTGTTTTTTCCTCCATCATCAACCAATGAACACCTTTGGGAATAATAGGGTAATTTCAAACTGAAGTCACCCATGCAGTGAGCCACATCCACATATGTGAAGACTCTACCCTTCCCTATGTGTGAAGCAGGTGGGTGCTGCAGTCTGGTGTGGCGACCACTTAGCAAAGGCTCTCGCATGCAGCTACCCCTCCCTTCCACTATGACAGATAAGCCAACTTATGAGGCTTGGGAACGTGAAACTGTAACTTCAAGTAGAACCAGTCCCCCGGCTGGTTCCCTCTCTGTAGACTGCTCTCCTCACACCTTGCTTCCTGGCTGAAGCCTTACCTCCCCCTTGCTCCCACATCCTCTGATGGCTGGTTAGGGACCTCAGCAGGGGTTAAAACTGATGGTATTTACTCATCTTTAAGAAAGACCTTCCCTTCAAAAAGCTCAGCCCTTTTATGGTGCGGTTTCTGTTATTACAGGTAAAGAAAGTCAAGAGGTTAAAGAGTTTGTGAGTTTTTCCTCTCAATAGGAATGAACATTGTGAATAGTGGACTCATCATTATAAGCAACTGTTTTGCAGTTCAGGACATGGAGAATAACTGTCTACCTACCTTAGCACAGCCAATAGGCAGCCAGAGCCCCTCATCTGCACTGTGATGTGCCTGTCTCCATGTTGCTGCTGTATCCCTAACACCAGTAGTATTCCAAGCTGTCACTGAGGACTGCTACCCTTCCTCTGCTTGGATCTCAAATCAGCAGCCTCAATTTCCATGATGAAAAGGCAAGGGAGTGTTTCCATATGGAGCCCAGGCAAGAGTTTCTGGCTTCTACCCAATGTTTTCTCCTGAATTGTTTTCCAATATCCTCTTCTGTTTCTAATCCTAAATGAGTGTAGCACTAGTTGAGGTACCTTCCATGCTGCTGAGAATAACAACTGAAGCACAGCCCATGAATATGCATGAGTGGCATTATAGCTGTGCATGAAAGCTCTAGCTTAGAGACTAATAATAAACAGCTACTTAAATAAAGGACAGGGTTTGGGTGTTGGTTAGCTCAGTCACTAGTCAACAACAAACATTTATCTGGACATCTGTAAGACAGGCATAGAGTCAACATTAATTTGTACTAGTTTGAGCAAGTCCTATGAAATGTGAAAGAAGATGATGGTGAAATCTATTTGCAGAAACAGAGAATCAATATGCTCTCTGTGAAAGCATTGGCAAATTTAATTCAGTATTTGGGGAACAAAATATTGTCTGGTTATTAAGTACTAAATAATCACTTTTCAAATGAATAAGTAAATTAATGAATTAATTTTTAAAATAAAAGCCAGGCTTCAATAAAGCGTACATAATTGAATGGGAGGAACACATATTCCAATCTCTCTCCCTGTGAGTCAAAAACCCTGTTATGTCTCCAAGTAGGACAACTCTCCTCCCTATACAATGGATACCCCCAAAGCACCAATGGATCCTAATTATAACAAGAAGTGGCATCACCGTTGATCTTAAGGGTGTCCATGTATTTTAAACAATCATTAGCACCTCAATATATGTTTTTACATCATTGATACAATACTGAGAAAATGTATACACAGTTCTATCTAAGATAGAACTTGAATTAAGTGCATAGCAATAGACTGTAACAATTCCTTGCCTCTCCCAAAAAGGAAAATAAAAGAGACACCAGTGTTTAACATTAGTGAAGATTATATGTAGTGTTTGAAACTTGAAGCTTGAACTGACAGCAAAATTTACTATAGGGCTAGCTGTGCTCCATCAATGGTATTAGGCCCATTTCCATTGTGTGGTCCTGAGGCAAGCCAAAACGTAAAAGCAGAAGCACATGCTGAGGCAAAGCCACTCACCTTGCGGCAACAGGCTGAAAAGTGAGAGTAAGGGAGTGGGGCAAGACTCACCTTACCAAGGCACCGTCCAGCAATCTAATTCCTCCAACTATCCTTGCCTCCTACTTTCCACCAGTCTCAACAATGCCATCAAATGATGAATCAAAACACTGATGAGGATCCTCATGATCCAATCACTGCCCAAATCCCCACCTATGAGTACTGCACTGGGGACCACACTTTTAAGACATGAACTTTGAATGGATATGTTTTATCCAAACCATAAAATTCTCTCCTTCCTTCAAAGGCTCATCCTCATCCAGCAACAAAAATGTATCAGTTCCATCCTCAAGAGTCTACTAATATTGATATTTTTTTCAGTAATTCAAGTCTAAAGTCTCCTCTCAGACAATGGGAACTCAATCAAATGCAGCCTAGGGGTTCTAGCCCCAGCCTGTGAGAGGACACCAGCAACATCTCTGCAGAGGCACCAGGCAGTTGGGCACTATTATGATCTCTTTGTGATGAGGAAACATGGTCCTGCCCAGCGCCATGACAGACTGAGTGGGACAAGGAGACCCACATGCAGGCCTTGGGCAGTCTACCCAGGCTCTGAAGAAAACATGGGCCCACCCAGCACCTTGTGGCCCTGGGCAAACAGGTACTATTATGGAGAGCAAATGTTTGGTGTGATATGGGAAAAACACAGACAGACAGACAGAATGGTTCATGTCCTGTGGACAATGGCATACCTGAACAGGTGAAAGAGGTGAGGAACAGGCTGAGGTGGGTGGCTTGATTGCCACCCAGGGCCATGGTGATGTCTGTGCTTAGACTGCTGCTAGGGTCCATATCTGGGTTCACGACTCGAAGGCAGCTGTGGTCTGTGCTGACGTCCATGGCTCCTGATACCACCCAAGGTAGAGAGGATAGGGCTGTACAGAGTTGGCCCCACCCCTCACTGGCTCCAACACTAGGGAGAGCTGGTCCTGCCCCTTACCAGCTAAATCACCCAGGAGAGAGGGTCCTACATCTCACCTGAGCAGCACGATACAGCGGACCCTGTTCCCAGGGGCCTGGGTGAGCACTGGAGAGCAGGTTACAATCCTCTCCTCAGCCATGTGGTGGCATGGGTGAGGGAAAGACGCTGCAGCAGGTGGGGGAGGGACCTAATCCAACCCCTGACCAGCTGCAGCACTCAGGAGCACAGCCCCTGAGCCTGGTCTGGGCAGCACAATACAGTTGACCCTGTAGACAGGGTTGAGGGTGAGCCAGCCCTGAAGGACTGAGAGGGGCATAGTTGGTACCACCTCCCTTGTCTGTGGCATCGTGGTGGGAGCAAGGGAAAGATGCCCCCCTCCCTTGCCCTTACTACCTCTATCTGGTGAGAGAACTGACCATCCCCTTTCTTTACCAGCTGCAGCACTCAGAAAAGTGGTCCCTGCATCTCATCTGGGCAGCACAGTGGAGCTGACCCTGCTGTCAGGGGTACTAGTGAACCTCCCTGGGAACATGAGCATGGGAGATCTGGCCCTGCCCCACATCTGCCATATGAAGGAATGGGCAGGGAAGAGATACCCTACCCCACCCCCCCACCCCCGCCACAGCCCTCTATGCCTGAGGTGGGTCGGAAAACTGGCCCCAAGGTCCTAAGAGCAGGAGAGCTGCCCCTGCTCCACATCAGCTGCAGCATTCAGGAGAGCAGGCCCAGTAGGGCAGACCCTATTATTGGAGGTATGAGTGAACCAGCCCTGAAGTTGTGAGTGTGGGAGAGCTGTCCCCATCACTTGGTGTGGGCAGGGAGATGTCCCTCTTTACTCCAGCTCATCGCCACACACGACAGATCAGGGAGCTGACCCTCCCCCTTATCAGCGGCAACACTCAGGAAAGTGGACCCTGCTCCTTACTCAGGCAGCGCAGGTGCAGGTGAGCTGGCTTTGAGGGTGTGAGAGTGGGGTAACTGGCCACCGCTGTTATTTGCCGTGTGGTGGAGAGGGGTGAGAGAAAGTACCCACCCACCCCACTTTGTCCCTACCACCTGTGTTGGGTGAGGGAGCTCAAGCTTCCCCCGTACCAGCTGCAGTATTTGGTAAAGTGGGCCCTGTGTCTCACCTGGGCAACACAGTAGCACTGACCCTATTGACAGGGTGTGGTGAAGGGGCCCTGAGAACATGACAGTGGGAGATCTGGCCCAGCCCTTCATCTGCCATATCATGGTGTGGGCGGGGGAGACATGCCCTCCACCCTCCTCCTCGTCACCTGAGGCAGGTGAGAGAGCTGGCCCTGAGGTTATAAGAATGGAAGAGCTGTCCCTGTCCCTCACCATCTGCAGCACTCAGGAGAGTGGCCCCTACGCCTCGCCTGGGCAACACAGTAGAGTTGACTCTGACAGTGTAGGTGTGGGAGAGCCACCCCTGAGGGTGTGAAAAAAGGAAACTGGCCTCACCTCTTGCTCATCACTGTAAGCAGTGAACTAGCTAGGGCAATGCTGGAGAGCTCACCCCGGTGGGAGGGGCTGGAGGAGGGAAAGCTAGAGGACTGACCAACCCTGCAACTACCCAAGCCCAGAACCCAAGGTTATGAGTTGGCCCACCCCAACGCCCACCCCATCTGTGATCTGCAGGAGCATGTGAAGGGGCTGGTCCTACAAACCCAAAGCTGCAGGATCTCCATGACACAGGACAACAACAGGAGTTGTTATATCCAAGAGGAGACCCAGTAAGAGCCCAACATCAATAGTGTAGCAGAAACCAGAGGCCTCTAACCAGACCAATGACTCAAACACTTGCAACTAAAAATATACAGACAAAAGGGTTTGCTGCATGACTCACTGTGTCACACTACAGTTTCCACAATGAGATTTTTCCTATTTTCTTTTTTCTCCTAAAGTTTATTTTATTGGGGGCAGAGGGGTTGCAAAGGCAGAGGGTAGATACAAAGGGACAAGGGACAGGGAACTGAATTGGGATCGAGATGCATGATGTGAAAGACACAAAGAATAAATAAAAGACAGTTAAAAAACCTCAGAGGTAAGTGTTTATAAAAATTGATGTTACAAAATATCAATATACAATAGCACAAAGTGAACATTTGTGCTTTAAAATAGACATAGAAAGAAAAAAATCATCACTTGAGAGGTAGAGGCAGATGGATCTCTGAGTTTGAGGCCACCCTGGTCTACATAGAGAGTTCCAGGACAGCCAGTATCTGCAAAGAAAAACCCTGTTTCAAACACAAAGGGGGAGGGAGGGAGAAAGGGGGGAAGGAAGGAGGGAGGGAGGGACAGGAGGAAAGAAGGAAGGAAGGAAGGAAGAAAAGAAGAGAGGAAGGGAGGGAGGAATGGAGGGAGGAATGAAGATCAGTCCAGGGGAAAGAGATAGCTCAGAGGCCAAGAGTGCTTGCTGCTCTTCCAAAGGACCCAAGTTCTATTCCCAGCACCCAACGTTAGGGAAGCTCACAATTGCTATAGGTTCAGCTATAGGGGAGTCAGTGCCATCTTCTGGCCTCTGTGGGTATCTGCTGACACATGCACATAACAGCTAATGTTTTTTAAGGGATCAAAGCATGTCCTAAACTAAGCAATAGTAACACTAAATTCTTTAGCTCCCTGTTTTGAATTCAAGGCACAGGGTTGTAGAATGAGTTCCCAAAAGGCTTGGGAAGCCCTCTGGTGATGGTTTGAAAGAAAATGCCCCCAAAAGGAGTGGCACTATTAGGAGGTGTGGCTTTGTTGTAGTAGGTGTGGCCATGTTGGAGGAAGTGGGTTACTGTAGAGGTGGGCTTTGAGGTCTCATATATGCTCAAGATACCACCCAGTGTTTCAGTTCACTTGCTGTTGCTTTTGGATGAAGACGTAAGGATTCTCAGCTCCAGCACCATGTTTGCCTGCATGCCACCTTGATTCCTGCCATGGTTATAAATGGGCTAAGCCTCTGAACTATAAACAAATTACCCAGGTTAAATATTTCCTTTATAAGACTTGCCCTGGTCATGGTGTCTCCTCATAACAATAGAAATCCTAACTAAAACACCATCCCTGTAGCTTTAACAGATTCAGCTCTCACAGCCTCTCTGCCACTTCATGACTGGCTTTGCTTACTACCTGTTAATTCCTTGAAAGCCATCCCATGCTGCTGGCATCTACAATTCTCAGGATACCCACTGAGGTTCTGGCTTCATTTTTACAATTCCCAGCATTGTAGGCAGCCCACAATGACTCCAGCTCTGTCACACATTATCAAGATTCTCCACTTTTCCTTTAAAGTCTGATGCAAGCCTCTATCACTCAGTAACTCAGATATTTTACATGCTGGAAAATCAGCATCAGGTGTTGGATGCCAAGGTCTGTCACAGGCTGAAGCGACTGGCTCCATTGGATCATAGCTGCAGTAGTTCTGAACATTTGCAAAGCTAAATAACAGGAGATGCTTCCGTAGTCATTTCTGGGGAAGCAGGACGCACTGAGACTCTCTTCTCCAAGTAAAAAGCTTCAAATGACTTGGTACATTAATACCTTTAAGTTCGCCATGATTTGGGCCTGAAAAAATCTCTCACATGCCCTCAAGGCATCTTCTTTTTTTGTTTGTATCAGTACAATGCATTTGGCTTTGCCTTAGTGACATCAAGATCTTTAGCATCTCCACGGCCCTTGTTCCCAAATTTAAGATCTATGTTACTTTTAATTATACCTCTTGATGTCTCTTTGTGAGTATGTGCACATGAGTCCATGTGAATATGGAGGCCAGAAGATGGCATTGGATCCTCTGAGCTGAAGTTACAAGTGGTTACAATTTTCCCAGTAAGGTTTTTGGGAACAGAATCAATATCCTCTGGAAGAACAATATGTTCTCTTAAGCACTAACCAATCTCTCCAACCCCTGTTACAAATTATAAACATGATGTATTTGTGGCCAAACTGCATCTTTCTGCTCTGCTTTCTCCTCATAATTCTTACTTAAAATCTGGCTAAATGCAACCAGCAGTACCCACACCATGCACTGAAATTTCTTCTCTGGAATGTCAGTCTTTTCCATCTATCTGTCTGTCTATATTTAGTTAGCTCTGGGGATTCAATACACAAGTCTC
Source organism: Onychomys torridus (assembly GCF_903995425.1). Classification (NCBI taxonomy): domain Eukaryota; kingdom Metazoa; phylum Chordata; class Mammalia; order Rodentia; family Cricetidae; genus Onychomys; species Onychomys torridus. Next base: position 35,583,484 of record NC_050443.1, read on the forward strand.
AGATAAGCTAAGCATATTATCATTGTATGTGTATGTGTGCTTTCCCTGCATGTATGTCTTTTCCCAAGTGCATGCAGTGCCCACAGAGGCCAGAATGTTGGGTTTTCTGGAGCCGTAGTTACAAAAGGACATGAGTCAACCTGTGTGTGCTCTGAATCAAACCTGGGTCCTCTGCAAGAGCAGCAAATGCTCTTCACTACTGATACATCTCTCCAGGCCCCACTTTGTCATTTTTTAGCTCAGCCAAGCACAAAATCTCAAGACCTGGACAAAGTGTTCACATAACATAAACAACCTCTGTCTATTCCCAAACAGAGTCCTCATTTCTGTCAGAAGTCAGTCTTTGATGTCCTGATAACCTCTCCCTAGAATAATCTACAAACTCCACTTGCAGCAGTCTTATCTACATACAATCTGCTTTACCAAACTTCTCCATATTTCTTCTAAAAACAATCTCCAAGTCTCAGGAACAGAATAGTGAAGAATACTCACAACAGTCACTGAGACAAAAATGCCTAAGTGCCAAGTTCCCAAGAGGAACACAATGATCGTATATGCAAACATGTGACTATGTAATTATACAAAAAATAAGTCAGATGGGGTCACACAGTCAGCTGCTGTAGACATCCAATAAAAGCTGTCTTCATACTGTTGAGCCAGAGGATAGGAGCTGCTCTGTCCATCAAGCTGGAAACCTCAGACCTAGAGAGACCCAAGACGCAGCCCTCAACTGAAACAGCACCCGTGGAGCATCCCTGTGGAGCCCTGTGTGTGAATTCACATCTGAAGGCCAAAGAAGCTGAGATCTGCTATCCACAGGCAATGAAGAGCATCAGCTCTGCTTCTGGAGAAAAGCCCAGTTTCCACGTGCATCCTGCTTCCTCCTTTTTTACCTTTATTCCTTCCAAGCCATTAGGATATTTGATGGTGATGCCCACAATCAGGACAAATACTCTCCTTCCAACTGTTATCTCTAATTTCGACTGTATCTAGAAACATCCTACAGATACACCCAGAAGAATCCATTACTAATCTCCTAAGTGTGACTCAATCCAATCAAATGGACAATAAAAATTAGCCATCATATATCTCAAGGTGGAATGTGGAGGGGTTGGGAAGAGAAATCCATATATTGGGACACTGAACATGACAAGTGAGCTGCACTTGCCATAACCATGTGAATTCGTGAGGGTGAAGGCTAATGGCTTAATCACTTTTTAAATATCCAACTTCTGAATAGTGTTCTAAGGATAAAGTCACCAATATGTGACTTTGTGGGACAAATTCAAACCATAGTAGGAATGCAAACCCACTAAGATCTTGGTTTCAAACTTCTGGTTTCCAAAGGTGCAAAATACATTTTGCCGCTTTAAGCCTTTAAGTTGTAGATAGTTTGTTGCCCTAGGGATTTGGCACATAGATACGCCAGGAAAACACTTAATAGAACATTCCAGATTTTCCCTGATTCCTCATGTGCTTGTATCATAGAGAAGAATAAATTCTGAGTTAAGGAGTAGTATCAAGGCATGCCAGGTCTCATTTTTTCTGCTTCCCTTTGAATTTGGGAGCTCAATGCACCAATGGTTTACCTTATAAACACATGTGTGCTGTGTTTTCTAAGAGCCTATGACTGGCCACGTGAGTATGTTTGCTGAATAGGTCTAACATTAAATAGCCTGTCACTGTCTTACAGATACCAGAACTAGAACCTCCTATTTTTGACATACCAGTGATAAATCAATGCTTTCCCACATTTCTGGTTTACCTTGTTCACTGCAAACTTAAACTCTATTTGAGTCAATTACAAGCTTCTTCACTAACTTTTCTAACAGGCTCTTTGCCAGTAGAGATGTATGTGATATGATTGAGAAGAAAAGAGAATACAAATTTATATAAGCAGGATGATATTTCACAATGTCTTAGGACTCCAGAGAATAAAAACTATGTCTTAAAAGTAAAAATGGAAACTTAGGGCCAAAAAATTATTAAAAACTTGGACAGAAAAATTATTTATAACCTAGAATTCATAATCAGCCAAGACATCCATTAACTGTGTCTTTAGGAAAGTCCCATTTTTAGCAAAATGTTAAAGTGGAGTCTATTTCTGGATAAGGGTCTGCCTGAGCTGTGGGGTCTGGCACCATGGAGTGCTGCTTACAGTGTTCTCCAGCTGTGGGGGCAGCTGGGAGGTGGGAGGTGGTTACAAAGCTCTTAGCACAGAGGTATGAGAGAGCTAAAAACTGTAAATTACAAGGAATAACCAGAAGAATTTTAAAAGGAAATTAAATAAAGTGTTTATAGTTATAATGCTTGAAACATTAAGTCTTGATCTTAATAATTGCAATAAAAATAATAAAATAATAAATAAAACAAAATTAATAATAATTATTATTATTATATTAAATGGATTGTGGAGAATGGAAGGTAAAAAGAACTTTATTTTTAATATTATATCACACCTCTATATTATCACATCAGTAAATTCTCTAGACCATTGAAGGGATGAATGACTGTATGTATGAGTATGAGAGAGAGGAGGGGAAACCAAGATAAAAGAATCTAAAATGTAAATGTTACTTCAGAAGGAATAAGGGTATAAAGGAAGAGCCCATGTTTATTAAAAGCTTTTGTGCATTTGTTAATTTGTAAAGCAAACTGCATATATTGGTTTAAAATAAATGAAATTTGATTTAAGATGGATAAAAATATCTCATGTGAGTTATTTACATTTATTTGTTAAATAAACTTACAGACTATCTATTAGATATCAGTTTGCATTTTGTACAATCTACTGAGGTCCCTCAAACAAGCAAGAAATCGAAATGGGAGCCTTAGGCTTCAATGTTGAAGCAAAATTAAATACATATATTAAAAAAATAAAGTGAAAACAAAATTGAACCAAAGCACCAGGCAACAGTAATGAAAGATGAAAGATTAGAGAAGTACAGTTCGTTGTTGTTGTTGTTGTTTTAACTCTTTGGGGGCTCAGCACCCAGCTCCCAAATACAGGGAGACTTATTCTTACTTATGAATGCCCAGCTTTAGCTTGGCTTAATTCTAGCCAACTTTTCTAACTTAAATTAATCAATTTCTCTCCTTCTATGATTTGCCTCTTGACTTTTTACCTTTCTTTAGTCTATATATCTTTCTTTCCTTCTTACTCTGTGGCTGAGTGTCTGACTCCTGGCATCCTTCTCTCCTTTTCTCACTCCTCCCCATTCTGCTCTTTGTTAGACCAACCAGGTATTTGAGGCAGGCAAAGTAACATAGCTTTACAGAGTTAAACAAATGCAACATAAAAGAATGCAACACATCTTTGCACCATTAAAAAAATATTCCACAGCGTAAACAAATATAACACATCTTCAACTAATATTCTGAAACAGAGGAGAGGCTATGTGGCCAGAGTTTCTGGGAAGGACTCAATATGGATGAGCCTGGTCTATACTGGTGTGCCCAGAAGCATGGTGCCTAGCAGATTTATTAAACATATGCAACAATTGTTCTATCATGGCATTATCACACTTGTAAATACCTTCAATGCTTAATTGCAAATTTTATTCATCATTAGTATCTAGTTCTTAGTCTACTAGAAAATCTTTAAAAGTCACACAAAAATATATAGGCATTGTAATAATTTTTTAAAAAATAAAAATCAATTTAAGAGACAGAAAAATAAGTGGATGTGAGGAGAGATACCTAACACTGGGGATGCTTAGAAAAGCCATATGGGGACCTATTTTATAAGGGTCTATATATTCTATATATTCTTTCATATAAAAGAGTTTAAAGGAAGTTACCTTACTCAGGATTGCTAATGCTCCTCACAGAAGCCATAGGCTGCCAGACAGAAAGTCAAGTACCATGTGTGGGACAGAGTCCTTTTGTTGTTTATCAGTATCCTGGAGACTCCCCCACCAAACAATACAGGCTAGTGCCACTGTTCTTGGTAGCCCTCCAGAACTTTACTACCTTGTTGCTAAAGGCGCCACACACTTCAGTGACGCGACCTGAAGAAATAAACTTTATTCCCTAGTAGGCTTCCTTCTTCCTCTATAGCTTTATCAGTTTGTTGAGACAAGGACTGTTTCCCTGTGTAGCGCTGGCTGTCCTGGATCTCCTTCTTTAGACCAGGCTGACATCTAACTCAGAGAGCCACCTGCTTCTGCCTCCTGAGTGCTGGAATTAAAGGCATGTGCCACCACCGCCCTGCCTTAAAGGTGTTCTTCTGGATGTTGAGGTCAAAAGTCACCAATAGTCTTACTCAACCTTAAATCCTGTGAGCAGGATATGCCCATGGGCACAATGGTGGCATTATTGCTGTAGAGGAACCAACCACTTTCTGGTTGCAAGTAAAGCCCACTCAACAGGAGAAAACACATTTGTGAAAAACGGAACTTAGGAACAACACATTTTGATGATTGTGGTTTATAAATTCCTAAGGTTGTAATGGTCTATTCAGGCTAACAGAAACTGATTAAGATGAATATCTAATCACTTATGTATTTATTAACTTTGTTACACTTTGGCTATTTGGATAAACTGAGTCAAAAAAAAAAAAAAAAACCCTGTGAGGGGCTGGAGAGATGGCTCAGTGGTTAAGGGCACGTGTTGCTCTTGCAGAAGACTTGGGTTCAGCTCCCAGCCCCCACACAGTAGCTCACAACTCCAGTTCCAGAGCATCTGACACCTTCTTCTTAACTCTTTGGACACAGACACACTTGTGGTGCACATACCTAGAGGCAAAAATATACACACACACACAACAAAAAAAAAAAAACTTAAAAAAAAACCTGAGATACTTTTTTAAAGTACATTATAAATGGAAATGAAGTTCCCAGACTCACTGCAGGCTATATTTATGGTTTGAATTTTATTTTGATACTGAAGGATCTTTAATTTAAAAAACATAATTTTTATAGCTCAAATTTAACAGGGATGAAATTATGAACTGCTAATCTTATAAAACTTCCTAACTTTTTTATGTTGTTTGTTGGAACACAGCCAAAAGAATGACCCATGGTGAACAATGCCTTGGGGAACTGTGAGAGGCTCCAGGAAAAGAAGCAGAGGACCTTTTATGTCAGGTGCATTTTGTTCCCTGGATTGGTCTTGGATGTGACTTCATGTCTCCTGTATTAAACATTTACATTCGATTTATAAGACATGTTTATTCTTGTTAGATGTCAGATCATAGCTATAGAGCCCAATCGGGTCAGTGTGCCCTGGACCTGGATATGGCTTCTGCCTTCCTTACATGCTCTCCCAGACATAATTACATGCCAGCCAATTATGTTTACATTGACCTGTCCCTAGAAAAGTTCTGTTACTATTAATATGTGCTTACTGATGTTTATTTACATGTTTTTCTGATCATGTTTTTGAAACTCAAGAAACGTTCCTAAGATCACTGCTTTCTTTGTTACATTCCTATGTAAAAGTCCACAGAAATGGAAGTAAAATCATCTACAGCAATCTACAGTGGACTGTAGCCCACTCCACTCTTTCAGGTCCTCAGATCCCAGGTCCTTAACGGACAAGATCTGCATAGGTCGGTCCAAAAGTCGATATCTGTTAAAGATAATTAAGATTTACAAGTCAATAGTAAGCCACCTTATAAATGATGACATTCTTTAAGGTGCTCAGAACTATGTTTATAGAAATGCCCAGTACAAATTCATTTACAGAGACAAGCTTGGAGAGGGAAGCCAATTTATAGTCTTCTCTATATGTTGTCAAAATTAAACCTGAAGCAAGTAACTCAAAACAAGTTTAAAATAAACTTGAAATTTGTTTAATACCAAATCAGGTACATTTATAAAACTGATTATGAAAAAAGGAATGTCTGAGTAAAATGGGTTCACAATGCACTTGCATGGTCCTAAGGCCAAGTAGTTCTTGTGGGTGGAGCATAGTTCCACCAGAATATGTTTGTCTCCTACTGTTCCCCACAAAGTTATATTTATTACCTCTTGACTTATGGATCTTTGCCATCTGTTAAGTTTTATCATGTCCTTTGCATGTACCCTCTTCTGAGACACTCAAGCTGCTATCCTTTAAGCATAGCTACTTTATCAGCTGTAAACAGTTAAAGAGCAAGTTAAAACTCTGCACATAAGTGACCAAAAGATCTCCTCTTCAACAGACCTAGAAACACCTCCGGCCAACAACACACTCCTTAGCAGAAAACAGCTCTTAAAGAAACGACTCCCCTCCCCCATTTTCTGTAGCCTCTTAAGGTTTGGAATGATAGTTTCCTGCTAAAAGACTACAATCCCCTGTTGCCCTTGTAGCCAAGGAAGGAAACTCTGGAAGAGACAGAACGTAAGATATGTGTTGCAACCAGGTCCACTCCCATAAAAGGTAGCAGCCATTTTCTTCAACCAGCATTCACACCCACCCATTGCTATGAGAACAAGCCCCCTTGTCATGTACATCAATAAACATGGCCTGCCTGTCTAAAAGACTCCTTATTTTTCTGCCTTTGTCTCTTCTAAGCCACTTCAGAAATCTAACAGTAATTATAAGACAATGTACATATTTCTTAAAAAGTTGCACAATAGGGAAAATGAAAGTTGTCAAGATTCTGGAAAAGAATAACACATGAAATTAAAAAAAAACTGGAGGAAAGAAATAGTTATTATAAATGTAGAATTTTCAAGGTGTGCAGCACACTCTTGTAATCCCAGAACTCAGGAGCCAGAAGCAAGAGGATCACCCAAGCTCAGGCATGGCCAGGAGTACACAGCTAGACAGTCTCAAAAACACCACCAAGTAGGCTTAGAATTCAAATCAGCTTACTAAGGATTTGGTTTCATTACTGCATCTTCATGTAAAATTTGTTTGTGGTGACCCTTCCTCACTATCTTTTTTCTCTAGTGCCCTCCCACAGCCGAAGTCTCTTTCCACTTCCTGTCATGAGTTTTCAATCCTCCCCACTCCCCTCCCTCCTCTTTTTCTTGCCTTGTGGTCTACTTTTAAGTTTATATACCTTCATCCACTGCCGTGTGTGTGTGTGGTGTGTCTGGATGTATGTATGTATATAAAGCAGGTGACTGAAAATGTGATTTTTGTCTTTGTGACTCAGGTTACCTTGCTAAATGTAATATTTTCCATATCCATCTGTTTTTTTATAAAAATACATAATTTCATTTGTGTACAGCTGAATAAAATCCCACCTCATTTATGTGCCACATCTTCACCACCCACTCCTCTTTTGATGGACACCTGCTTTGTTTCCATTTCCCTCCTACTGAAAATAAACAATGCAGCAAAAAGAGGCTGCACAAAGTAAGCTTTGGGGTCACATCTGAAGCCCTTTGAGTATATGCCTTGAGTTGTTGCATAGCTGGTAGAAGTAAAATAATCAAATAACAATAAACCCAAATGAATGAGCAAAATTCACATCACCATCAAAGCTTCACTATGTCAAGATTCAGAACAGATTAGCTTCATCTAAAAACTCAATCTTTGGACCAGTCTTCTTTTGACTCCTATTCACTCTCAGAAAAATGTTACTTATATTCTGAGAACCTGGAAGAAATATATTTTTCTCAGAAGTTACTTCTAACAATTTCAGAAGATGGGATTGTCTTTCGAACAGAAGGTCACCCTCAGCAAACATTAGCAATCCTCACAAAAGGCCACTTGTGAATGAGTTAAAGAAATGTGTGTAGCTGTATGAACCTGGGTCATATAAAATCATGTTTTCTGTCATTTATTTACTTTTAATATATAGACGTGATGTGTGTGTTTGTGTGTGTGTGTGTGTGTGTGTGTGTGTGTGTGTGTGAGAGAGAGAGAGAGAGAGAGAGAGAGAGAGAGAGAGAGAGAGAGAGAGAGAGAGAGAGAGAGAGAGAGAGAGAGAGAGAGTTGAGTTGCCAAGGGTACAGACTACAAACTGAAAAGCAGGCCACAAGACAGGAGAAAGAGGTGATGGGAAAGGGGGAGGGGAAGAAAAGGACATGTGACAGGAAGCAGGAAGAAGGTCAGTGGGTGTCGGCAGACACAAGGAAGGGGAGGAAACAAACAAAAACATTTTTTTAAATGAAAATACCATAATGAAACCTAATAGTATGCTACTTTTACACTGGTAACTTGGAAAACCCATCCCAGAATTTTCTAGAGGGCCAGGCTTCGCTTAATCTCTTGCCAAAGCAGTAATTTCCATCCTTGTCCTCAAACTGTGGTAACTCAGTCATTTTGGTTCAGAGTAATAAGAGGCAGAACTCTTCCTTTCCTAGTCCAGTGCCCTGTAAATAGAAAGCGCATCTTGCCCATACCCAGCGCTGTTGGCTCTCAGCAGGTGTATGTAGAGATGAATGGAAACAGGAACAAGTGGATGAATGAGCTTCTCTTCACATAACATGTTAAAGCACTGTTGTCTGTTTTGAATAACAGCCACTTTAGAAGTAAAGGTTTTTCAAATTCATCATTCATGTTTTTCTTGTGGTTGCCCATTCTAATCAGACACTCGGGTTAAACTGGTAATAGTTCAGATGGAAGTAGGCACCCCTGGGGTAGTTAGCTCTCTCTGGGTGTTGGCACTGTTAAGCGCAGGGGAACAACAGTGCTGTAGGGCCATAACACACATCAGGGGCAGGCCAGCTCTGGGAGCTGTTGTTGATGCTAGGAAGGTCAGATGTGCACTCTTTGTACTGTTTACACTTGGCACTGCAGGCTTCTGCCTTCCTATCCTTCACAGAAGGCTCATCCCTTGGGGCTGTCATGATCAGATTGCACCAAAAATCTGGAGAGTAAAACAGGAGTTTAGAAATTGCAATCGCATCTTCTGCCCATGACTACTTAGATTATTCAGTTATTTTTTCCTCTAGGCTGCACTTTCTCAGTATTCTTTACATAATTTGGTCTCTGACATCAGATTCTGCAGCACTGAGCACTGGAGATGGTTAGGCATCAATCTATTATTCTTGCCACTTTGGACCAATAACATATTTACTGGATGAAGACTTAGCATTACTGGAGCAAATGCATAGATTATTATAAACAGACATGGAATAGAATGATCCAAAGTGGAGTCGAGCCCACAAAAGCAAGGCTCACCTGTGCTCACGTTCCTGAAATAAGACTGCAGCAGCATCTGCACTAGGGTGGTGATGGTCTAGAACATTTGACACACACTCAGCTGCTCTTCCATGCTGCGTAGCTCATACTCAGTATTCATAGATTTATGGAGATATTTTATCTCATCCATGGATGTGTCAGCTTTTTTGAGAGAAAGAGAAAACTTGCTTCCACATGTAATTACATGTTTGAGATACTGGCTTGTTAGGTACATAAAGACCCATTGCATTCCAATTACAAATACAGTATTTGCATGAACATGTCTGGGTGAAAGCATGCATCTCTAGGGATGATTAGCATTTGCACTGGTGCTCCAAGAGAATGAGAAGATATCTCCTCTTAGAGAAATGTAGAGCAAGGTGAGTCCAAATTTGAATTCTCTGCTTCTCTCCCTGTGTCTTCCATGGATCCCCAATAAAGGGCTCTGCCCTGTCTTTATAAACAGCCCAGAAAACGTGGAATGGGAAGGAGGTGAGGCATTCTTTTTACATAATCTTCAATAGAGTCTTACAAGGGAAGGAGTTACTTTAGGGACACCAACTGGCCCAGAAGAGCACTCAAAACCAGAAACAGATACCATCACCCTCTACCTACATGTTGCTTCCAACATTTAAGACAGATATTTGTTTTATTTAAGGTTTCTTTAAACCTGTTAGCTGCTTTCAAAACATGATCACCACAACACTGTTTTTGGTCAGCAGCATGGATGAGCATACAATTTAAAATTAAAGCTATGTATTTAGCTTAGATTGTGAAAGCTGATTGCATGGGAAATCCCAGACAGAGTAAGGTGGCTTACATTGTATTAATAGAGACAGATTAAACCTAAAAGTATGAGTTTCCCACAAGGAAACAAGTTGAATGCATAGTTTCAGTGGTCTCAAGGAATAGTACTAACTTCTTTATGAGGTCTAACAAAAGCTCAGTTTCTTTTAGAAAAAGTGATTGCCACAAGCCCCTGGATCTGGGTCCACCCTGATGAGGCATGGAGGAATCTTACCCTAATGGATGGGATTGGCTCATCTGCACCCAGTCAGGTCTTCTGACTTCGGGTTTGAAGGTCATACTTGTAGTCTTCTGTCGTTAGCTTTGAACATTTTTCCTGATGGTGTGCAACCATTGTTACAGGTTGTTCGAACATGGGGTTCACAGCTGCTAGACTGTTCTGGTATGTCATGGAATCTTTTAGACATGGAGTCTAGCTGGCAGAATCATGGCTGTGGAGCCGTAGAGGTGGATTATAGTGTGACCCAAGTATTAGCACCAATCTCTCTCTCTCTCTCTCTCTCTCTCTCTCTCTCTCTCTCTCTCTGTGTGTGTGTGTGTGTGTGTGTGTGTGTGTGTGTGTGTGTGTTTAATTTGTCTTCTAGATGTGAACAAGCTGCCTCTTGTTACTGCTTCCACAGGCAAGAGCTATTTTGGTTGTCTTGAAGGCTGCCATGACCCCCTGCCTGGAAACTGAGCAAACATGGATCTGTCTTGTCTAACTTGCATCTGGTAGATGTTTTGTCACAGAAATGAGAAAAGTAACTGAGACAACCAGTTACTGTGAACTTGGTCCTTTAAGACAACACAAAGGGGGCTGGCAAGATGGCTCATTGGGTGACAGTGCTTGGAACGCACCTGGCAGGAGAGCGCTAACTCCTGAACACTGTCCTCTCACTTCCACGTGCATGCTATGCACATGTGTCTGCACTTACACACATCATATATGCATACAATAGTAACAAAACAGCACAACTTATCTCATACTTCCTACAGATTAGAGTTCTGCCTCATCATCAGTGGCTTCTCTGCCCAGGTCCTGAGTGGCTGAAATCAACAGAGACCAGAGCTCTTTTCACACCAGACCCAGGGCTTCTCCAATCCCACACCTGATTCCTGCCACCAAGAAGGGCTCTGTGTTAAACTTGTCTTCTGTCTAGTGGTTACTCATTATACTTCGTAAGTATAATGAATGGGTCCCTGTAACAGTGCTGCACAGCATCAGGAAAAGAGTTCAAAGACAAAAAATTGCAAGTACAGACATAAAACTTCTTGTTAGAAGACCTGGTATTGTATACTTAGTTCCTAGAAGCTGCCTGGCTTTCCCTGTGTCTCAGTTGTTCCTTCAAGGTCAGCAAGAGAGTGCCCCATCTCTTAGGATCTGAATCTGAATTTGAGACTTCTGACCCTAGGCTCCTATTTAAAGTCTTTGTATTATTAAGGAAGCCCCATCCAGATCATCCATCATTCTTAAGACAGAGTTTCTATTGCTGTGATAAAACACCAATATCAGAAGCAGCTTGGGGCTTTTCACTTCACAAATTACACTCTATCACTCAGCAAAGCCATGGCAGGAACTCAAGGCAGGAACCTGGAATCAGAAACTGAAACAGAGGCTGTGGAGGAGTGCTGCTTTCTGGCTTGCTCGCTATGGCTTGCTGAGCCTGCTTTCTGATACAAATCACTTGCTCAGAGGTTGTGCAACCCACAGCAAGCTGCCCCCCACCACATCAATCATCAATCAAGAAAACACCGACAATCCCATTTGTAGGCCACTCTTATGGAGGCATTTTCTCAATCTCCCCAAACAAAACAAAACAAAACAAAACAAAAAGGAAAAGAAGAAGTGGAATGGATAGGTATAAGATAGGTAGATTATTGTATATACTAGTAAACTAATTTAGTAAAATAGCAACCTTAGATACTTTGCACTGTAATGGATTCTTATATGTTGATATAAAAGTAAACTATTTTTATATTCCTGTTTAAGATCATTTGTATATTGATACAAATACAGAACTATATTGGTTATAATGTATATATTTCTACTCTTATTTAAAATATTTGTATATTGATAGAAATGTAAATATATCTGTCATACTGTATATATGTTCTACTTCTATTTAGGATATTCTGTATATTGATATATTTAAAATTCTTGTCATATTGCATATTTGCACTATACACTCCTACCTCTGTTATAAATATCCTGTGTATTGTCACAATTTTGAAGACATTGTCCTTCACTGTACATTTGCTTATAGACTGTTTACCTTGTTTACAGGAAGCCTTAGTCCTTAGGTTATTTAGGTAGATAAGACTTACAGATTTATAGTCACCTATGCTTGTCATCTCTATAGTTATGTTAGTTAGGTTATCCAGATTCACAGATAACATAGGTTGGATGGACATGTAATCTTCAAACACTTCATGGACCTAGAGAATATCGCATTAAATAACTTAGAATTCTGTTGAGGTAAGACAAAATTGCTCCTGGCACCACCAATTTGATCCCAAGAGAACATTGGGCTTCTAAGACATTTCCTTTTGGAAGTTTGTCTTCTTAGCACAAAATGGCCTATTGGGCAAAGAACTGCCCTTACCTCAACTGCTGACAATACAAGTGCTATCCTTCTGGACAAGTAAGAAATAAGGAAAAGTGGCTTCTGAACTCTGCCAAGACAGGGTAAGATAGTCTTTCAGAATTCCTCCTTCTGAAAATGGTCTGTCAGATACGCTGGGCCTGTAGCCAATTTGAATGCACCAACAATGCTGAGAAACATTAGGTGACTGTCCAGGCTGCCAGCTGTCTCTGTCTACTCTTGCAAGATTCCCAAAAGTTGCTTGCATCCATCTTCCATTTCTCAGGTACCATTATGTTCCTTCTCAGGTCTTTGATGGGAGTGAAGACTAGCAGTTATAGTTACAACTTTATATATATATATATTATATAATATCTTAGATAGAACATATTAAGTATTAGATTTAGGTTCTTTAGGATAGGACACCTTTTGGAATGATCTTTGTAACATGCCATTTACCTATGCTCCAGACTTCTCTGGGTTTTAGTATGTGTCTCTTGTTTGATATTGTTCACATTGGTTGTAGTTCCATCTTATCTAGGTCATTTTCCCTCATTACTCCTGGACAATATTTGACAATCATTCTTATTGTATACTTTCTTGTATTAGGTTAGAACCTTCTTATTTAGACAAAAGGGGGAGATGTAGTGTATTGGTGAAATTATTAAGGCCACTCCTTTTAGTTAAAAGGGAGGTTTATTTTGTGGGGTAACTTACAAATGAAGGGATAGGTTGTAGGGTCTAGCAAAGGTATGGCGCAGTCTGGCGGTGTTCTCTGGAGAACTCTGCTCAGTCTACCTCCTGTGTCCAGCGTCCCGAACCAAGAAAACGCACACCCCTCCTCTCTCTCTTGGGTCTTCTGCTTCCTCCTCCGCCCCGCCTTATGGGCATGACCATTACTGAAGCCTCAGTGGGGGTTGGAACTTCCAGGCCAATGCTGGGATGGCTATCCACTACAGTAGTGGGTAGCCATTCCAGCTTTGATCTGGAAGTTCCAACCCCCATTGAGGCTTCAGTAACTGTTTCACCTACAAGGCAGGGCTGAGAGAGGACCCTGAAGACCTGAGATCAGGATGGGCCAGCTCTCTTGGTGCCTGGATCCTGGACGCTGGAGGTAGATCAAGCAGAGTTCTCCAGAGAACACTGCTGGACTGGGACACACCTTTCCCAGACCCTGTAACCTATCCCTTTACTTGTAAGTTACCCCACAAAATAAACCTCCCTTTTAACTACGTGGAGTTGACTTAATATTTAATCAATACCAGATTGGTATGGATTTGTGTCCAGCTGACAAAAACCAACCAGCACACCAGCTTTTGGTTGCCTAACTGATTAGGAAAGAGGGTTACATTTGAAAAGTCCCTTTGACGACATAAAATGACAGAATAGTAGCCATAACACTTAAGCACACTCACGGTTTCTGCCTATTCTTCTCCTCAGGAGGGTTACCCATGTGTGAAGAGCATTGGAGGCCATCCTAGCAGTCAACCCACAACAAATGTACAAGCCAGCCATTGACTTGTGACCTAATATCATATCTATGCAAACACATATGCTACATATGGACATATGTCATGAAAATAGTTCTACATAGAGCCTTCTGAATTGGTCAAAATATACCTCAGAGTTAAAAAAAATACAATATTTACATAAGACACTGTGACATTATCAATGTACTAAGAACTCCGACCCTTTAAGGGCCAGCCTGGGCCTTAGCATAAAAATTCACACATGCTCTGCACTAAAAAGTGGTGCATACTGATCATCCTCCTGCATCTCTGAAGAAACGAAATGACTCATGTGAACAGAGAACCAGCTTGGCTTTCTCTAGGCTGCACTAGTCTAACTGAAGCTGTCCCTGGGTTGTCTTATGAGAATAAATGCTGACTCTGGGTTGTTCCTGTTACCATCACCATGACATGTTAACAGTGACATCACATATTACATTATCCAACACAGCCTGTAGCATAACTGAGTTTCTTTGTTTTTATTTTATTTATTCTTTATTTGAATGTATACATCCCTAAAGACAAGGTAGCATATAGTCCAGGCTAGCCTAGAACTCACCATGCAGCTTAAGCTGGTCTGGAGCAGCTGATTCTATGCCTTACATACCAAGGTACTTAGATTTCAGGGTTTGTAAAAATCTTCCACATTTATGAAATGCTTTCCTAATTGTCTTCAGTCAAGGAGTTGCTTCCATTAATAAAACTATAAATGTATTAGCAAACAGTGAGGAAGGCACCACCTTGACGCAAAAAATTTAAGCACAAATACAGTAAATTAATACAGCAGCAGGCAATATAGTTCGGCTGGCTGTTTTTGCAGGTTTTAGGGAGGGATCTGGAGGTCCCCATGCTTAGCTAAGTCAGTTCTTCTGAGTGCAGTGGGCTGTTTCCAGCAAACCATTTCAATAATGCAAGAGTATGAACCACATTGAAATAGTAATGTAAACAACATCTTCAATCTTGTATAGCAATTACACACTGAATGCAGAATCAACTCAAAATATGGAAATCCTAAAAGCTGTTGGCAGGAACAAAGAAAGGACTGGATTCTCTGCATGAGGACACAATTCCACAGCAGCTGGCTTGGCTTTCCCTGTGGCTCCTCAGTGAGGTTCTTGCTGCACAGACTAGTTCTCCAGACATTGGTTGTGACAGAGCCATTCACAGAAAATGTCTAGTTATCAAAACTTAAGTTCAGTGCTTTAATCTCTCTCTCATTCATGTCTGTGGTGTGTGTGTGTGTGTGTGTGTGTGTGTGTGTGTGTGTGTGTGTGTGTTTATGTGTCTGTGTGCTCCTGTATATCTGTGTGTTTTTGTCTCTGTGTGTTTCTCTGTGTGTCTGTGTTTGTGTCTGTGTGTGTGTGTGTGTGTGTGTTTGTGTGTGTGTGTGCATTTTCTCATTCTTATAATCAGCTATGATACAGTGTGAGTGCTGGAATGTATCAGGAAGGCACAATGTGACTATGAGTATTAGAATCTGTCAATTTTGTTTCAACCTGAAGAAGCCAATTAGCAAAGGAACATATGCAAATTACTGGCATCCTTGGGTTTAGCCTTCTTGTCTCTACAATGTGGACAATATGGTCACCTATTTCTTATGATTATTACAAACAGAAAAATATATGATACATGGAAAGGTCCCATGTTAGTCCTCAGAGGATAATCACCACATAAATATTAATTACTCTACATCAGCTTCCTATATTACAGTGTGAGGAACTCAGCTCACAGAGAAACAATTGATAAAGTATAACTCTTAAAAACTAAAATATTTTCAGTAGTTCTAAAGATATACCCCAAATGAAGAAATATTTCCTCCAGAAAATGAATACATCAGGAAACAGGATGGAGACAGTAAGGATTTGAACCACAGCAAGCTTCTTCCTTGACCTCTGCAGTTCAGGACAGAACAGTTCCATCTGAGCAGAGTGGATGCAGAGCACAGAGCTCTTTGTTACTTCAGGACAGAGTCAAGGCTATGGAAAACCAGACCAACAGCTTGTCTCAGGTTTCTGCCTCAGTTGTACACTTCAGACTCTACATAAATGGCTAGAAAATGCCAGATGGTCAGAGATTCCCTTCTGCCACGCAGCCCCCACTGCAGGAGGAAGCTCTTCTACAGACTGGAAACTGCATGTGGAGAACACTAGGGCCTGAGTGGCTTCTCTGTGGTTCCTTTACAAAATGGAGTTCTACACCAGGAACCATCAGTCAAGAGGCCCCTGGACCACCGCCTTTACCAACAGCTTAAATGAAAGACGGAGCCCAGGGATCTCTTAAAGAGAAACAGAGAAAGGCAAAGGGATCTTCTGTGCTGCCTTTCCTTGGGGACCTATATCAATTTGGTGCACAAGGCATGATAATAAAATGAAAACCTTGCCCAGAGATGTAAGGGTCTCAAGTGATTGGACAGATTAAATTAAAATGTAAAAGGACCTTGGCCAAGTTTATGCTTAAGATATTTTCCAAGGTTGATATTTTTCAATATTGGAATAAAAATTCTACGCTGAAAGCCTTTGAAAAATAAGACAAATTTGCACAAGAGAGGAGACAATGGAGACTTAAAGATTTGATATTAGAAAAGACACTGCTGAGTATATAAGGGTCTTAGCTGTGAGCCTCAGCCAGGGAGAGGGTTTCACTAGGAGGCAGGGTCACACTACTATAGAACTAAAATGAAGTGAGTTTCATTTCTCACGCTGTCCAGTAGGAAGGCTTGAACCTCTACTGAAGAAGAAAGTACCACCAACACCTTCAAGATTTACCTATAATAGTTCAAACTCACTAAACAGAGAAAAAGCAAATTTATTTTCAAATAACACGGGAAACCTGGGGGTTTGGTTCCAATGCCTGGAATATGGGTGACATTCCAGGGACACAGGAAGACAGAGTAGAGCGAAATCACCTAGAAAAGGCAGTTGTGAAGAATGATAGTCTCCAAGCCAAGACTTGGAAGCTCTTCAACCAAAACAGAACAATGCAGTTGTTCTAAGTACCATTCTTTTCAGGAAGGACAGCCAGTAACATTACACAGCTCCCGCCATTGGAAAGCCATGAATCTCTGATGAGCTCATTCTCTTCTAGAAATATGCAGTCTGGATGTGTTTTCAGAGCTCTCTCCCTTCTCTTGGGTTTCTTCTCCCCACTTTCCTATTTTTCATGGCAGATTCACCTACAAGCTACATCTCCAGCATCCCTTATAGCCATAGGAAAGCCAATCCTGAGCCTAGGTCCTTTCTAATTCGTATTCCTAGATACCATGGAGGCCTGTTGGCCAAAACATGATTAATCTTACCTCATTTTCTGGAGAAGATCTGCACTGCCAAAATTCCTCCTAGGGACCTCATCTATAGACAGTCATGAGGAAATACACAAATGAAGATGCAAAGAAAGGGTTCAGGTCTGAATCACTTGATTCCCAGAAGCACAGGCTGAGAGCTTGGGAGATGGCTTATGTAACAACAGCCTGACTATGTAAGACCCGAATATGACTCCTGAAACCCATGTTAAAAGGGGGCACATGCGTACCATCTGGACAGTGGGAGACCCTGTGTCAAAAAAAAAAAAAAAAAAGCAATGTGCACCTGAGGAGACAGTGGCTAAGGTTGATCTCTGGATACACACACACAAAAAAAAAATACACACACCTTTCACACATGCACACACAGCACAGAATAAGTATCTCTTGTCACTGTGCCTTGAACCAAAATGAGGTCAGGTTCATATTGTTTGTAGATTTTGAAATATTTGTTCATCTAATGAGACTTCTCAAAGGTAAGACTAAGATTGAACATGAAACAGATTTCTGTTTCACAAACACATCACACACATTGCCTACAATAATTTCATGTGATATTTTTAGAGCTAGTGACATGAGTGAGCCCAGGTGTGAAGTTTTCCACTTGGTGCTCAAAATTCTTTGAATTTTGGAACACTTGGGACTGGGGGCCTTCATATGAGGCATGTTCAGCCTGGGAAACTGAACAATAGAAACAATTATAAGTGAGAAAATCCCTTATGAGTCAACACGGTTGTTTCTATTTTGTTCTAGAAAAAAAAAAAACACTATATTCACACCCACAGAAGCATAAGCAGATTCTAGAGTATAGAAATAAAATTTAAGACCTTCCATCCATAACACAACACACCAGTTTTCATGAGTGAAAGAAGAAAAACCGGCAGAATGTATTTAAAGATAAAATACTCACTAAAATGCTTAAGGTTTTATAGTACATTATTTACATTATTAAACTGCTTATAGCTTTATAAAAATTCTCCAGGAAGGTCTGAGCAGCCAGATAGGACAAAGTTCTATTCTCCAACACTCTTGGTGCCCAGGCTTCTCCTTCTGCACACCCTTGGGCAAGTTGCGTGAACTTAGTTCCCCAGTTTCTGATGTGTGGACACAAAAGCTGTTACTATATTTAATTTATTTGAGCTTCTTATGTAAATCCTGATAAAGTACTGCTTCTTCAGGTTGTTGTAAGAACCAAATTAGAATATATTTATGAAAATACTTTGTGATTCTAAAATTTAATATGTATAAAGCACTGACTACGGGCCAGGAACTGTCATAAAATTTCTGCTGTATTTACCCTCTTACTCCTCATTTAATCCTGAAAACAATTGAGCACCAGTGATCTATGTTGCCATTGGGACACACAGAGGCTTGCTCCAGATGCCTGAGGTGTGGTGTGACATTGCAGAGACAGAACAGACCAAAGCCACTCTAAAAGAGCTGGTTGTGGAGAATGAAGGACACCACCCTCCCTTACTGGAGGTTCCAGACACAGCTTTTCAGATCAACAGTCTGAGCTGGGCCTTAGACTGCCATCTATTTGCTCTGTCTGTCTCAGTGGTCACTGTGAACAACTCTGTCCAGGTTTGCTTGGCTTTGCTTCCTGAAGCTGGCTGGCTGCACACATCACATCACTCTCTGGTCTTAGAGGAAGGGATGGAATCAAGTTTCCTAAGAATGTGCTAAAAGGCTCCACTGTTCTAAACCAATGTTGCAAAGAACTTGACAAGCCCCAAGGTGTGTGTGCAGATAGGAAAGAGGCCATAGTCACAGCCTCTTTTGTTCCTCCATCCACTGATGAGTCTGGAGGTATCCTAGCATGTGTGCTGTGTCACCTGAGTTTTTGTCAAAGCTCAATCAGGATGCAGGGGCCAGTGTAGCACCACACTGCTCTCTACTCCTGGATCCGCAACCCCTCTCTCTTCCTGGGTTTTGTTCCTAAATACACATTTCTCAAATCTTCCAACTGTCTCTTTGTCATTGGCTATGATCCAATG
This sequence comes from Onychomys torridus, assembly GCF_903995425.1. NCBI lineage: Eukaryota > Metazoa > Chordata > Mammalia > Rodentia > Cricetidae > Onychomys > Onychomys torridus. Next base: position 35,602,718 of record NC_050443.1, read on the forward strand.
AGAAAATAGGGATGAAAGCATCACTCTTGCATTGTGCAGTACTGGACTCTTGCAGAACCCACATTGTTTTGTTTTTTCATCTGTATTGTTCTGGTTCACTGAAGAAAATCATTTTAACAAAGAATTATCAACTCTAACTTAATATAATTTTCTCTTTAAAAAAAATCCTTCTGCTGAGTGCCTAGCTCAGTCCTATGCATGCTCTCTGGTTGTTGGTTCAGTCTCTGTGAGCCCCAATGAGCCCAGGTTTGTACGAGCATTCCCATGATGTCCTTTCTCTTCCTCCTCCTCCTCCTCCTCCTCCTCCTCCTCCTCCTCCTCCTCCTCCTCTACAAGATTCTCAAACATTGCCTAATGTTTGGCTGTGGGTCTCTGTATCTGCCTCCATCAGTTGCTGGATGGCACCTCTCTGATGACAATTGGGCCAGGCACCAATCTGTAGCTTGATCCTCTTGTGGGACTCCTAAAAGCAGGAACAGGAGCTGTCTCCAAGTCTTTTACTGGTTTTCTGGTTTTCCAGCCTTAATACAAGGGGAGGTGCTTAATCTTACATGCAACTTGATATGCCATATTACATTGATACTCATGGGAGACATTCCCTTTCCTGGATGGAGACTGAAGAGGAAGAAATTTGGGGGTGGGAAGGGGGATGAGGAGGAGGGACTGGGAGGGGGGAGGCTGAAGGCAGGATATAAAATAAATATATGAATAAAAATAAAATAAAATAATTCTTTACACATAAAAAAGTGTATAAAAAATCCATCTGCACTAAAATGAATTCTTAGACTTTCAGGAAGCAGTTTGATGAGTTTCACCACATGAAATTTCCTAAATTGCTCTCACCCAAATCAAAACTCCAGATGTTTTAAACTCTGGAAAGTCCCCTGACCCTAGTTAATCAACACCTCCCCATCTTAGGGACAATTGCCTTTCTGATTTCTGTCATCACAGATGAATTTTTCCAGATCACTGATTTTATATAAATTAGATAATTATAGGTCGTATCTAGCCTCTTATCTTGGAATACATGGAGTTTTAGGAGTGCATTCCTTTTTAACACCAGTTCTATTATTTGTACAAAATATAATGTTGTGTTTATCTGAAAAACATTCTGTGTTCTCATAGCATTTTATTAACTGAGACTATGGACATACTGAAGATTAGGCCAGCTCTTCTGCCTGTTGATAGGATAAACAATGGTGGTTAATAATAATACTAATATTAATGATGTTGATCATGATGATGATGTACTGTACAGGTAAGTTTCTTACAATTGAATTATGCAGAAAAGGAGTCTTAAGAGTTGATTTTTACAAGGTTGTTTCTTCATTACAATGAAATTTGAAAAGTGCAATGATCCATCACACTCACTCAGGAAAGCCATACTCTCTGAGGCACCATGTAGCGAAAGAGCTGAGGCTGTCTTTCTCAACCCGGAGCGCCATGTCTTACAAACTTTAACTCCATTCTTTTTTAACTCCACTCTCTTATTTATTTGGAGGTGACGATCTTTATTTTAAATGTATGACAGACCAATACAAATATTTTAGTATGGATAAGACACATGCACACTTGTTGTCTAACAGGAACTTACTCAAGTGGCTTATTGAGAGAATCATCAGACTAATTTAAATAACAATAATTTCCTCAAGTCTAATGATTTATAGGAGTCACCATTAGCTCGAGGAATGAGAATGTATCTTCAATGAGAAAATCAGTTAGTAAATCTAATTTTTATTATCATAAACAGAGAACTGGCATAGGATAAATCCATATAAGTCTTAATGGCAGAATGCTAGAATGCTGCCTTTGTGCATTCCATATAAGTGTGTGTGTGTGTGTGTGTGTGTGTGTGTGCACCATAGATATGTACATCATCTTGAAAACAAAGTGAAGGGTGATTTTAGGGAATCATCTCAAAAGGCACAGGCTATACCACCTGAGGGGTGCTGCCCATAGCTGTGGGCATTTTCCTCATTGGAAAAACATCCATAACCTGGGATCTTATTCTAGAGAGGCCCTCAGAATCAGAAAACGGTATAGTATCATCATTTTAGACAGATGAGGCATTAACACGAGAGTATGGAAATGGCTCCTTGGGGTTAGAAAGTGTTCTAAAAGATCAAAAACTGAGCCGAGGTCAGGAAGGGAGGAAAGCCTTGGTTAGGTGAGTACTTAAAGATGGGGTGATGGAAGGAGGGGGAGAAGACTACTACATACATTGGAAGAGTGGGTGTGAGGTAAGAGGCAATCGGGAGGGCTGGGAAGGAAGGAAAGACCCAGGGATGGGAAGAGGTGGGACATGCCCTAGAGATGACAAAAATAGGGCTCCTCAGGTTCAAACTGGATGGGGTGAAAGAAGTGAAAGAATTTGGGGTGCTGGTGTTGAAAAGTCAGCCATGTAGTTGTAAAGGCCCCACAATGATGCAGGTGTTTGAGGAAGACCACATCCATGCCAGGGGCTGGCAAGATGGCCTAGTGAATGAATGTAGATGTGAGCCTGATCCCTGGAACACATGGTGGACACCACATCCCCCTGCTCCCCAGAATTCAAGGTAGAAGGTGAAATCTGTAGACGAAGATGTCCTACGAACCCCATGGAAACTAGGCAATGCTTTCTTGAAAACCCTTGAGCCTCCTGTTTTAAATGTCAACTGGCAACAACTTAGAATTATCTGAGTTTCAATAGAGGGATTGTGTAGATCAGGCTGATGAATTGTGGGGCATTGTCTTGATTACTGAACGATTTGAGAAGTAGCAAGGTGGAAAAAGTAAATTCATTTTCCATATCTTTAAATCTTTGGATACACATATCAACTTGTCAAATCTGCTTTTCATTGTTGTGGCATGTTATATAGAATATCGTTTATGTGCACTAACCTACATTCCCAATGATGTGCACTAAGATTATGAGCAAATATCATTGTTGTTCTATTTGTATCTAAAGGTGTCCTTTGTGTTTCATCACAGATAAAATAGGCTCATTTATGTTAATACCTGTCTTCCTGACAGTAACTTCTTCCTAATGCATTAATTATGACTCCAGATAGGCCAATGATAATTTCATGTATTCTAATTAGGGATCACTTTATTCAGTCAGACATACTCGTAAGTAAACAAGTAGAATGAATTCCCCAGGGAGAGGATAAAAAGACAATGATTTCCTCTCCACTACAGCTTGGATAGTTTGCCCAACAATCAGGGAGTAATTAGAGAAGAAAATGAAGAGTGAGCCAACAGAGCTACAGGAGCAGTTTCCTGGCAAGGATGCTTCCTCACTAAGATTAAATTAAAATGGACATCTTCATCACCGACCCTAAGTGAAGAAATATGTTAGCTAGGATGGTCTGTTTTCAGAAGTCTGTGAATCGTACAGTCAAATGCGGCACACTTACGTGAAATGAATTGTATGCAGTTCTCTGTTCTCTGACTTGAAGGCTAGATTCCCAGGAGTGCAAAAGATGAAGCTAGGTTGCTTCTAATTACTGACTCTTAATTAGATTTACCCTCTCAACACCAGGCTGATGGGTATTGATTTTTGATACTATCTTTTACAGTAGGAGCCTCACTCCAATTTTTGGTGTAAGGTTCTGTGTTTTAAATAAAGGGTGGGAGGGATGGAGAAATAGCTTGGCAGTTAAGAGCACTGGCTCTTCATGCAGAGAACCCAGGTTTGGTTCCCATCAACCACATAGTGGTCCACAATCATCTATAACTTCAGTTCCAGGAGGTCTGTCACCCACTTCTGGCCTCCATGGACATTGCACACACATGATGTATGGACATGCATGTAGGCAAAACATTCCTAAGATGAATAAATTTTAAAACAGTGCACAGAAATGATAGTAAGGGGGCATAGTGAAGTGCATGATATACCAAACCTCTGGATTAACCTTTCCGTGTATTTTTATGTTCCAAAAACATTCCCAAAAGTTGTCATGGAGAAGGAAAAGAGATTTTTTTAATTCATTTTTATGATACTTAATAAAATAAGCTACATGTTTTTCTTATTGATGAAGGAGTCATACATAGGCTCTGCTCTGCTTTCCTCTAGCTCAGCCTTTTGACTTGTTTCCCCAGGTTTATTTTCTCACTTGTCCCCAGTGGTTACTCTGGACCAGCACACATACTCTCATAACTAACAAAGATGCGTGGTAGTTACATCAACATTCTTAGAGGGCCTCTGGTTCACATTAGGCATTTGGGAAAAAGAGCATTTTAATTATCTGAGAAGCCATCAAGTAGAAATCAAACACTAAAAGACCACAGCTTCTATCTACAATCACATTTGGCTTCTGGGCTTTCCCAATGACTGTGTCTCTGAACAGAAAGAGACTTTGGGGGAAAGCCATAAAGTAATTCTATTAGTCCTAATGAAGTAATAATGTTTTGAACTCATAAAACAACTGCCTGAAATAAGGGTAAAGGTCACAGCTCTTTGAAATTAGCATCAGTCAGTTTAGATGGGTAATCAATAACTGTCCACTTACACAGTTCATCCAGCCAAAAGACCAGAAACAAACCTTTGGTCTGTTTCACACATTGCTAAGAATTAGGTGTGTGTGTGTGTGTGTGTGTGTGTGTGTGTGTGTGTGTGTGTGTATTTGGTGTTTGAGTATCATACCTTGAGCTTATGTTTTAAGCAATCCTGAACAGATAATGAGAGATATCTATGTAAAATTAGTTCATAAGAATTTTCAAAGAGGATCTGGAGAGATGCCTCAGTGGTTAAGAGCATCCACTTAAAACCATGTGTAACTCCACTTCAAGAGGACCTGACACCCTCTTCTTGTCTCTGTGGGCTCCAGACACATGTACAGCCCACAGAAATTCTTGTATATAAAAACACCTATACACAAGAAATAAGTTTTTTAAAACAGAATATTCAAAGATATAAATCTTGATAATCTCTTTTGAAGGCTTAAAGAATATTATTTTCTATTTACATGTATTTGGTTGTACTTTGGGGGTTATAATATCATAATAAAATAAATTTTAAAGGTAGAGAATATTAAAAAGGCATCCTTCTATTCCTGCATATTCAGACACAGTTCAACCACACAATATTCAATTGAATAACATTTTAAGTTTTAAGGTTATTATGTCCCCCAAATGGGGTATTGAGTGATTGTGACTATGAGGAACCAGGATGGAAGGACACAGTTGAAAGCTTCACTTCCCAATCTAAGTCTTGATCTTCACATGTGTGTTCTTCAGAAACCATCTGGAAATTGGAATTCTCATGGAAGACCTACAAATGTATCAGTTGTTTTTAAGTAGATAAAGGATAAAGAGCAAATGATTTATTTAGTGCACCTGGTATCAGTGAACAGAACATGCTAGAATCCATGTCTGAAAGGCCAGCAGATCACCCAGTGCATCATCTTGCTTCACACATGAGAAGATGAATGTCCCCATTAGTGTCAGCTACTCACAGGCAAAGCAGGTTTCACTGAACTTTTGAAACTGTGTAGATTCCATCCTATACAGAAATTATTGTATCATTCCAAGAAAGATACATAATTTTAGTCCAAATTAAAATAGAAGAGTGAAGTAGAAAGCAGTTAAGCGTAGAATTACTTATTGCAAATGTTAGTCAGTTCTGAAACAGTTGCTCACTTTGACTGTGTCCACATTTCTTTGCTGAGATAGTCCATCCACAGTAAACTCCAGAACGTGTCTCCTAAGACAAGCATTGCCTGACTCAATCTAAATAGCTGCTGTAGGAAGATGTATCTCTGGTCATCCATCAACAAGCCCTGTAGAAGAGAAAGGGATACTTCCAGAGATTTAAGTACTAATTAATTGCTTTCTGATTTGATGGGCAAGACACAATTGCATACTCACCTAGGATATTATGTGTATCCTCAGAAGTCACAATAAAAATAAATGCTATTTTATGTCCAATATTTGTTAAATAAAGACATCAACGTTTCTAAATACTGAAAGAGGCTCCACTTTCACATGGAAACAGGGAGGAGGCATTTCCGTATCAAAGAGCAAGCAGGGTGCAGGGACCCCACAGACAGTGAACAAACATGCAGCCACTGGGCTCTCCCTGCAGGTGTGAATCTTGGCTGCTGACTCGCTCTCTGGGTGACCACAAAGCCGAGATAATCGCTCTGTTCTGACATTTCCAGCTGTTGTCACAGAACTATTACAGAATTGGTGAGAGCTCCAAGGGCTGTGAGTGGATGCATAAGCAGCACACAGTAAACGCTCAATAAACAGATGTCACCATGACGGATAATATTGACTCCCTCACTTCTGCACTTTCCCACCTCACAGCAGTCTCATCTTAGCGATGGAAAATTAGGACAGGCATAAATGGATCGCGTTTCCAAGTGGCAATGGCAATCATGGATTAGCTTATGGAAATACACTGTTTAGTTCAACTTGTCAAAACTCAAGTGTTTTTCATTTTGAAGTAAGATTTACATCCTTAAATTACATGTTCCCAGACACTTCCCTCTAAGTCAACAAACTTAAGGTATCACGGTGAGATGTAATTTAGATTTCAAATACAGAAATTCTTGGCTAAATGCTGACACTGGGGCTAAAACCATAGGTTTCCTTTGGTCTTAAATACAACTTTGAATGGTGTGAGGCATCTTGTGTGGAATGGGATCTAGTTCAAATTTGGTAGCCATTTAATTACAGCCTTGTATTGACCCACAGGCTCAAACACCATTTGTAAATCTGCACTGTACTTTCAACCTCAGTTTACAGCCAAAAGGCGGACAACTGACCAAACCAATCTAACACTAAGTAGTAGAGAATGTTTTAGAATAGAGATACATGTGTATACATTTTTCATGTACCATCATTCTATAAAAATGGCTACTTGAAGTAGAAAATGAGTGTTTCACATAAATGCAATTTTTCAAGGATTGAGCACACCTAGCACTCCATAACAAGAGCACAAAGATATCAAGGAGGTAGAATACACTGCCTTTCCTTAAAAAGAGCATTTTGCAGAAGAAAAACCTTTAAAAAATGAATGTTTTCTGGGTGTTTATCAAGGTGCCAAGAATTATAATAAGACCTTTAAGTGTGTCATCTCCGTTTAATTTCACAAACACCCTGTAGCTAGGCATCAATCCAAAGCAATGAAACTGTGGCTTAAAGGGGTGAGAGCCTCCCCTGAGGTGACATGGCCAATGGAAAGGTTACTTACTCACTGATGTGCATCTCCACAGCACGGTGTGGCCCCTGCTTCTCACTGCTGTGCATCTCCAAGGTGAGGTCCCTAGTTATCCTTGGGCAGGAGCTGTTACCCTTCCCCCACTATGAGTAGACACAGAATCCCCACACTGCATTCAGATTCATACCTTACCCCTTCCCCACCACATTGTCTATAATTGTCTACTGCTTTTACTCTACAGACCCAAAGTAGTTTCCCAGCTCCCAACAAAGACACAGCCCAACTCCTTGCCTTCTCTCACTCTGGGGTGGCTCATAGCCTCACTTTCCTCTTGATCCACCATCAGTTCCATCAGTATTTTCTCACTTTCTCTCCCCTTGTTCTAGCCATCCAACAACATCTACCTGACTAATCTAATGAATCCTCAACTACATCATGACAGTGTCTGGGCATCCAAACCTGCCAAAAAGAAATTATGCAAGTGTTGCTAGGCTTCTACTTGGATGTGCACTCACCCAAGAGTGCCCTCTCTGCTGCACAGGAGCCCACCAGACTTCTCAGACCCATCAGTTTCAAACTTCCTGTTCTCAGGACATTTATATGTTTATAAAAATTACCAAAATAAGAATTTTTGCTTATATATAGATATGCCAGTCCTTTAAATATTACAAATTAAAGTTGAGAAATAATTCATTAATCCATTTAAAAACAAGTGAGGCCAACTGATTATATGCCAATATAAGTATTTTAGAAATAATATTCCTACTCTCCAAAACAAAAATCATCAGTGAGAAGATCAGCATGGTATGGATCCACAGGTCTTCCAGGTCTGCCTGTAGAAAGCTGGAATCTCACACCAGTTTCTGCCCTGAAGGTTTTGAAATAGCACATTGAAGTCATCTCTCAAAACACCTGTCAAACTGCCTTCTGAATTACCTGGGATGCTCTCAACTTTGGTCAGACAGGTTCCTTTTGCACTCAGTAGACAGAGGAATAAGGAGCCAAAGTACTGAGAGTCAGAGATTGAGTGGTCAGCCCTCAATGGCAATCCATATTAACTCCACCACTATCAAGGCTCCAGAGCATTGCAGAAGAGGAAGCAGAAAGAACGGAAGAGCTGAGGGTTGGGTGCTGTGAAAGGCTGTTTTCTGGACTTGGCATTGCTTGGTCACAGCTTCAGGTCATGAGGAATTGTGTCAGGCTGTGTGGGACAATAGCCATAAAGAATTACTTGTCACAGCCTGATTGTTCTGCTTCACCTGCAGAAATGATATGCTCAGGGGTTTAAAATAACTACGCTGCTTCCAGTCAAACCATCACCAACCAACCAACCAACCAACCAACAACAACACAAAGCTGTAACTTCCTAGTACTCACCTGTGTATATATGTTGATATTTATACCCACCCCAGCTCCTCTAACTTTGCTCAGCCTTCATCCCTCAGAAAAGTTGGGGCCCCTTGCTGTTCTAATAAAGTAGTCTCAGCCTGTTGAGATCGAGTCTGTCTGCTTTCCTGACTCATTTTTATTACAGGCATGGCCATTGCACTCATGAGTCCCAGCACATAGGATTATCTGCAAAATCGCTACACAAGATCAAGCCAGTGACAATCTAAGAATAGATGAGTTGGTGGTTTGAATAAGGGTGGCCTGCCTGTGGGTTCATTATTTGTATGCTTAGTCCCCAGCTGATGAACTGTTTGAGGAGGATGAGGAGGTGTGACCTTGTTGAAGCAGAAGTGTCCTCATGGAGGAGGTATGCTGCCAGGGGTAGGTAGGCTTTGAGGTTTCAAAAGCCTCAGCCAGCCCACTGCCTCTCTTTTTCTCTCTGCCTGTTGCTTGTGGATCAGGATGTAAAGCTCACAGCTACTACCCTAGTGGCATGCCTGTCTGCTCCCCGCCATGATGGTAACAAACTTCCCCAAACTAAAAGCAAGCACCCAATTAAATGCTTTCTTTTATAGAAGTTGCCTTGGTCACAGTTTCTCTTTACAGCAATAGAGCAGTAACTAAGATCATGGGATAGGCAATTTCCGGGTCCCACCCCTTGCTAAGGACATACTTATTATTCATGGCTAATTAATGAGGGAAGGAAAATCTTTTTTTTTTTTTTTTAATGTGGACAGTGGTTGACTTCCTACAATGATGTGTATGCCCCACCCTCATGCAGGTATGGGCCCCAGTAACTAGACTTAATGGGTTATCAAAAAGGAAAGAAGGAAAGGAAGGAAGGAAGGAAGGAAGGAAGGAAGGAAGGAAGGAAGGAAGGAAAGGAGGGAGAGAGGGAGGGAGGGAAGGCAGGAAGAAGGAAGGAAGGAAGGAAGGAAGGAAAGGAGGGAGAGAGGGAGGGAGGGAAGACAGGAAGAAGGAAGGAAGGAAGGAAGGAAGGAAGGAAGGAAGGAAGGAAGGAAGGAAGGCATACATACATGAAATTGGAAGGAACTGTGTAGGAAGAGACTGGGTAACTAGAGGAGGAAATGGAGGTGCATAGGATCATATTCCATTCTACACATGTATGAATTTCTCAAAAATAGATAAAAAATTCTTCTGCTCAAGGAGACTGGGAACGATCTGTAAACATTTCTCTGCTTTTGACTATGCCGATCCCCTAGACTTTGGGGATACCCAAGAACTTCTGACTTATGACATTAAAGCTACTACCCACTCCAGTCATGCTCTGCACACTCTGGTGACAGTCTGCAGCATTTATTTTCCTTTAAACTTTCTAATGCCAACGCTTTCTCTGCTACAATAAAGCCCTGGACAAGCCCAGTGCTCTAAATGTACCTTGTTGCTATGCTATTGGGCACAACTGTGACACTTCCTTGGCAAGTAGAGCCACCAGAAGAAAGTTTCCGTGTGTTCTCACTTAGCCACCAGCCTGACGGGTTTGTACCCAACCAACTTCCCATTCACTTCTGCACACTGCCCTGCCCTCCCCGGTAAAGTAAATGCCTGGCTTGCTCCTGAGGAATTTCTTCCCATGCTCCTCTCTAGGGTATTGCCTCAGTTTGTACACCAAATCTTCTTTCTCTGTTACATCATTCCCAACAATATTCCAAAGAGTCTCTAAAGATCCCCGTAATAGAAAGCCTCAATTCCTCTCTAGCTGTATACCAACTTCTCTTTCCTTTTTCAGCCAAACTTCCCAAATCACTGCCCTCTTTCTGTCTGGACTGTGAGCAGCACACAGGGATGCAGGCTTTCTGGGAAGACAGCAGACAGGGTGGGAGCCATGAAGAGTGAAGAATCAAAACCTTAGGGAAATGAGCTTCACGAGGGAGAAGTACCTATGATGTTTTCTGGTGGCTCCTCTGAATTTAGTGACTTCATTCCTTCCACATTCTGAAGAGTCTGTGATATCAACTGCACGGTGATTTCATGAGTCAACACTGGCAGCTTGTGTGCATTTTTAGCACCTGGCTTGAGTTTGTTCTCTAGAGTAGAGGGGCTTTTGTTTTATTTTGTTTTGTTTTTAAATATGCAAACATTGGATTTCAACAGTCATTTTTTTTTCCTCCTTAAATGTTACAACATTTGTTATATCACTTGGTTTAGGAATCAGGCAAGATTTTTCCTGATTTGATTTTGAAGCATAAATCCAATCATGTCTGTTTATCTTTTTTGATTTGTGGGCAGCACCATGGGTGAAAAGGAGCTAGAAGGAAAATACACAATTTCAGTCCTTTATGCTAGAAAAATATTCACTTCCTGAGTCTTTCTCCCTAGCTGGAGAGCTGGGCAACACCCCTGCTCAGAAATATTCTGAGGACAACACAGTGCCATCTCACTACTCCACCATAGGTCAGCTCTTTACTGAATGCCAAGCCAGTGTGGATAATCAATCAATCTCCAGGGCTGAGATTCAGTACCTATTGCGCTTTGGAAATGTTGGTGTTGAGTTCAAGTAGGATGAAAACAGATTATCTGGAGGCTGGTTTTGTTTATGTTCTGACACATCCACCATCCTGCCCTTCATTTGTCCCATGCATAGCCTTGTTTCCAATATCTACTCAAAGGTGAAATCTCCCATCTTAGGTTTTCAACAGTACACTGGAAATTGATTTCAGGAAGTAAATATAATATATATATTAGATTATTTCATTTTAAGATACATTTGATACAAAATGAAGAGAAAGAAATATTTCACTTGAGAGACACTTTTAAAATTGTCTTGACTTTTTATTTTTTAAACTAATGAAAAGACTATACATAGATGATAGATCTATTTCACTGTGAATAAAGAAAATACCAGTTATCATAAAATTCTACTTAATATATGACAGTTTTAATTGCTTAATGACACCATTCTCAGGCTTTTTCTCAGATACACAGTTCTTCCATTTTTAGCTGTACCAGACACTTGCTGAACTGGAGATAATTGCCTTTTTAGTGTATATTTTTATAACTGAGAAAGAGTCCACTTATTACCAGATTTAGTTTTAATGTATTTAAACCCCAATTGCTTGAAACGACTGATAGCTATCCTTATTTATTTTTATTTTTTAATTGATTCTTTGAATTTCTCATCATTCATCCTGATCTCATATATCTCCCTGTTCCTTTGTATCCAACCTCCCCCTTTCAACCTCCCCTCCAAAACAAACCAAAAAAACAAAAATAAAAACAACCGAATTAACTAACACACACACACACACACACACACACACACACACACACACACACACACAATCTCGGCATGAAAGCTATAGTGTGACAGACCGAGTCACACAATGTATACCCTTTAGTCTACATATCTTTACTTATAAGTATTCATTGCAATGAGACCTTGGTCTGGTTTCTGCTACACCCTCAATACTGGGCCCTCACTGGGACTCCTCTTGGATATCCTGTTGTTGCCCTGTGTCATAGAGATCCTGCAGCTTTGGATCTGCAGGTCTGGTCCCTCCACATGCTCCAGCAGATCATAGATGAGGTGGATGTTGGAGTAGTCAACTCATAGCCCTGGTTCTGGGCCTGGGTGGTAGCTTGGTTGGTCAGCCTGCCAGCTCTCCCTCATCCTCACCACCAGGGTGAGCTCTCCAGCACTGCCCAGCTAGCTCACTCACCTTAGTAGACAGTCAGGAGTGGAGCCAGTTCTGTTTTCATGACCTTAGGGTAGGGCTACCTGCACCCACACTACCACGGTCAGCTCTACTTTTTTGCCCAGGCGAGGTACAGGGCCTGCTCTTCTAAGTGCTACAGTTGGTAAGGTGCAGGACCAGCTCTCTCACCCTCATGACCTCTCTTACCTGCCACAGGCAGCAAGGGGCAGATGAGGGGTGGAGCCATATGTCCCCCACACATTCTCAGAGCCAGATCACCTGAGTCCCCTGTCAAAAGGGTCAGCTCTATTGTGTTGTCCAGGTGAGGTACAGGGTCACTCTCCTGAGTGCTGAAACCAATGAGGGCCAAGGTCAGTTCTCCCATTCTTGTGACCCCAGGACCATCTTTCCTGCCTGCAGTAGGTATCAAGGGGCAGGAGACACATCTCTCCCTCATCCACACCACCCTGTGACAGACAATTCTCTGACTCTCACCACTTCAGTGCTGGCTAACCCACACCCCTGCTAACAGGTCAGCTCCCCTGTGCTGCCAGGGCAAGGTGCAGGGCGAGTTCTCCCTAGTGTTGCAGCCAGGGATGAGTGGAGCCAAACTGTGCAGCCCTATCCTTACTGTCTCCATTGGTAACAGGAGCCATGGACATCAATACAGACTGAGGCTAAGGAAGTGTCATGGACCCAGATATTGTCCTTGGCAGCAGCCCAGACCTGAACAACACCCAACTTGGTCCTGGGTGTCACTGTGGGTCACTCAGATCTGTATGGCACCAGTAGCGGCATGACCCTTGGACACTAAAGTGGGCCTAGGTGGCAGCCCATCCCCTAGTCATCTGAGTGGTTCTTGGTGGCAACAGGAGCCACTGACATCAACACAGAACTTGGCTGCTTACAGGGTCAAGGACGCAGACATAGTCCTCAGCAGCAGTCCAGGCCCAGACATCACCCTGGACCTGTGTCAGCACAGGCCCTTTTGAACAGCATGACCCCCGTTGGGGCCGCAACATGGTCATAGGTGGTAGCCCAGCCTCCAGGCATCTGAAGGGCCCTTGGTGGTAAGAGGAGTCACCAACATCTACACAGACCTCCACAGCTGTGTTAGGGCATTGAACCTAGACATGCCCATTGGCAGCAGTCCAGGCCCAGAAATCTCCTTGACCCCAAGTGGCCAACAGACCACCATGTCAGCCAGTTCCTCTCTGCTCTTGACTCTTCAGATATGCCTCTCTCCCCAGCACATGAACCTTTCTGCCTCTCTCTCCCATTTCTCCACCATATATGCACTCACAATACTGGTGCCTGACCATTCAATACCACAGGTGCTTGGCAGGCTCATGGTTGGTCTCTGCATGCCCTGGGTGAGAATCCTGGAGCAGAGTTGTACTGTCCTCCTTGTGCCTGGGCCTCATGGTGCCAATGGCTAGTAGTTGCTCTCTCTGCTATCCTCATTTTTATCCTAAATGTATTTTTCTTTTTTTTTTTTTACATGAAGCCTTTTCCCACAAAGTACTAATGAAATTCATTATTTTAAAATTTTCCTTAATAATCTAAGTATCTCCCGATTTTTTTTTCCAGAGCTGAGGATCGAACCCAGGCTTTGCGCTTGCTAGGCAAGCATTCTACCACTGAGCTAAATCCCCAACCGCATATCTCCCAATTTTAAAACATCGGATGAATGACACTAAAGGAGGGAAGTGATGTTGCCATGAGAAGATGAGAAATGGTAAAACAGATGTGCTGAGGATACAATCAGAAAGGAAGTGTAGTGGGTTTGATCTTAGAACCCCACCCATCCCCACAGCACATGAAGGAGTCTCAGACTTGGGAGAGAGAACATCCTGGCAGAAGGAGACTGTGAGGTTTTCTTGTATTCTTTGAGCACAGCAAAATTATTTTGTACCTATAATGCAGAATGTTAAGGAGGTCCTTGAGAAAAACTAATTAGACGTGAATGAGTTATGCTTCAGCTTTATCAGACCAAAGAGGTCAGGCAAGCACAAGAAAATAAGAGACCTTCTAGTTTCTGGGAAGTCAGAAATCAATAAAACCATTTACAAATTTAACAAACATATGTTTTATTGTTTGCTTCTTGCTATCAATAAAGAGATCCTGGGGGCAAGGCTGAGAATGCAGTTCAACCACACAGTGTGGTTTTAGTATGAAAGGAACTGGGGTCAACTCCCAATGTCAGTACAAAAAGAAACACCTGGATTCTATTAACATTGGGGTCCTCTAAGTCATGCAAGAACAAAAGGGAATAGTCAATATCAAATATGAAAAATCACATTCAAAACATAATTTCAAACTGAAAATTTCAAAAGGTTAATATGTATGTGAATAACACAGCACACAAACACAGAGAAACTGAGTTCTAAACATCATATATTCTCACTTCAAGAAAATTGTGGAGAGGGAGAGAAAAAGAGAGAAAATCCTTAATGGATAATGTTTTGCACACACAGTCTCTTAAAAACTAAGATTTCACATGTAAAATGAAAAGAAAAAAAATGACTTGATTCTACTTCTAGAGAACACAGACATGATGCAGATGTGAGCATGAAGCCCCCTAACAAAACAATTCAATCCAAACTGAAGCATTCCCAAGGGTGAGTTAGTTAAATTAAAAGACAGAGTTCGTATTCCTGGTTCTCTACCATTTAACCAAAGGCCCTTTCCTTGAGGCCCCCAGTTCTCTATTCATTCCAATCCAGCGGAGTCTGACTGCTTCTTGTTTTTAGTAATTTATCTGCTCCTTGGAAGATCTTCTGAGGTACGGTCCCTTTTCTCCCTCCCTGGAACACATTCTTAACCACCAGAGCTGAAAGCAGAACGCCTGTGTCAGCAAGGCCCAGGTACTAGTTCCAAGATGTTTTTAAGCCAATGAATAAAGTCCTTGGTTGCTACAAGATATGCCTGCATATTAATTCATCTGAACATGAGAGTTGGAAAATAGTGTTTAATTGTTTGTTCTTGCCTTTTTTTTCTTTTTAGGGAGACACACATGCTTATTTAAAGGGTTCCATATGGAAATCATTTGACAGATAAAATCCGGAATGTGGCTACTTCTTTAAGAGAAACTCAACTACAGATGCACCCCTATACTCAGGTCATAGTTGCACTAATTGTACAAGCATTTGGGGAAGAGCATTTTAGTTTGAAGTACTGTAATGATGGGGGTGAAGACCTTTGTTATTGTCATTCTTCAATGTGTTGCAAAGAGCGCTGTGACTGGGTATGAAACACCTGGGAAAGACAAGAGACAGTGTGCGCTAACATAAGCAGAAGCAATCTTCCAGTGTCCTTGTTCATTATTTAGCGGCACTCTTACCCTGTGAGGAAACATCCCTAAACACAACAAATCCACACGAGTTTTTATTAATAGGAAAGAAAGAGACAGACGTGAACAGGCTTGTGGAAAACACACATGATCAAGGTAAAGAGTGAGACAGGGGGAAAATGGCGCCAGCTTATAAAGGGTGGGCTGCACGTGTGTACAGGAACCTATGTGGCTACTCCACGCATGCGCACACTTTACACAACCACGCAAAGCCACGTGAGCTGATTTGACCTGGAAATGGCTATTTTGAACTGGAAATAACTAGACAGAAGTGTCTAGGTCTGCCGGGCATGCCCAACCGTGGGGGCATGTTGTGAATTCATATCATCCCTGACTTTTTTTTTTTTTCTAAAAAAAAAAAGAAAAAAGAAAAAAAATGTGCATGAGTGGGTATGGGCTGCTGTTTCTCTCAAAGACTGCTTCAGGCTGAATGGTGGGTGTCAGTTCGCTCTTGGGGGAAATGGGGAGGCTGGCTCCTGAAGTCCTGGGATGAAGTTCTGTCGTCCCTTGTCCTGCAGTTGTCCATCATTCATGGTGTGGCTGGGAACCTTCTGTCTAACAAGATACTGGTGACATAAAAGCTTAGAGAATAAGAATCATTATTATTTTATTTTTGGAGCTGACATTTATCTGAGGTAGATCTGGCCTGTCCGGATGGAGACATGTTAAAAAGGTGGCTGTGATAAAATTAATGATTATTGTGGTGTTTTAGTACTCTGCTTAATTTTTACTTGAGACAAGCCTTATTAGAGGTTGTTTATTTAAGGCACCTGTTTGTTTTATTAGTTTAGCATTTAGGAAACACAGGTGATCAGTTGCTGAGTATTGAACAATGACAGACTGTTATATCCTTACCACCTGGATATTTTGATGGTCCCTTTTGCCTCCTGCTCTGTGTGGCCCTAGTTAGGAAAGGAAGGGGTAATACCTTATTCCTCTGGAATTGGTGACAAGGCAGTAGATCCTGATGTCATCTGGAGCTTGAGGGTGCAAGGCCTTGTTTGTTTTACTGTATATGAGGAGAAATTTTTCTGGGATGGAGGTGAGATAAAAGGTTTTAGATGAGACAGGTGGACCCAGTGAGGAAAGCCCTCGAGTTTAGCAGCTGTTAGAGTCACAAGAATTACCTTGAAGGGTCCCTGCCACTTAGGGGAAAGGGGTGAAGGGCGCTGGCCTGGAGGAAAGAGAAGAAACTGGTCCCTGATGTGGATTGGAGGTGGACAATTATTGTCACACAGCTGAGGTAATGAACAGTCTGCGTAGCTCCATAGGATAGACTTTAGGTGACATAGGAGGGGAGTTAACAGGCTATCTGGAACAGTTGGAGGGTTGCATAAAAGACCTGGTGTTAGTATTGGCCTTCCATACATTAGTTCAAATGGAGAAATTGAAAGAGTCTGAGAAGAGCTAGAGGCCATAATCTTACCCAGTCGAGGTGAAGTTCCTGTGACATCTTAGTAAGAATGGTTTTTAAAGACTGGTTGGTACACTCCACGTTTCCTTTCATATCCATGTGATATGAAAATGCCAAGGGATGCTAGTGTCTGAGAAATCTGAGAGGTAAAATCCGGGCCATTGTCAGACTGAAGAGAAGCAGGAACCCCAAACCAAGGAATAATTTCTCAGAGAAGGAGGTCAAACCGAGGAAAAATTTCTCGGAGAAGGAGGTCTGCAACTGTCTGAGCCCATTTATTAGAAACCAGATATGCCTCCACCCAATTTGAAAATGAGTCCACCATCACGAGGAGATATTTAACTTTCCTGACAGTGGGCATATGGGTAAAATCAAGCTGCCAGTCAGTCCATGGAAAGGAACCTCTAGCCTTGTGGGTGGGAAAAGGCTGACTCCTGTACTTGGTATTGGGATCTGTTTTTTGGCAGATCTCACAAGAGGTAGTAATAGTTCTTAAGAACTGTAAGTCCTCAGAGGTAGGTAGGCTGCAGGTGAGCCTTTATAAATTGAGACAGAGCAAGATTATTAGGATGAAAGAGTTGGTGTAGATAGGAGAGAATTTGCCTAGTGGCAGGAGTTCCCTGTGAGGGTATAAGCTGTACTATATGGATTCCCTGTGGTGGGTGAGGTGAGACTTGGCCCTGGAGAGCTGCTGTCCTGGCTGCCTGGTCAGCCTGGTCATTTCCCCAAGAGATGATAGAGCTATCAGTCTGATCAGACTGGCAGTGGACAATTCCTATAGCCTTGGGGAGGTGGGAAGCCTCCATCATAGCCATTATTTGGCCTGAGTTAGATATGGATCCCCCTTTTGCTGTGAGAAGGCCACACTCCCTCCAAATAGCAGCATGGGACAGGAGGATATGAAAATCATATTTGGAGTCTGTGTAAACATTTAGAGATTGTCCCTGTGCCAACTGGAAGGCACAGATGAGAGCTATCAGCTCAGCCTGTTGGTTAGTGGTGTGTGGGGGTAATGCCTGTGCCTCTATTATCTCATTATCTGACACTATGGCATAACCCGCTTTACGGGTCCCTTCATATAAAAAGGAGCTGCCATCTGTGTACCAGTTTAAGTAGCCAGAGGCAATGTGCCCTCCTGTATGTGTGAAGGGTGAGGTAACAGTTCCTCTAAGGTTTCAGTGCAGGAATGAGAAGGAAAATAGCATTAGGTTGAGGGAGGAGGCTTGAAATATTAAGAGGTGGACAAGTGTAGTTTGGAGAACTTTTCTCCAGGTGCCACCAAGCCCCCGTGGTCCCATAACCCACATATAAAATACGGACACTTACATTATTTAAACTGCTTGGCCATTAGTTCAGGCCTACCATTGTCTAGCTCTCTTATATTTAGCCCATTTCTATTAATCTATACTTTTCCACATGGCTCGTGGCTTACCAGTACCTTACATCTTGTCATGGCCACGGCTGGCAATCTACCCCCTCAGCCTACCTGTTCCCAGTCTTCTCCTCTTCCTTGTCCCGCCTACCCTATCCTTCCTGCCTGGCCACTGGCCAATCAGTACTTTATTTATTTTAACCAATCAGAGCAACACATTTGACATACAGAACATCCTACAGCACTTCCCCTTTTCTATTTTTTTTATAAAAGCAAGGTTTTAACTTTTATATAGTAAAATTTCAGAAAATAAAACAATTATCAAGCAAGAATTACAGTTACAATATTAAAGAAGATATCCTATCTATCTTATATTTGTGAGTCTAAGGTTTTATATCTAACTTATCTTTTATCATAACTGAGGAAATTATAACTATCTAGTCTTCAACCACATCAAAGACCTCAGAAGGATATAATATTACCTGAGAACCAGGAGAAGGATGCAAGCAACTTTCAGGAATCTTGCAGGGTAGACAGAGACAGCTGGCAGCCTGGACAGTCACCTAATGTTCCTTTGTAAAGTTGGGGCATGTGTCTTCAGCCCACAGGGCTAGAGTTTCTCGGTCACTTCTCTCAGTGTCCTGTAGAATGTCTGACAGTTTCCTCTGCGAAGCAGGAACCTAAAGGACCATTTTGTCAAGCAAAGTTTAGTGGTCACCTTTCTATGGGTCCTGCATGTCCAGTCAATCAAGCAGTCCAGGCAAGGACAGTTTCTTGCCCAATGGCTATTTTTGCCAAGGTGAAGATAAGATATGAAGTGTCTTTAATGCCCATCCTCCTCTCTGAAGTAAATCGGTGTTGCCAGGAACAGACATGTCTCACTGTCCAGAAAGTCTAAATTTTAAAAATATTTTAGATGCCATATTCTGTGGGTCTTTGAAGCATTTGAAGATTACCTATCTATCTGAAATATCTCTGTGTATAACTAGAAGACTTAACTAACATGGCTACGAGTATGATTATCATAGATGACTAATTATTAATCTATTTTTAATTATCCATTACAATTTTAACTGAGCTATACAAACATAATACCTTAAACAAGAGTAGAAATATACACAGTATAACAAAATTAACTTTAAGTTTGTATCAATAGAGTAAAACCTATACTGATGTAAAACATTTTAAATAAGTTGTTGTTCTTTAGAAGTAAGTTCCTTAATCTACCCTTTTATATTATTATATCTATATCATATCCCCTTTTCTTCTTTAGAAAGAGATCGCATTTATAATCAACCTGTTTTAAATAAAAATATTGTTTTTTCTCTGTCCCATTCCAGAGGGCTCTTCTGATTTGGGACACAAGAATATCTTAACCTTTTATTTTAACAATATGCCTGGGTTTAGAGAAGGAGTGAGCCAATTCCATCTCCAAAGCAAGCTGGGAATTTGGGCATAGTTTCTCTTACTACTTCCTGCTGGAGGGGGGCACTGTATCTTATGGGGACACAAAGAAAATTTTAGGATTATGGAATAGTCTGTGAGGGTAAACCTCTGAGCCAGCTGCCTTGAAACTATTCTGGATGTTGGATCATCTGGGCCATTGTGTCATTGGAGACCTTTCAGGTGGTCTTGGCTGATCAAACCTCATGTATCTTAGTCTGGAACAAATCCACAGCCTCTAGTTTTCTGTGGAAACAAAAGCAGAGACTCTTTTCCAAAGCAACATATCCTTATGTCCAAATTTTGAAATCAAGGTACCTTTAAAATTTACATATTTGTTTAACTCAACAGCTTTTATGATCAAATCTTTTTCTGCAGTTAAAAATCCCAAAGACAAGACAAACCAGATTCTCTATATAATATCCATCTTTGTAAGACTGAAACACCACTGTGGCTGCTGTCTCCGCCCACTTCAGCTTCCCAACATGGCAGTGGTACAGTTTACCATCAGCTCTGGGTCTGGAGCCATGTGTATCATCAACTATCAGAAGTAGTTCTATCAAAGTAGTGCATAGCCCAGAAACTTTTTGTTTTTTTAACTAGCAAAGGCTAAATCCACCATGCAGCAGAGTAAAGTAGACTCCTCATTCCCGCCACACAGTTAGGTCAGATGCACACTCCAGGAACCCACCATAGTAGCTCAAACTGGCAGGCTGCCGCTAACTTGAGAGAGACAACTAGGAAGCTGTTTTTAGCTCTGTTTAGAATCTTTTTTCTCTGGCTTTAGGTAGAAACTCTAGCCAACATATTGGGCACCATTTGTAGTTAGAGTTTTCCTGCCTGGCCCATAGTCAGGACAAATCTCTCTTACTCGCCAGTCCCACAGTCACTCAGACCCAACCAAGTAAACACATAGAGACTTACATTGTTTACAAACTGTATGGCCTTGGCAGGCTCCTTGTTATCTACTTCTTCTATCTTAAATTAACCCACTCCTAGGAATCTATACTTTGCCACGTGGCTTGTGGCTTACCGGTGTCTTTACATGTTGCTTGTCATGGCGGTGGCTGGCCTTGTCTCTCCCCCAGCCTTCCACTTCCCAGAATTCTCTTCTCTCTTGTCCCGGCTATACTTCCTGCCTGGCCACTGGCCAAGCAGCATTTTATTTATACAGACTGATATCCACAGCAGACAAGTCTGGAAAGTAAATGTGGCATCCTCTAGTAATGCCAGCTGGAGAGAAAGAACCCGGGAAGGAGGTAAAGTTTGTAAGCCTTTATAAGTCAAGAGATGAGACAGATTATGGTGAGATAAGACAGTAATGGGTGACCCAAAGCTTAGCTTCACTGATTCCTGAATAAGAAGCTCTGCAGCTGCTAAGGCACAGATGCAAGGTGCCCAGCCCTGACTGGTAAGGTCTAACTTATTTGACAGATATGCTACAGGTGCAAAGGAGGGTCCCAGCTGATGCCCTAGGGTTCCCTGGGCAAATCCCTCTTTCTCTGTTACATAGAGGGAGAAGGAACAGGTTAAATCCGGAAGATGAAGTGCTGGGGCCTGAAGAATAGCCTGTTGGAGCCTCTGAAAAGGTTTAGTGACAGGAAGGAAGAGGGGCTCATGTGGCAAGCCCTGACCTGACTCGTATAAGGGGCGAGCAAGGAGAGAAAAAGATGGAACCCAAGACTGTAGGAAGCCAACTATTCCTAGGAAAGACAGAATCTCCTGTTTAGTAGAAGGGACTGTAAAAGACTGGATTAGATGCTTTCTGTCTACAGTAATAGCTTTATGGGTTGGAGTAATAGTTAGACCCAAATAGTTGACCTGGGGAGTTGACAGCTGAACTTTAGAAGGAGATACCCTGTAACCTCAGCTGGATAAGAAATTTAGGAGAACAGAAGTGTTAGTTTGGCTAACCTGTAAGGATGGGCTACAAAGTAAAGTATCATCTACATATTGTATTAGCTTAGAGCCAGGGGGAGACAGAGAAAGCAGATCAGAGGCCAGAGCCTGACCAAATAGGTGTGGACTGTCTCTGAATTCCTGTGGCAGAACAGTCCAGGTCAGCTGCGTGGACAGGTGAGTGTCAGGGTCAGTCCAGGTGAAAGCAAAGATATTCTGAGACTGAGCACTGAGAGGGATAGAAAAGAAAGCATCTTTGAGATCTAGAACTGAGAAGTGAGAGTTTCCTGAAGGGATAGTGAACAGGAGAGTATAAGGGTTAGGCACTACAAGGTGGAGGGGGACCACTGCAGAGTTAATGAGCCGGAGGTCTTTAAGCAGGTGGTAGGTTCCATTAGACATTGTAACTGCAAGTATAGGGGTGTTAAAAGGTGAAGAGGTTGGGTGGAGCAGCTTTTTCCTGAGAAGGTCAGAAATGATAGGCTTAAGTCCTCTTAGACTCTGGAGGGAGAGAGGATACTGAGCTTGGGTGATATATCTGGTAGGGTTTTGTAGCTGGATAATAATAGGCTGATGGTGTCTAGCAATAGAAGGGTTCTGAGTATCCCAGGCTTTTGGGTCTACTTGAGAGGCTGGCAAGGGAAAAGAGCTGTTAGAGTCTGTAGGGTGGGTGGCTAGGAGAAGAAGAAGAGGAGCTTCTGGTGCATCTGGGATGAGGTAAATGTGTGGAGCAAAAGAAATGGATGCTCTTACTTTAGCTAGAAGATCCCTTCCAATTAAAGGTACGGGGCAGCTTGGCACCACTAAGAATGTGTGTGTGAGAGAGGGATGCCTCTGAAAATGCAGTTAAGTGGTGGTGTCTGATGAGGTAGGTAAGGTTGTCCCCCAACCCCGACAATAGGGAGATGAGAAGGAGATGTAGGCCTCCAAAACTCTCCCAGGACAGAGTAGGTAGCTCCAGTGTCCAAAAGGAACAAGATGGGACACCCATTTACATTTATTGTTACCCTAGGTTCCCTGTGTGAGATGGGAGTGGCCAGGGCGGAAACCGGGCGGCATCAGTCGTCGCTGTAAGCCAAGCCTACAAAATCAGACGGAGGGTGGTCTTCATCTGGCATTCCTATGTCGCTTGGGACATTAGGACAGTCAGCTGACCAGTGACCCTTTTGGCAACATTTTCGGACAAGGCCTTGTTGGTTCCCTTTGTGGGGCGGTGGTGCAAGCCCAGGCCCTATGGCCTTCTTTCCCACACATGAAACAGGGACCAGACAGCTTTTGAGGAGCTGGTTAGATGTGGTTTGCTAGCATCTGGTAGTTTCTTTTTTGGGCCTTTTCATTTCTCCCATGGTACACCTTAAATGCTATCGCCAGCACATCTGCCTGTGGGGTCAGAGGGCCATTTTCTAAATGATTAAGTTTATCCCTAATGTTGGGGAAGCTCTGTGAGACAAAGTGGGTGGGTCTTCTCTCATAAGACAATGGATTGCTTATGTGAACAAACAGCTTGTTTGTCAAACAGTTGGCTCCCTAAGACTCCCTCCAACATACTTGCTGTGCAGACTCTAATCCAAAGCAACCGTGTCAAATTATTTCCACAATTCCACATCATCATTTGCCTTGGAAGACACAGTTTAAGCCACTGAATATTACACCCCAAACTTTACACACATACTTGGCTGATTTCTCTTTTGAGAGAGCACCGAGTCTGACAAAGTACTATTTATATGAAAAGGCTGTATGAAATCACTTTTCTACTTAAGGAGATTATGGGATTTGCCTTTATTTTACACACAACACTCTCCTAACATATCAGGTCTGTCATAAGCAAGAAATGAGGTGTAAGAGGTATAGACCATCTATCTATCTAAATATGTTTGACCTATAAAGTATACCTAACATGGCCACAAATTTGATTGTTAGGTGACTAACTACTAACCTTTATTTCTTCATTATCCTAAAAAGTTTGTAATAATAACTTTAAAAGACTAGAACATTATATTACATTGTTAAATAATCTGCATAGATATAATACCTAAATTAAGAATAGAACCATATATACAGTATAACAAAAATAAGCTTAAATTTGTATCAGTATATAAAAATCCATACCAATATAAAATATTTAAGACTAGTAGTTGCTGTTCCTATACTAGCTGTTGTAGTGTCTGTAATTTTTCTGATGTTAAAGGCCATTTTTCAACCTAGACAGGTTTGCCAGTTAACCATTTTAAAGGTAGGATTGCTGATACCTTTGAAAGATCAACACATGTTGTGACCTGCTTATGTACAACCTGAATAATCAGTGGCTGTTTTTGCTAATACCTTTTAATATTTCTCTCAAAAGCATTCTGTATTTATGTATTTTTCTGAGACTGGAAGAATGTTAATCTGTGTTTTTCAAATCACTTCCCCATAAATTCATTGCTCTGCTAGCTACACGTGGCTTTAATTTCCCTTCCTGTCCTTCTGGCCCTATACATTCCACTCACCTTGTACTTTGTTTCACCTGAGCAAAAGTTCCAATCCCTAGAATCTGAATCCTTACCTAATGAAGAGGCCAATCTGGATGCCAAGATTTTGGTGAAATTATTAACATCCACGCCTATGTCTGGTAAACCTTCAATTATAATGCTGTTTATTTGTAATTTTAGCTTTGGTCTCTGACCATTTATAGAAGTTTGCCAAAATATTTGTATTATGGTCTCTCCTGAAATTTATGTTTTATCCACTGAAGCTGTTTTGTCATCCATGGCAGTATGATTTTTAACAACAGATATTGGGTCTTTTAATTGCTCTGTGGAGGAATTTCTCCAATGTTGACAGGGAATAATTGAACCAAATTTGACACTGAGGCCTATGAGAGGCCCCACTAAGTAATTTCCCAGCAGCAAAGGGATACCCTGCCTGTCCCATATTGGTCTGCATTCATCAGTCCAGTGCCAGTCTCTGTAACACCTTCTTGCATATTCCATGAGGCTGGGCCTTCTATTTGGATTATTGCTAGAAAAAAATGTTTCTAGAAATGCCTTGCTTACAATCACTTTTCAGATGACCTTGCTTACCACAATTAAAAGATCTGGGTTGTGGATTTAGCTCAGTGGTAGAGCACTTGCCCTAGGGTTTGGTCCTCACTCAGCTTAAAAAAAAATCCTTTTGATTTTTCTCAAAATTTTAGAAATCACTTCTATCAAAATAGCGTCATAAGCATGAGATCCAATATCACCTGTACTTCCAATCCGTTCATTTATTGGTGCTGATCTTGCCTTTAAAGGCCTAATCACCCTTTTTTGTTTTGAATTAGCATTTTCAAAAGCCAAAGATTTAATTAATATTTGCCTAACTTCTGGATCTGATATCATCGTATTTACAACTGAAGGTAATCTTTGTTAAAAAAAAAATCAGTGAAGTTTTCTTTGGGGCCTTGTATAGTTTTAGCAAGTGACTCAGCCCTCTTTTCTTATTCTTCAAGCCTGTTCTAAGCTTTCAAAGTTGCTAGATGACAAAAAGCCAAGGCATCATCATCATATCTAAACTGTCTTTGAAAATCAATATACTGGCCTTTATCGAGAGGCTGAATTTCTTTAGAAATTTTAATACCTCTAGCCCTACTTATTGTTTTATGACCATAGCTTGCTTTTTCCATGTTTACCACTGTAACTGAGGACCAGCTTCCAATATTGCTGTCGCTAAATCTTTCCAGCTTTGTGGAGTAATTTTGTTCTGAATTGCTCATGAATTGAACATTTGCTTCACAAAGGATGAATGTATACCATATGAAATGACTGCTTCCTTAACTCTCTTTAAATCTAACATTTCTACAGGATCGCGGGTAACATTTTATACGTGGCTGTGGTAGCAGCAGTAAAAGCCAGAGTGGGTGCAGGCAGATGTTGACGCTGCCAAACAGGCATGGCAGTGGCCTGAGGAGGGGGGTCCAGCCTGAAACCCACTGGGAGAGGGAGTGTGAGCAGTAGACAGGGGAATTGCTGAAGAAGCCTATGTGGGCAAGAAATGAGGTTGCAGGGGTTGTGGGAATGACAGACCTGGCCACTGGTGGGTGGTAAAATCTGGGTGAGTTTGGGACCCAGCCACCTGTGGCATTAGGGGCCAGGGGCAGATGGCAGCTGGAGGTTGCTGTAGAGAGGCTGCAAGAGGAAAACCCCGAACTCAAATGGAGGGAAAGCTGGCTGCGGAGGAGGTGGACAGGTGGCAGCTTGCTACCTTGGCATGATCTAGTAATGCCCCACATTGGGCACTTGATGAAGCGTTTATCTAAGTTATTCTTTTATCAGTAAAAACTCAGGAGTCAGATATTGGGGTAGAAACATGATAGCTCCACAGAGCAATGGAGATACAATCAGTTGACCCTGCCTCTCCACCTTCCCAGACTGAAAAGGCCCACAAATCTTTCTCAGCCCCTCCCTCTTCCTTCCTGTGCCTCTCTGTCTCAATCTGGGTCTGCCAAAAATTCTATGGCTTATTCAGGCCAGCTAAATGTGGACTCTGGCCTCTGATTCTAGGTTTAACTTTATTAGCAGTCTTCGAGTGACAGTGAGAACTAACCTCCCACAACACCAGAATCTTTTTCTTTGTGTTTTGTAGTATGCACAATGTGTTTACTCCAAGCCCTGTTTGGTTTTTTGTTTTTGTCTTTTTGATAAATATTGTCTTCTATCATTATACCTAACATCATATATAGTCATCTACAGAGTCATCTATGACTGGAAACATGCTAAGCCCTCCATATGGTTAAAGAATTATCACATTAATAGTAACAGAATACCATGAAGTCAGTGTTGATACGCCTTTCACTGCATCAGGAAATCGGTTCAGAGGGACTGGGGCCTTAGCCTAAGGGAGAAGACAAACGGCTCCGGGAACGGAGGCTCCCAGCTACATCTGCAGCTGTCTGGAAGTTGTCACTTTATAGTGCGTGACTGAAACTCTTTGCTTTTCTTCAAATCATCTAATTAAATTTCACAATGTTCTTTAATATAATCACAGTAAATTTGGTTTCTTTTCAATATTGAGAATGACTTTGCTTCATTCAGCACTGTGTGTGGTAGACAAACAGCTGAATAATCCTGTTAAGGAGGGTCTCAGAAATTTTTCTTTTGCATTACATTCTGAGCAACAGAAGATAAATATTTCATTTTACATTGAAATTATGTTGGAACTCAATGTCAAATGTCCACAATATTTCTTTGTATGTGAAGAAAAGGAAATACAGTTCCTGTCTGGAAGAAATGTATTTATTGAACTCTAACCCACCTTACTGCAGTGTTGTTGAATATGTGTATCTCTAAGAACTTAGAGGAGTCATTTATGCTATTCCAGACACATAGGGTTGAATGTGTGCTTAGGGCTTTTATTTATTTATTTATTTATTTATTTATTTATTTATTTATTTATTTATTTATTTTAGGAGCATAGAACCACAAAAAAAGGGTAAAGCAGTAGTAAATGGTAAAGAGGGATGTGGCCTCAGTTTCTAGAACTCTGTTGTCTGAGTTGTGTGACGCACTGGTTCACTGAGATGTGTGGGGATCTGCCATAAGGACCCAAGACAAGGATTTACAACTTACAAAGTCGTCAAAGGACATGAATATCTCTGATCAGGAATTTCAAAGTTTGAAATACTGCAAAGTCGGACATTATTGGAGTGGTTAGATAATACAGCAAGTGGGAAAACCCAGGCCTGCCACCTGTAAACAGGCTACAATAAATACACACATGCACTAAAGTTTTCTATAAAAATACTTTCATACAAGTGTGCAGGGTGTAAAAGACACATAAGTGAATTCCATGTCTACATTTGGGTACTCCCATGGCATTGGAAAACCATGGCATTGGTTACATGCAAACACCTAAATTCCAAAATCTATAACATTTCTGGTTCTACACATTTCAGAAATAATGTCTCAACTTGTATCACATGTTCAGGTCCATTTACAAAGAAAATATTCATTACCACTTCCAAAATCATTAACAATAATTATTCATAAACTAATCCCTCACAATTTTTCTTGATGGTGAATACTACCTGAAAAAAAACTTTCGCACCTTGGACCAAAAGCCATATTTGGAGGTTTACAACAGTCACTCACTTGTGTCTACTTATCATGCAGAGAGGTGGCTAAGCCACAGTCTGGCTTTTCCATTTGTCTGACAATAGGCCATGACAGCAGAAGTCTGATGTTGTACACACATGCTTGCCTCTGAGCAGCAGGTCGAAGCCACAGGTTGTGTACCAAACTTGTAAACTCTCTGATAAAATGAAAAGAGGCTGCTGATTCAAGGAGCATGCCGGGGAAAATAATAAAAATGATGAGTCTAGGCTTGACTCTGCATATTGTACAGTGGGTGAGCACTGGACCAGCTGTCATCATTAAGAGAGCATCCGGGAGGTGGTGGCACATGTTTTTAATCCCAGAACTCAGGAGGCAGAGGCAGGAAGATCTCTGTGAGTTCCAGAACTACACAGAGTTCCAGGACATCCAAGCAACTTCTGTCCCAGAAAATTCTATCTCAAAAACAGAGAAGGTGGGGGTGCTGGGGACACATTTCTAGCATGGTGGCTCACAACAGTTTGTAACTCCAGTTTCAGGGGATCTGACATGCTCTTCTTTTCTTTGAAGGCACCAAGCAAGCATGTAGTCCATATACAGAGAATGAGAAAGCTTGTAACATTCAGCTCTAAATAAGATATCTCTATCAAATCCCTACCCTCAGGGATCCAGGGATCTTGTGGAAGAGGAGACAGGAAGAGTAAGGGCCAGAGGGTATGGAGGAGACTAAGAAAACAAGGTCCACATGATCAACATGATTAAATCTCATATGAACTCACAGATACTGGGGCAGCATGTACAGGGACTGAACAGGTCTACAGCAGGTTTTGTGTGTATATATTCTGGAACTAGTTTAGTGCTTTTATGGGATTTCTGAGTGTGCAAACAAGTGAGTCTGTTTCTTGTGCCTTCTCCTGGGCTCTTTCCCTTCTGTTTGTTTGGTTTGTCTAATTAATTATGATGTGTGAGTTTTGTTTTATCTTACTATATTTTATTTTACTATATCTTATTTTATTATTATCCCTTAGAAGCCTGATTTTTTTCTAATGAGAGACAGAAAGGAAGTGGAGTCTTCTGGGGGTGAGGGAGTGCTGAGAGGAGAGAGAAGGAAAACTATAATCAGGTTATTTTATGTGGGAAAAATGTATTTTAAATAAAATGGGGGAGGATGGAGCATGATAAGCATAACTAGAATGGCCCGTCTTCAGGGGTTTGTGACTAAAAGTGGCAGAGATTATTCCACCAAGTTAATCAGATTTCAAAGAACCTTTATGGAAGATAATTTATCAGAACATACTCAAAACTGCAATTTGGAAGATGCTTTCTCTTAGCACTCTGAATTTGAAGAACATCCCAGGAAGAAGCTAAAGAATGCTTGTTTATGTCAGCATGAAGAATAAGACTAAGAATTAGAATTAGCTTCATTCTTTTAAAGGAATTGGTTGAATAAATTGCCATATGCCAATGAAGGAAACTCTGTTGTGAGTGTTAGACTTCTCAAAGACATAGAGCAATATTGAAATGAGTTGAATATGATGAGCACTCTCTTCTTCTACAACATGCATTGACTTAAATAAATTTACACCCAGTTTGTTTAAAAAGGGGGGACCTGGAGAGCTGGGTTGGTGAATAAAAATGCCTGTAGCAGCAAGCATGGGGACTTGAATCTGAGTTTGAATTCCTAGTACCCAAGTAAAAAGTCAGGTATGGTTGCATACTCTTGTGACATCACCATTGTGAAGAATGGAGATTAATGGCTTGCTGCCCAGGAACCAAATCTCATGTCCAGGAGACTCTCTATATCAAGGTATAAAGCAGCAAGTGATAAAGCAGGACACTGATACCCTCCACTGCCGCCTACACACACACACACACACACACACACACACACACACACACACACACACCTGCACATACATATATACATACATACACACATACACATACATACACACATACCTACACACACACACACACACACACACACAGAGAGAGAGAGAGAGAGAGAGAGAGAGAGAGAGAGAGAGAGAGAGAGAGAGAGAGAGAGAGAGAGAGAGAAAGTTCCTAGGTTTTCCAAATACACTCAGTTAAAAAAAAAAAAATCAATTGTAAGGCACTAAGATGCATTCAGCAGGTAAAGGTGCTTACTGTTAAGCCTGATGTCCTGTGTTTGATCCCCAGAATCAACATGACAGAAGGATAAAACTGTCAAGTTGTTTTCTGACAGCCACATGTATATGCACACATACATATGTAAACACACAGAGACACACAATATACATAAATGCAACATATTTCAAAAAATTCTAAAGTAATGAATATTGAGTAATCAAATGTACACAGCATAAGCATATTAACCAGCAAAGGCAGAACATGTAACACACAGCATTACTGAACCCATGTTCCTACATGAATATTGTATCCTACAACTCTTTAAGGCCTGTTTCTTCAATAGAATACAACTCCTCTCACCATTAACTGACAGAAACTAGAGCTTAATATCTGACTTATTTCTTTTGAAGTTCACAGTTCTCTCATAAAATATTTTTTTCTAGCAGAATCAAAAATTATTCAAGTATCCATTAAATAAGTTACTACTTTTAACTAAAGGGTACAGATTTCAATTAAAAAATACATTACTACATAAAAGATGATGGCTTTTAGTCTAGTGGTTCCCTGTTTCTATAGATGGAAGGTCATTATTTGTTATTTACAATCACTAGAAACCAATTTCATCTAATTTAAGAAGAAAGGACAGTTATTAAAAAGACATGAACTAGAGGACAATTTCCAGAATGACAGGGGAAGGGCCCTAGGGATCTGTATAGTGAAACAGCTACTGCTTGTGAACTCATGTGTCTGTCTGTGCCTGCCCAATCAATCTTCAGCAATTATCCAAAGTAAACTGCACAAGAACATAAACATTTACTAAGAGAACCCACTAAGTATTAGAAGAAAGATGATGCTGTAGCCTTGAGTCATAACTCTCCTACCAAATACACATTCCACTCCAGAAGGATGGACATTCCACCCTAGATAGATGGGCCTCAGACCTGGGGAAGACTGAGATCCCCTTCTCCACAGCTCCATGTGCAGACTACAGAACTTCCTGGGAAAACAGATTTTCTTATTCCTCACCCCTTCTCGGGATTTGTGTCTCAGAGGCTGAAGCAAATAGATCCTGTTCTCGCCATACAGCCCTCACCCACAAGCAGAGAGGTGTACCAGAAGTCAAGGCTGAGAATAATGGAGGACCGACTTCACTGACCCAGGTCATTTTTACCATAGAAACTTCATGAAGAAGAAAGTGGGAAAACACAAACTATGATAAGTCCCCTTATTCTATTTAAAACTAAGAAAATCTCCTATGTATACACACACACACACATACACACACACATATATATATGTATATGCATATATATTTATTGTGTATGCACGAGCATACACACACACACACACATGGCTTCAGTTTATAAAATACATTATCTTAAAATGTCCATATTTAACAACAAAAATATAAGACATAAACAAGCACTATAAACTAGCTGTCAGAAATCCAGATATCAACTTAGCAGAGAAAAATTTCAGAGTCAACTGTATATTAAAAAATGAACAAATTAAACATTAATAGACTTTTGATGTATTTTTCGAGAAGGCCCATGTTTTAAAAGCATAAATATTTTTCAATATCTACCAACTGTAATGGTATAAATACTATAAACTGACTAAATGGAGATTCCATGTTTTACTTAACACATCTTAATTAAAATATAATTAATTTATTCTCTCTTTCCTTTCTCCCTGCAACTCCTCCTGTACTCCTCATCTCCCTCTCAAACAGATGGCCTCTTTTTCTTTTATTATTATTGTTATGTTGTGCTGTGTGATACATACACAAATACAACCTGCTGAGTCCCTTTTTATTATTTGTGATTCCATATTTTAAAAGTAAAATCACTGAAATGGAAAGTTCACTTATGGAGCCCAATGTTAGATTTCAAATTCACACACAAAAAAGAATCAGTACATTTGAAGAGAGGTTATGTTATCCACAGAACACAGAGGTCAAAACAGAAACTAAGAAAAGCAAATACAATCTTCAAGAAACATGGGCCAGCACAGGGCCCACAGGGCCCATAGACACAGGCATAGATGACTACTGACAGAGATATCAGATAAGAGGAATGAAATTTAAAGTTACAAGTTCTCTGGACATGCTTACATTCACTTCTTTTCTAAAAAAAATAACATTAAATAAGAATTATTGCAATGAAGAATTTATAATGTGTCATATATAGCCAGCATAGCAATAAGGGCCTATAGAAAGGGCAAGTAGGGCTGCATGGAGGCAACCTTCCTATAGCAGTTACAGGGAAGCCATGGCAAACCCAAGGAAGACCAGGGTAAGACAAGATTTCTATGGTACACCTTAGAAAGGCCAAGATAATTTTATTATAGCAGTGAAAGGAATTGCCACAGAAATAAGATTATCAAAATATTCAGTAATGATAAAAGAAAACAATAAAAGATGAATGAAGGAGTTAAAAAGGAGAAAACTAACACAATGCATGGGGTTCATTAAAACTATAATTATAAGTAAGCCAAATTTTAAGTTATGAGAAAGAATAACATATATTAATGTATGTATTTAAATATATTTATGTACTATATTATATATATTTATTTATTTAGAAAGTGTTATATTATCTTGGAATGATAATATTCCCCTTGAGTCATAGACTATCTGACAAAAAATCCACTGCCAGGCATAAGAAACCCCCTATGAAGTCCAAGAGATTCTCAGGACAATACAGGCCTTTGCTATTGCGATGATTCTTTTCAGAAGTGAAAGGTAAGACCATGTTGCTGAAGCCATCACACACTTCAGACAGGGGGTTTGGATGAACTGAGCCGGAAATGGCCTGGAAGTTTCCTCCCTAAGGACTAACTCTCAACAACATGACTGCTTAAACAAGACCAGAACAATGAGAATTTGAGCTGACATGCCATCATGGATGGGAGAAATCTCATAAGGCCCTACCCCTAGATGAAGAACTACATGCAATTACATGCAATTAATGGCTACTGAGAGAGGCAAAATCAGTCTTCTCCAGGGACAAGCCCTCTGAGACATTCTCTGATCCCAGTCAGTCCTATACACAGGTACATATGAGCAACGCTAAGTGGACTCAGCAGGTTCTATTTATGTCCATCTATGTTTTTATATTTGTATTTGTAACAGTAACAATTCAAATTTAACATAAATACTGCTTAAAAATTCTAAAGGTTCTGGTATTACAACTAATTTTAGTATTAAACACATATTTATAACATATTTAAATATATTTTAGTATTAGATATATAATTTATTATATATGATTTTAGTATTACATATATATTTTAGTAAAATAATCTTAACCAAATGAGGCATTTTTCTCCATTTCTTTACTAATCACTGTTTTATAAATATTTTAAACAATAAAAAAGTACTTAATAGCAAAATAACTTTTATTATTTTAAAAATAATAGCTCAGGTGACTTTCAGTCATTTGTTTCACAACTTCACATTCTTCTCACCAATGATAGGAATATCCAGTGTTCTAGCTTGCTTTCTAGTTGCTGTGATAGCCACCATGACAAAAGAGCAACTTAGATGGAAAAAGGTCCATTTGTTTCATGCTCTACACTCCACTGTCCAAGGAAGTGAGGGCAGGAACTCCAGGCAGGAACCTGGAGGCAGGAACTGGAGCCGAGGCCATAGAGGAGTGCTTCTCACTCTCTTGCTCCTTTGGTTTGTTTATCCTGCTTTCTTATATAGCCATGCTTACCTGGCTAGGCATGGTACCACCTAAGGTGGGCCAGACCCTCCCACACCAATCATTGTGTGCCACAGATTATGTCTACAGGCCAATCTGATGGAAGCAATTCCTCACTTGAGGTTCTGTCTGAGGCATGTGCTGAGTTAAAAGAAAACAACCAGCACACCCCACTACATTCTGATGCAGTGGGGGTGGGGTGGGGTGTGGAGGGGGAGTTTCACCACCATTACTTCAGGTACATTGCAGATAAAGCTCAGGGCACTTGGAAGGTGGACATTCTCACCTGCATGTTTGTGAGAGTTTCTGTCTCATTATCTGTGGTCCCTGGTTTAACTGCTGACTCATAAATCTTCCATAGGCAGTACTGACTATTTCTAATGAAGCCTTTAGCTCCAAGTTGGAAGCATCCACCCTTTAACTAGATTGTTGAGGAAACTTTAAGTACTCTGCTTTCCTATGACTTAGTGAAATTCATGATCCAAAAAATAAAAGTTAAATCCTCTATATTCTTTTCTGGAAATAAAAACAGAATATCAAGGGCTGGGAGAAAACATACCAAGAGGCACAGTCACGAGCCAGTGGTCCCAGTGCTTCTCAGAGGAACCAATAACTCCACGTTATTTCTAATGCATGGGGTTCATTAAAAAAGGAGTTATGTTGGTAAAACTACCAGGGCTGTCAACAGGATCTGAAGTGTGATTGGAAGGTGGACACTGAGGTTTTGAGGCAAAGGTATAAATATTTTCAACTAAGATATGATCTGGGTTAATGGTAAGAACATGGGATATGTAAACAACCCTGGGTTCCCAGCTGGACAGTTTAAGTGTTTGATTTTAGAAAGTGTAATAGACAAAAACCCAGATGCACTGCAACAACTAGGGTGCCCCTTGAGCCGGGAGAACAATAAAAGAGTTCTACCTTCTATTTCACAGGTGACTGGAACAATGAGCTCACATAATTCAAAATGATTTGCTTTCAAGAGGTTCCTTTCTCTGAGTTACATGCATATTAATTAGTTCAGTGACTGTTTCCTGAGTTCCTACTACAGGTCCAATGCTCTAGGGAGATGTGTGTGCAAGCGACAGAACCAGGAAAAGGAGAAGCTATGTATATGCCAGGTAGATCGCATTACTAGGGTGGAGTTAAAAAGAGCAGTTCATAGGAGGCAGAGGCAGGCGGATCTCTGTGAGTTCAAGGCCAGCCTGGTCTACAGAGTGAGAACCAAGACAGGCTCCAAAGCTACTCAAAGAAACCCTGTCTTGAAAAAAAAAAAGAAAGAAAGAAAAGGAAAAAAAAAAAGAAGAGCAGGTCAAAGGTGTGAATGAAGACACACAGACACAGGCAGAGAAGCTCATATGCACTCCTATTCAATAAGCTGAAAGGAGTTCCACCACCCTCAGTTAATGTTGGGGAGCATAGAAGTCCTATTTAGTTTTTAAATCCATAGGGGTTAAACATATCTAGTAGCTTTAATAGATACTCTAGTGATAAACATCGAAGGTTTTATAACTTGAAGTTTTAAAAACACAATAGCTTAAAAATAAGTTTTATTAACCCATGTGAATAAGTTTTTACCTATTAAAATGAAAATTATTTTCAAATTAGCTACCCTGGAAAGGGTGAGTACAATTTATAAACTGGAGATGCAGCTAAAATCAATTCAGAAAGTACAGATAATTTTAAAATGAAAGTCTAAGACAGACTATGGAAATGGAAGCAACAATGTAGATGGATTTCACAGTTGAATCACTAAAGAGCATTACACTCAGGCCGGGCTTGCTGGCAGGTATCTATGGTCCCAGCAGCAGGAAGATGGAAGCAAGAGGATCAGAAGTTCAAGGCTATCCTCATCTTCACTGTGAGTTCAAATCCAGCCTGTGCTGCTTGAGAGACTTTATCCCCCACTACCGCCCACTAAAAGAGAAACAAACAAAAGGAGGAAAAAAAAAAAAGAAAGGCCTATAAAATCCAACAACTTTCCTAAGGCAAAAATCTACTCTTTAGACAGATTCTGAAAAAGTTATGCACAGCCATAAGTAAAATGATAGCAATTTTACTTATAAAGCAAAAATACAGGATAAACCAGGATGCAAATATAAAAATAAAGGAACAATTTTACATCATCTCTCTTCACTAAAGAAATCACAAAGTCAACAAATAGGATACAGAGGACCTGAACGACTTAGTCAATAGCAGTCTTAATGCTATGCCTGTGCACTGCCCATCTTGATAAACAGACAACGTCCTATCTCAAGGACACTGTAAAATCCTATGTAGGTCTTAATGAGTGTGTGAACAGTTCTGATAAAAGTAAAAATGCTGATCACAACAAATCAAAACTGGGAACTAACAGCAACATAAAACTGGAAATGGTTCTTCAAATTGAAAATTAGAACTACAGTAACAGGTGAAAGAGAAGGTAAAATTAAAATCAGATTTTTCTGAATTTTAGTAATAAGAAAATAAGGTGCTTGAAAATTGATGATACACATTCATATGATTAGAGAAAATCATAAATCAGCATAAATTGTTATACCTAGCCCATTAGGCACCACGATGAAGGAGAAAGATAGCACATATTGATTCCAAGGATTTTATTAAATCATCACATAAGCAGGTCACTGATTGATCAGGGCTGCAGGACAAGGACTCAGGAACCCTGTTTCTCCTGACAGCCCCAAGCAGGCATGGAAGTGGGGTTTGTAACTACAAGCATTTGTTGCCAAGTTACAGTTACAATTTTCACCAATCAGGATTTAGAGATTAGGGGGCTTCCCTGAATGTTCCATCATTGTCAACCAATATATAATGCAAGCCTTTCAATCCAACCAATTAAATTAGTTTGTTCCTTCTTTGATCCAATTGGATTAGTTTGTTCCTTCTGTTGTTAGGAACAGCCATGATGTTTCTAAAAATCAAAGATGCATAACAGCTATTTCTATGGTTTAGGGAGGAGGTTGATCAGCTATTGGAAAGTTCTCAGCTCTCCTAAGGCTTAGGAACCTAAACTTTATTTCACCCTGGAGGTAAGATGGAGTCTGAAGTCAAAATGGCAGTACTTAGGCCAAGGTGCTTTTGCCTGATCCCTTTACCCTTGACATGTGACTAATGACATGACTCTTTGTCTAGTAGCTCAAATAGAGGGTTGTATTGTGTCCTTAGAATCAAGAGCTTGACAGTACCTATGGGATCTTGAACAAAGCATGCAATGGCATTGATAACACAGTGGGCAAACAGTAGAACAGGGAACAGGAGGACCTACCAGACTTGTGACGAGGGTTGTCAACCAGGGGATCCAGTTGAAAAGTGATTGGTACCAATTAGAAGTTTGTTTTTGAGGCGGTGGTGGTATAGGCCTCTATTCTCAGCACTTAGGAAGCAAAGCCAAGCAGATGTCTGTGAGATCAAGGCCAGCCTGGTCTACAGAGAGAGATCCAGGACAGTCACCAAAACTACACAGATAAACCCTGTCTCAAAAAACTAAAAAAGAAAAAAAAAGAAAAGAAAAGAACTTTGTTTTCTTTCCTCCTCTGTAGTGACGAAATTTTCTTTTGCTTTTGTTACCTGAAAGTGTGGCAAAAATGCAACATGCTTCTTCCAGGGCCATAAACCTCTCTCCCTAAAAAAAAAAAAAAAAAGTATGTTCAGCCCATGGCAGTTTTGCAGGACCATTTCAGCCAGTGTATTAACTTGGTTTTGTAAGAAAGAGATGGAAGAATGGAGGTTAGGAATGTCTCTGTAGGTTTGTTCATTTAGGACCTGCAAGTCAAGATCCCCAGCACTTAAAGCTGTTGTCCCAAGTGTGGTTGGCCCTGCAGTCCCTGCTCCTATCATGACATAGGACTTGAGGCACAAATATGAACTAATACACAAAGCTCAGGCTTGTCTTTCTCAGTGAAATGTCCTAGGGAGAGTCAGGGTGTCAAGCCAAAGGTACAGGCAAACCAAGCTGATGTAGGAGACACCAAGAGGGTATTTTGGTTTAGGGAAGCCCATTCATAAACTGTAGGTTGATACTAGTTTGGGGTCACCCAAGACAGGGTTAAAGCCAAGGGACAGAAAATAAGGCAGGGATCAGTCTGTCATCAGTCTTATCTTTTGTGGGTTGTGCTGGTCCCACTGAGCTGTCCATCTTCTTCCAACATCTGTGCCAGATCTTTTGTCAGGAGTAGGTTTCAGATGAGTGTGATATATCCAGGAATGGATGCTGTTGACTTGGACAGTAGTAGGGGTAGTCAGGATCATAGTGTGAGGACCTCTCCAACAGGGACCCAGAATCTCCTTCAAATGATGTTTCACCAAGCCCAGGCCTTCTGGTTGTTGGTCATGTGGTTTAACAGGTGATAGATAGTGCAGAGTAATGGAAACAGTCCATCATGAGTCCTTTGAAACATCTGCATTGACTAGAGGAAGGCAAAATTTGATATCTCAGCAACTTAATCAGACCTGAGTTTTGGTTAGATTAGAGGGGGCCTCCCAAACATTATCTCATTTGGAGTTAGACCCTCTATGTAAGGGGTATTTCTGACTAGAAGGAGGGCACAGGGAAGGAGTGCCATCCAGTCCTTACCAGTCTCTAGGGTCTTAAGGCCGCCTTTGTTTCACCCCATCCTACTTGTTGGACTATCCCAGAATGATTGACATATAAGGAACAGGTTTCCCCAAAGGGAACTTGCCTTTGACTTACCATTTTTCAGGCTGTTAAGGGGACAGGGACAATGTACTCTCTTCTGTAACTGCTTCCCGCTGAAATTGGGCATAGACTGTCAGGGCCCAGGAAAGCTGAACAGCTAGTCAAAGGCTGGACAATGGGGCATTTCTCAGAAGCATCTGATTATCTGATCAAGGTGAAGGGACAGGGAGCATTCACATCAGCTTTCAGCAAGTCTAGGAGCTCAGAAGTTTACAATTCATAGGTGCTCCCTGGGTGATGTCTGTTAAATCTGCCGAGACATATAGATTAAGGACAGAAGTTAAAATTTGGGAACTTAAAAGAAAACCTTATGTTTGGATCTTTTACTTCTCTGGAGTCTGTTTGACCTGTAACAGGTTAATTAAAGCCTTCTGACCTTTTTGACTCCCTGAAGCTTTCATGAATTTTTAGTTTACCTAAGGAGATAAAAGCTCTAGATATATTAGCATTTTCACTGTACTGAAATCACACTGTAGAAAAAAAGCAGTCAACA
Organism: Onychomys torridus; assembly: GCF_903995425.1. Taxonomy (NCBI): domain Eukaryota; kingdom Metazoa; phylum Chordata; class Mammalia; order Rodentia; family Cricetidae; genus Onychomys; species Onychomys torridus. The sequence continues at coordinate 35,641,463 of NC_050443.1, forward strand.
TGTGTCTGCAAAACAGCTGGAACAGATTTATACCTTGGAGACATAGCAAGAGCTATCTATGTCTTTGCATTAGCCTGATGAAATGGATCATTTAGTCTATATTTAGAAGATAATCAAAGGAAATTCAAAATCTTGATCTGAGGACTGAATGATGAACAGGGTGCTCTATCAGTTTATCCAAACTTCATTTATTAATGTTAAAACTCTGAACTTTCTGGAACCTCAGTGTAACAATATACTTTTAGTAAAGTTTGTAAGTCATACAGGGTGTATAAGATTAATGTCTAAGACCAATTTCCTGTCAAGCTTTCATGATTCTTTGACTACTAAGGGAACATACAGAGAAACATAGCCAGGAAAACCTATGATGCATGCCTCTGAAGGTAGCTAGACCAAGTCAATTCCATTGTTCTCTGAAATTTTTTCTCTTTCCTATTTTCTCTGCATTATACATATTATTAGTATTTGACATTTTCTATATGAACCAATTTGATTATTATTATCTTCTCTCCCAATATCATTAGAAAGTAGGCTTTATGAGAAAAAAGACTCTGTGCCAAAGAAGGAATGCTTTTGAACATTTTTCTTTCCATCTAATAATTTACCAGAGACAGGAATAGTTGTTATGTTTATTTAGTAACAACTTAAATCTGAAACCTGTTTATTCTTTAATATGAAGCTTGTGAACAAGGCAAACTTGTTTGCCTTTTCTTAACAATAGACTTAGTAGTTTTAACTAACTAATGAACTAACAAGCTGATTGTAGCCTGGGGGAAGCAGGTGATTACCTGTTGTTGTCTAGCTGACAAGACCACAGTTAGCTTAGCTGTCAATGTTAGAGATCTGGGAAAGATGAACCAAAACGATGGAGACTAGCTAGTCCATGGTCCATACCTAGACAGATATCCCAGGCTCCTGTGGTCACCATGTCAATGAGGGCAGAGGTATTAGGACAGAAGTCTTGGCTGCCAGGCCCAGAGGATGAGAGACTTTCCTATGGAGGAGGAACATGGGGGGACTGACCTCATCTTGTCTAAGCAAAGTGGGCATCAATTCTCCAGTATCCTGCTTGTCCACAGTTTGGGCTGAGACTTGGCAGCAGGTGAGGCACTGGGGCAGTTTCTCCCAGTGGTCAGCTGGTTAGCATTACCATAGTCCAGTGGAGTTGTCTGTTGCTGTATCCATTGTCTTCTTGGAGACCTTGGGAGTCACTGCTAGGACCTGAGAGTCTCTGTATCATATAAGTTTAAATATATTAAATGCCATATTCAGCAAATCACTGAATTCAGCAAATCTCTGTTTAAGGATTTGAGCCAAACAACCCTTGTTTGTTTTTAGTTTTTTTGTTTTAGGCTGTACCTAAACATATAAGAGGCCAGATAAAATTTTCTTGTACTTGATTAAATTAGTACTTACCATAACTTATAAGTATACTTCTGAACATTTATCTCAAAGTTTAACCATCTTTAACAGTTTACACAAGTTAGCCTTAAAGAATGATGATTTCTGAGTTGAAGCTCTTTCTGATATCAAGATAAGATTTTAACTCATAATCATCATCTACAAGAAGACTGGGAACATTCCTGATCCTTACATAGTATACCTTATAGAACATAACAGTTTCTTGTATGACTCAGTTTACCAAAATAGCCATAGCTTAACAATGCTAGCAAAAGCAAGGAGGCTGGACATAATATATCTCTAAACCAGTTTTTTTTTTTTTTCAAGCTTAAATAAATCTCAAGTCAGGAGAGACATTCTTTAAGCCATTGGTTTTTCAGCTCTTTGTGGTGCACTGTTTGCAACTGTCTGACAAGCAGGTAACACTAGACTGTTCCTGGAAGAAGGTCTTTTGACACCAAAGGGTCATCACCCATAGGTGGAGAAACTATTTTATGTTCTCTGCTGGACTGTTTATGGTCACAGTCTTACTACATCATAAGATAGAAATATCTCAGGTTCTGGTACTTATCAGCTGTAGCCCTAACTTTAGCTGGTCAGTGACTACACTGGCTGTTTGGGATTCCAGTGTAGTCTTGAGACTTTCTCAGGGTGAGTCTTTAAGCATAAAAACCATGTTTGGGGTTGACATATGTCAGTTGACAGAAAAAGTTAATCAGAAGCAAAACTAAAGGAGTTAACAAGCAAGGTTAGCACATTTGACTATTTTCTCAGAACTATAGACATTGGAGGACTAGATCTTTGTTTAAAGGTTACCTATGTAGCCTTCTGATTATTAACCCTGTGTTGAAGTTTTGAGTTAACATTTTTATTACAAATATTACGAATTTTTAACCACACCCAGTAGACTTACAAGGCAATAATTCCTTAGCTGCCCTGCTCTTGTTCTTCCTGTCTTCCATTTTCTGGCCCTAGACATAGAGACTTAAAAAGCAAGATTCAGTCTGAAAAAGGGTATGCCATAATGAAATTCCAGAGCCAGCTTTTCAATAAAACAGAACAGCACAAAACAACTTTAATATTATCTATACCCAACTGGCATTTGAATCCCTATTACATTAGTTCCAGTGGCCAGAAAATCCAGAGTTAAATTCTGAGCCAGGACTATTGGCTGCAACTGTCACAACATACAGAACACAGTAAATTCATTCATGCAAGATCAGTCATAGAAATGCAGTGGCCACATTCATGTGTTCAAAACAGACAAAACTTTCCTTACTTCCTCCAGCTACAATTTCATAGGTGGGAGGGGGCAGGGCAGAATCCAATTCCCACGCTGTTGTAGTTTAAGTGGCTGCCTACTTTCCTACCAGAGACTGTTCTCTAAGAGCAGCACTTTAAAAAAAAAAAAAAAAGTTTTTGAAGCACTGTAATATAAGATCTAGAGATGTACGAGAAGGTGAAGTACTTTACACCATAATCTTAAAGTATAAAACAAGAAAGATACTAAGACAGAAAAGCAACATCACAAAACAAAATTGACAGTTATAAGAACAATGAGAAAGAGAAACTGGATGCAGACAATTGAGAGGAAAATGGACAAATAAGAGAGACGACACAACAATAAGACAGTTGAACAAAACAAACAAATAAGACAGACAAGACTTGGGCCAATAAAGACATTGTCCCCGGTTTCATGACCCGGGACAGGGGTCCAAGACGGAGAATCCCAAAATCTTGTCCTACCTGGGACATTAATCCCTGGATACTGCCCCAGCTGGGACATATCCTGTCTTTTGCAACCAGAGGGCCCGGGTCCACCCCCTGCAGCAAGATAGGCATCCCTTCTCTTCCCTGGACTCAAGGAATGCTGCTGCATCTGGCCTTCTGATTGATTCAAAACCCTGGTGCCAAAACCTTACCAGCCTTTGGAGGACTCTGACCTGCCTATGGGATGTCTCGATCTCATTCATTAGTGGGACATCTCAGTGGGACCTCCAAATGTTAAACCTACCCCAGAATCCTTTTCCTCCTGACAGCCCTACTCAGTCAGTGACCTGCTTATATGGTGATTTAATAAAATCTTGGAACCCATAAGTGTTGTCTCTCTCCTTTGTGATGCATAACAGGCTAGGTGTAACAAAATAAGATAAATTCAAGTTCATAAAAAAGCAATACTAGTGAATTAAGCACCCAGTTAACATATTAACAAGAGAACAAGTTTAAAGCATAGAAAAGAAATTAAGTAAAGAGCAAAAATTGCTGAGACAAAGCAGAGAAAATCAATAGTTATAATTTAATAAATTAAGTCTGAACATAAACTAACCAAGCAGACAAGCAGCCACTGACCCAATGAAAAAAATGAGGCAGAGATGCAAAATAAGGGTGGAGAATAAACACTGAGAGAAACACACATTTTTTAAGTTAATATGTGACTGATTTGCATATAATAGAAATGAGAGTGTTCATCATTGATGGTCACCAAGGAAACAGGATGCTCTTGAGGAACAAAAAAAAAAAAAAAAACGTGGGCCTGCTGGGCAGCAGTGGCACACACCTTTAATCCCAGCACTAGGTAGATCTCTGTGAGTTCAAGGCCAGCCTGGTGTACAGAGCGAGATCCAGGACAGGCATCAAAAGTACACAGAAAAACCCTATCTTGAAAAACAAAACAAAAACCAAAAACCAAAAACCAACCAAACCAACAAACAGAAAAACCTAGGCCCAGGGCATTGTGGCAAAACTGTACCCACTACACAATACTCTAGAAGACACCTAACCCTTCCCAGAAGCCAGAATGTGGAGAGAAATGTCAGGTTCTTTCTTTCCTTCCTTCCTTCCTTCCTTCCTTCCTTCCTTCCTTCCATCTTCCTTTCCTTCCTTCTTTTCCTTCCCTCTCTTCCTTCCTTCCATCTCCCTTCCTTCCTTCTTTTCCTTCCTTCCATCCCTCCCTCACTCTCTCCCTTCCTTCCTTCCTTCCTTCCTACCTTCCTTCCTTCCATTTCCCTTCCTTCTTTTCTTTTCTTCCTTCCCTCCTTCCTTCCTTGTTTTCCTTCCTTCCCTCCCTCCCTCCCTCCCTTCCTTCCCTTCCTTCCTTCCTTCCTTCCTTCCTTCCTTCTTTCCTTACTTTTGGAGAGGGAGCTTTATTTTGAGACAGGGTCTCACATACTCCAGGCTGGCCTCTGAGTTGCTAAGTAGTTGAATATGGCATTGAATTTATCATCCTCCTAATTTTGTTTCTGTCTTCCAGTCAGGATGCAGCACTCCCAGCTCCAGCACCATGTCTGCCTGCACACCACCATGCTCCGCATCACAATGATAAGGGACTGAACTTCTGAAACTGTAAACAAGCCATCCCAATTAAACGTTTTCCTTTATAGGAGTTGCAGTGGCTATGATGTCTCTTTACAGCAATAGAAAAACCTAACTAAGGCAGCAATATTGTAAGAACACAGGACAAGGCACTGTAGCGGAAACCACTATACAAAAAAAGAAAATAGTATGCCATGATTAAGTGAGAAGATGTAGTACATGTGCGCCGTTAGGAAATCAGCTAACAAAATGTACAGCAGAAACAAAGTTAAGCTGAAAAGTACATGATTGACTTCACAGATGCCAAACATCCCTTTGAGGGACACACCCAAGTTGTAATTTAAAGGCATACAGCGTGCCAGATTTATCTGTTTTAGGACCATTAATATTTTTGGAAGTAAACTGGGAAGCTGGTGGGGAATGTTTCAGCCTAACAATAGCACATGGTGGTTATATCTGTAAAGACACCGCCCTATTTCTCTGCACACAAGATGCATGGAAGACCAGGGCAGACTCAGAGGCCACAATTACACACTTCAGTACTTTCCTTAAGTATGAGGAATTTCACATTCAAGAGAAAGAAAACAAACAAACAAACAAACAACAAACAAAATCCCCCAAGTCTTTCAGGAAACTGCCCCAGAAAAGCTCATAACCTGTCTTTAAACTGTAGGTTGTATCCAGTTACCACAAAATCCTCAGAGAGTTACTTAGATACTGTGAACTGGTGAACTGCTTTATACATGATTTCTTCCACATAGTGGTAATTACTGTGTGAGGTTTTGATCAGACAATCCAAATCAAAGTATGAATCATAATTTTTCTGAAAACTGTCACACATGCTGACTTTTAAAAAGTGACTCTCCATTCATGTTTTTAATAGTGTTAAGATAGCTACAACTACATCTCATCATGTTGCAATTTTAATTACCCAGTACATGACAGAAAGTTAATCTAATGAAGATTATCCATTAAGCAAATATCAATGGTAATTAGAAGGTCAGGGATTCTCTTGGGCAGTGATAGGCAAGGAAAAGAAACCGCTCTCTTATAAATATAGTAGCATAATTGCCATACAAGGGTGAGGGAGTTCCAGAATTTGCTGGTAAATATATGTATTTGGTCTTGCTTATGTTCTAGCCAGGAACCCTAAGTGTAAACTAAGATCTGGAGAGGTATGAAGGTTTAGATGAGAAATGTCTCTGACATCCTCATGCATTTGCACACTTGGGTCTCCTCTGGTGGTGCTGTTTGGAAGGTTGTGGGATTTTTAGGAGTTGGTACCTTGCTGGAGGAAGTGTGTCACTGAGGATGAGTTTTGAGGGCTTATAGTCTGGTCCCACTTCCTGCTTTCTCCCTGCTTCCTGTGTGAGGACAAAATGTGATCATTCAGCTTCCTGCTCCTGCAGACATGTTATGCCTTCTTGGTTATAACGGACTCTGTCCCTCTTGAGCTGAAAGCTAAATAAACTCTTTCTCTTCTTACATTGCTTTTGGTTATGGTATTTAATTGTAGCAACTAGACAGTAAATTGCACAATATATCAACGGATCTAAGAGAAAAAGAAAAAGTGTGATGGACTGGGCAGGGTCAGGATGGCAGGTCAACCTGAAATCCTTTGGCTCCTATTCACCTGCCTTTCAGGTACAAAAGCCCAGTTGTGTCAGAGGTATTTGGTTGCCTTTTTATCATTATCATATCATGTAGGGCTATTATTCGAATCATCTTTTTTTCATCTACCATCACATGTGTCATCCGCCCCACACACACACACTGCAAACAATTCTGAACATCAAAGAAACATCCTCCCTCGGGTAGTTACCCAGGAGGGACTGAGTCCTGATTTCTCATCCGACACACAAGTCAATTCTACTTGCTGAAAGTTCACTCTTTTGACTCTCTATTTCAGTTCTTTCTAGAAGGTCCTATGATGAATTACACACTTCTTAATAGTGCATTCAAACTCCTTAAGTTTCTTTAATATCTGAAGCTCCTCCTTATATTTATGCCATGAAGTTATCTAGATTACATCACCTAAAAAATGATTAGTGATTTAGAATCCCTAAGATCAGATTTCCATTTAAAATGTGAAAAATGAAACCCAGACATTCTCCAAGTCTAATTTTTTTCATAAAATATTTTCAAGGAAATTATGGAGGAAATGGATAACGGTTTCAATTATAATTTTATGAAGATAAAGAAGTATTTCTGATGTGTTTCTTACACTGATCTTTGATTAGAAATCAGAATATATTAAGTAATTCTTCAGTGACACAATAGAAATCAATGTAAGAAAATTCAATTATGCAGCTTTCTGGTTATCTAACCTCATCTAGGAATAACACTTTGAAGAAGAAGTATTAAAGAGGCAGGGTTTTTTTTGTTGTTGTTTTTATTTGTTTTGTTTAAGAGGCAGTTTTGAAGCCAATGCAAGCCTTGGTAATCAGGAAAGTGGCTGAGGAAATGTCAAAGGGCTGAGGACCCTACTGGAAGGCTCGTGTCTCAAGTGCAACTCTGTCCCCTTCTCCATTTACATGTCTGATCTTTGCATAAGCATTATTTTCCCAGGGGATTGTGCTAATAATGCTCTAAGTCAGAACACTACCAGTCTAAAGAAAGGATCTAGAAATGGCCTGAACTCCAGTACCTGTAAAAGCCTCTTAGCATCGGTCAAGTTCTTTCTTTGTGCAGAGTAAAAAAGGCTGTCACATGCACAGACTCACCTCTACAGTTTGATATTTGAGCCTTGTGACTTCTGCAGGGCTGATCCTACCCCATAACTGAATGTCTTGATGCGATGTGAATGTCTCCTTCTGTCTTGAATCATGAATTCCACAGTCTTCACCCTGTTCTTGGTGACAACCTGAGACTCGACTATGCTCCTCACCTCCTCTGCTCTTCTCCAAGCTGCAGTGCTCTGGGTCACCTCTAAACTCTTCTCCTGTTTCAGTTCAGCAGTGAAGTCCTCATAACCCAGACTCCAGACACAACTTTTCATCCAGTGCAAGCCTCATGCTCAGGTAGCAGTGGATGCCCCACAGTCAGAAGTGTGTCCTGCAATGTTGGTATTCATGTTCAGCTCTCAATAAAAGCTGCTGTGCACATAATTCTTTGCTTTCATTTTTTCTTTTCTAGCTTCTGTAGGGAGATAATGTGTGAAATATGTGCTAAAGAAAAGAGCATGGTAACTTGGAGTTGGTAGTTAGGTTCCCATTCAGACTAACTATGGGAGCTCAAGCAGATACAACATGCATCCCAGGGACACTGTGATAAACCCTATGCATTTTTCCTGAAGAATTACATGGCATACAAAATAAAAATTTATAGGAACCAAATTTACCACATAGGTCTTTGGTATGGTTATGTAGCCAATAACAGTCTTAAATTTCAAACGATTTCCTTTTATATATGACTTTGCTTTTTTTTTTCTTTCTTCCTCTGAAGCACAGATGAAATTTCAAAGTCTTTCTTCTTTTCTTTTTCTTTTTTTTCTGCATGTGCACATGGATTCCTGGGAGGGAGAGTGTCAGGTGTGTACAGATGTGAGTGAATGTGTGTTCATGCAGGTGGAGGTCAGAGTTTGATATCAGATGTCTTCCTCTGTCAAACTCCCCCTGATATGTTGAGATAGGATATCTCTGATCAACCCAGAGTTCTGTGATTCAGCTATTCTAGCTAGCCAGATCCCTTGATCCAGAGTTCCTCTGTCTCAGCCTCCACCTAGGAATTACAGAAGAGCCACCAGGCCCAGCTAGCATTTATACCAGTGTTAGGGATGCAAACTGCAGTCCTTACATTTGTGCAGCAAGCACCTCACCCACTGCGCCATCTCTCCAGCCTATGTCTCCTACTTTTGGCAAGTGTAGTAAACACTCTGCTTAACACTTTTTGCCCATCTTACTGTAAACCCACATCGAAGGCTCATCAAGTCAAAGCAATTAGCACTTTTACTGATGGTGAAATTGAGACTCAAGGAAGCTAAATCATTGCAGAGGCTAAGGAGCACCACTTAACATACAAACAACAGTGCTTTCATGTCAACATAAAAGCAGAATCACCATAAGGAAGCACGGCACATTCAAAGCAGTTGTGACTCTCTGTAAAAAGTATAACTTGGAATATTGAGGAGGAAGAACTTGATAAATTCAGAACAGCTCCCTGGCTTTCTGGCTCTTACAATCTTTTTGTGATGTTCCCTGAGCTACAGAGGCTTACGCTGAGACATAGATGTATCTGTTGGGGCTGGGCTCCCCATAATCTGTTGATCTCTGCATTGTGTCCAGTTGTAATTTTCTTCAATAGTCTCCATTTTCTGTAAAGAGAAGCTTTTTGATGAGATATGGTAGCTACATTTATCTGTGGGTTTAAGGATGAATTTAGAATGTAGTAAGGAATTGTACTGGTCTAGCAAAGTGTCAAAAATAGATTCTTTTCTAAGGTCCATGACCTCACTAGCCCCAGAATGCTGGCTAGATTTCCATTACCAGGAATGTGAATGTGGAAAGTGGACATCTGTGTGGGTCACCCCTAGACAAAGAACTACAAGTAACTAATGACTGCTGGGGGAAGAAGAATTAGCCTCTCCCAGAGATGAGCCTCTTTATTGGTTGGTGGGCCAATGTAAAGTGGTCAGCCGTGAAGCTATTTACACACCACCAACAAAAATGGACTCAGTAGGTTGTGCATATGCATTTGTCATACGCGTATATTTTTATAGGTATGCATGTAAAACTGACAATCGAAGAAAAAGAAGAGGGTAACCTGAAAGTGGAGGGGCATGGGAAGGGAGGGAGAAAGGGAGGAAATTCTATCCTAATGAAAAACTGAAAACTAAACAAACAAGAAATACAAGAAAAAATATATTTTAACCAAGCATAAAAATATATTTTGAATTATTTAACTACCTAACACACCTCTGTACTTTTTTATTTTACTTTATGCTCACTGATGGCTTTCAATATATCACAATTTTTTATTTTTTATTTTGCAATGGTTGCATATGTATGATATGTAAATTATATGTGCCAGAGTCTGTGGGGGAGGGTGGCTGTCAGAGAATACATTCGATAAGTTGGTTCTCTCCATCTAATTTTATGGGCTCCAGGGATCCAACTAGAGCTTTGAAGCTTGTATATATGGCAAGCACTCTTCTACCACTGACTCAGCCATCTCAATGGCCGTAACTTTTGTTTTCTACAGAGACGTTATAAAACAACAACAACAAACAAAAAAAAAATTGTTTAAGGTTTCCTCACACATGTTTGATCAAAGAGTCAATGATTTATGAATGCTTTTCTCACTTTCATGGCTGTTTTCACCTTATGCTACATAAACGGTGGAAGCTGATGTCAAGCTTAGGAACCTATCGGATTTTTGTTAAGTTTATAGCAACGATGGCCAGACTGACGGAGAAAGGCATAGGTATGTTAGCTGAGCCCTGTGTGAATGGAAGCCCACATACACTGTAAAGAAAAGTGAAATGAGTTGTTTCTTACTCATACCTTCGCTTCCCCCCCATGTTAAAGAATGGGGTGCAAACGGTGGCCATGGGAGTGTCAGAGTCGGGAGAGCCTTAACACTTCGACATATCTTATTCCAAACAGTTTATGAAATATGTAACCCCTGTGGAGATGCCAGGCAAAGGTCTGGAAGTAACACAGAAGCCTTTCTGGTTTTCAGCCTTCACTAGTTAGCTTGCCGTTAAACTCTGTTAGCCTCTCCTTAAGCTCAATGCTTGGGAGAGGACTGGAAGCCACAGTAAACATGCAGCAGCCATAGACCTTTGGTCTCTGGCCAGAGCTCACCCCCATTTGAATTGAGTGTTGCTCCTCAACATTGTTCTGCCTTACTGTGTGTGTTTTGTGACGATGAAAAATTCTGGTTTTAAAAGGAAGCTGTGTGAGACCTCAACACAGGCTTTATCAAATCCATATGCCCGATTTCACACCTAGAAAGAATGCAAAAGCCTCAATTCAAGACCTATAGCCCACTGTTTCATATGGGGCTGGGGATTTAGCTCAGTGGTAGAGCGCTTGCCTAGCAAGTGCAAGGCCCTGGGTTCAGTCCTCAGCTCTGGAAAAAAAAACAAAAAAACAAAAAACAATGCTATGTACCTTTTCTGGTTTAGTCATATCTAGATTCTATCACACATTGATTTTTTTTCATTGAGGAAAAACTCTATTACATAATTTCTGGTAATCACTGCTTTCACAAACCTAATTTAAATCTGTTTTATTTGACTTGGTATCTCCCACAATGCAATATAGCATGGAATAGATTAAGTTTCCTCCTCTTATTTTGTATTGTGCTGGCTCAACAGATGAAATGGTGCTGCAGATATACTCAACTGTCTGTGGAATGGGCAGAACTCAAATAGTATCAAATAGCATAGTATCTCCTCTTTGAATACAATATGATATCACTCTCCCAGTCAGCTCCACTATGTGGTAGAGGTAAAGCAATTCAGACATACATTTCAATTCCCCAATTCCACTAATTTCATGTCATTAAAGAGGGATTACTTTGGATATACCTGGCATCAGGTAGTTTATAGAAACGAACCACCAATGGCTCTTCTGCTATCCTTGAAGAACTAGAGAGAGCCAAGTCACAGGGGGCATAATGCCAGGCATCTCCAGAAGCCAAAGACATCAGTGCTGCAACCAAAGGGAGCTATATCCTGCCCACAACAAGCAATTCTGAAAGCCTGATAATACAGCAGCCCAGGCCAATGGCTTGATTTCATCCTGCAGAGTCTCTTCATGATGTGTGTTCATCATCCCAACTGTGAGATAATGCTTTGCCATAATTTGCTATATAACAGAAAATGATGGATACAGTCAGAATTTACCTGAAAGACAATAAACTAAACCAATATGCTGAAAAATTAAAGCCACAATCTGTGAATAAAGCGTCTTTCAGGAGCCCAGCTTTTTCCTACCTGGGAAACGGAAGTGTAAAATTATGTTTCTTTGGTCAGACTCTTGCTTTCATGGACTAATAAATGTTTCTGGAAACATTTCAGTTCAGTTTATGGTATTAGTATTTATTTTACTAGAAGCAACCATAAATATTATGACTATGTTAGTATAAATAAATTCATAATGCATGTTATAATCGTTTTAAATATCCATTTGTCTAAGCTACACTACATATTTATTTACTCAGGTTCGGTGATACTATAAAAATACTGTATAAATGTGATTACAATCCAGTTGAGCTTGAGTAAAATCTATGACCAATGTTTCCTCATGGGTCTCTGAGGCAACTAGAGAAAAATAAAACAGTGATAATTTAAACTTAGGCTGAATTGTCATTATTGAATTGACATGGAGCTGAAGTTAGCCTTGTGTACTAGTTATTTTGGTATTCCTGGGACAAAATACATTACAAAAACAATGTAAGGAAAGAAAGGCTTATTTGGGCTCACAATTCAAGGGTACATGTTGATAGTGGGAGCCTGAGGTGGCAGGTCCCACTGCACTCATGGTCAGAAAGCAGAGAGATGAATGTTCCTGTTATTTTGCCTTCTCCATTTTTGTGTCTGGGACATCTACCCCTGGAATGGTGGCACACATCACCACCACATTTAGAAAGACTGTCCCCTTCTCAATTAACCCAGATTATCATAGAATGAGTCTCTTCATCTCAATGACCTCACAGAAAAACCAGGAGATCTGTCTCCATAGTGATTCTAAACCCTATTAATCTTATCAATATTGATCCACCATACCTTTGAATTCAGTAGATTTTATAGTCACATCAAGTGGGAAAAATTCAATTAAGGTATCCTTTACTTTCTTTAGCTATTAAATTGCTATCCAGGTAGGGATAGTAATTTATCACTCAAGGTTCTATATTCCAGAGCAGAAAAAAGGAAGGATGAACAGAAAAAGGGAGGCCCAATTACTTATCCAGTTGATCTTCTGAAAGAATCTCACTGAAATGAGAAAGGTTGCATCAAGTGTCAAGCATGCCTCTGGTGAGTGACATGAAACTGGACCCCCAGATCAAGGCCAGACACCAGGACTCACAGAAGGATCAGTTCCTAAAGCAGAGCTTTGCAGAATCATCCTTGCAAGTGCAGTAAGCAACATCCCTCTCCACTTTCAGGAAGTGTTTGTCCTGATGATTCACTTTGACAGATTCGCATCACAAAAAAAAAAAAAAAATAGTCTCTTTCAACTGAAAGAAAGTTTTTTCCTCAGAGATCTCAATGCTTTGGACATGGGACATGATGGTATCCTTGAGAAACAGGACTCTTAGTTGAAGGTCTCACATTTTTTGGTATCTCTGTTTACCTGGAACGCTTCTGTGAAGATTACAGAGGCTAGATTTCCTGGTCAGTTTACTGACAGTGCTCCTAACTACCCTCTAGTCGTTCTGTCCAAAAAAGTATCAGTTCTGCTTAAGCAGTATTGACTGGGGATTCTAGTGCCTAGAAAGGCAGCCTTTACACAAACAATTCCTCATAAGGATGTGGGAAATCTGGGGATGGGGGCACACTGAAGCATCAGGAACAGCAAAACTGAAGTCTTCTTGACCACCAGACTTGAAAATTTTTGTACTTCTGGAGTCAAGCAAAACTGGAGGAGAGCTTATCTGACCCTTTTCAATTTTTTCTTTCCTTTTACACAAATATAATGACAAAAATCTCAGATCAAGAACGCAGGAGAGATTTTAATGGATGCCCTTTTCAGCATCATTTCTAAGTGGGGCTGTGTGTCTGAAGGATCTCTACAAGACTCCATTCACGCCTTCATTTCCGGCATGAAGCTAAGTGTGCCGCTCCACCCCAGTCTCCCCTCTAGTCTCTGCCTGTGACAATGTACATCAGCAGAGTACAGGTAGCATCTGGTGAGAACCACCACTCAGTCCCTTGCTTTTTCCTACCCCCTAAATGAAAATGATATCACAACCAGAGCTGAGAAAGTCCGGGACTATTTTTCTGACTTTTAAAAGTTCAAAATTATCTCCCCAACCAGGTTTCATACTTTCCTAGGTAGGCAATTCCCAAATGTCTTAAAACTCTTAACTAGCAATGATTTGCATTTGGGAGGAATGCTGATTTTTAAATCCTGGTGTGCTGTGACAGTTTACTGAAGTGTGCAGGTTAGTGAATGGACAGCAGTGTCACCTGGGTCAGGGGACATTGTCAAAACATGAAAGGACTCACTGTGCCTGCAGGGTGTGAATACAAGGGATTCTGGAATAACAAGGCTGGATTCATTCCATAAGGAAAGAAGAATAAGTAGTTATGAATTCAAGGCACTGATGGAAAAAAGCCAAGGAAAACATCATCTAGAGAATTAAGCAGGAACTCTGTAAATTGCCAGTCCCAGATTCATACTTACAGCCTTAGAAAGACTGTTTAGATGAAATTCTGTCCTTGACATGCATTAAGTTCTGCCTCAAAGCTGAGCATCTAAAGGAAAGAACAGTCAGCTGCCACTGTGACTGTGGACAAAGGAGATCTCAGTAGAATGGCCACTGAAGTCTGAGTCATACACAGTGGCCAAAAGGAGTCTCAGCAAGGAAAAAATTGGAAAAGGAAGCAAAAGCACACAGGGCTGATGGAGAAAGGGGCTGCTTTCAAGATATGGCATTTCATGCCTTCCAGATCCGTTACTGAATTCTGTGTCCTGGTTTTTAACAGAAATTCACCAATAGCCAATACCAAGTAGTCCGCCATGAAGTCATGTTCATACAGATAAAATTACATAGACTCATTAGGTTGTACTTACACATAGGTCATGAATTTGAGAGAGCAAGGATACATGATGTCGGAGTGGGCTTTGTAGATGATGCAGCTGCTTTTGAGTCATCTCTGTTCTGTAAGTGACCTCTCACACATACTTCTGTTCAAACCCCACTGGTTCACCAAGCTGGACTTAGCCACATTTGATACTTTGTTTTGTCCTGTGTTGACTCTATGACTCTCTGGAGTGAGTAGATGTGTGTGTGTGTGTGTGTGTGTGTGTGTGTGTGTGTGTGTGTGTGTTTATGTATCTAAATATGTGTGTTTGTGTATATATATATATATATATATATATATATATATATATATATATATATGGTGTGTATGTGTATATATGTGTCTGTTTATATGTGTGTATATTTGTATATGTTTCATTATGCAGGTGTGTGTCTGCCTAAGGGTATGTGTGCATATTTGTGTATGTGTGTGATGTATATGTGTACGCTTGTTTTTCCATTTTTGTGTGTATAAGTTTTTGTGTCCATGTGTAAATGTGCATATGCCCATGTACATATGTGCATTTCTGTGTGAATGTGTATGTAAGCATATCTGTTTGATATGTGTGCATTGCCTGTCTACAAATGTGTGTCTGTTGTATGTGTGTATACATCTGTGTATTTATGAGTGTATGTATATGTATGTGTGTATGTATGAATATATGAGTATATGAATGTGTGTGTATATGTGTTTGATCTGTATATATGTATATTTATTTGTGTGGATGTCTGTGTACATGTGTGTTTATTTGTGTATATGTTTGTATGAGTGTATATACATTTGTATGTATGAGCATATATGTACATGTGTATGTGAGTGTAGGATATGTGCATATATGCATATGTACATCTGTGAATATGTGTGTGGATATATGCATATGTATATGAGTTTGTGTATGTGTGTATGTCTATAATTAAGTGTGTATGTCAGTGTACAGTCTTTGCACATATATATGGATGCCGATGTGTGTCTGCTTGTGTACATGTGTTTTGCATCTCTCTGAAGTCTCTTGCACAACAGGGAAAGGAGGTTCCCTTTTCTAGAAATGAAAACATATTTCCAACAAGTCTCTCCCAATAGCCCTTTCCAATGTCTTTCCCTTTCCTTCTTCCTAGTAACTGATGTTCTGCCTACATGAGCCACCAGTGTTACCCAGGACTTGGATAAGGTGTGGGCACCTAGAGGGACTGCTGAGTTCATTCAGCAAGATGGACAAAGAGTTGCACATCCTGGAGAGAAGACCCAGGAAGAGAAAATGAGAGCACATGAAAGTGAAGTGACTTCTGAAGAGAGACAGGTCATTGGCTCATGCCTGGAAAGTGACATGGGAGACAGAGAAACAGAGGGGAAAAAGAACAATAACTAACTTTTATGGACTTATCATAGGTTGCAAAGGTCCCCCTGCCCCCTTACTCCCTCTCCTGCCTGACTTGTCCTGACAAGTAGCTGTAGCTGGAGATTTCTCTTGTCCTGCCAGGCCTGCAGCCACTCAGACCCAAGTAAACACACAGAGACATATTACTCATAAACTGTATGCCATGGCAGAATTCTTGCTATCTAGTTCTTATATCTTAAATTAACTCATTTCTATTCATCTATACCTTGCCATGTGGCTCATGGCTTACTGGTATCTTTACATCTTACTTCTCGTGGCAGTGGCAGCTGGCAGCATCTCCTGACTCAGCCTTCCACTTCCCAGAACTCTCCTCTCTCCTGTCCTGCCTGTACTATACTTCCTGCCTGGCTATTGTCCAAGCAGCATTTTATTTATCAGTCAATCAAAGCAACACATTCACAGTGTATCCATATCCATAGCAAGCAGCCATTAGCAATTTGTTACTTGGTACAGTTACACAGTTTTGATGGGCACTGGGGTTGGGGAGGATAAGATGGACAACCCCAAGAGCAAGAAACAGCATCATTTAAAAGATTTGGTCTCCATGTTTCAGAATGGCCCAAGTTCCCCTGACCCACCTTCATTAGGGTGCTTTACCCAGATGACTCAGTTTCACACTCAAATTGATGGACCAGTTTCTGTGCTATAAGAATGTGAAATATTTTGAACATTACTGCCAGAGTAGATGATGTCATCTTCTGAGCAGTATGCTGTGCCAGATGTTTGCTAACAGGATGCACACAGAGATTCAGATCATCACCATATTTACTCTCTGCCAGATGTGTGGGTGTGACTGGCATTAGCCAACATATTATAGATGCAGAGTTGTGGGCATGACTGCTATATCAGCATGCTAGAGATCTTGATTTTCTAGTTACATTCTCCCTCACAGCCTTACACCAAATACTGGGAACATGGCATACTCTAAAAGTCACCATGGAAACAAACCCCTGAGCATATCAGTGAGAGCTTTTCTAGATTACATTAATCAAGGTGAGGCTATATACCCTAAATGTGGATAGTACCAGTCTATGGACTGGGGTCCTAGAATGAATAAGAAGGAAAAAGCAAGCAGTGTCGGCATCTACCTCTCCATTTCCAACCTGTAGACACGAAGCCAGCTGTCTCCAGATCCTGCCACTAGGGCTTCTCACCACAGTGGACTGTTCCCCATTAATTCTGAGCCAAAGGAACCATTCCTTAAGTTGTTTCTGCTGGGTGTTTTGGCACAATGAGGAAAGTGACTAAAATACAGCTAAGAGCTGACTGTATTCATGCCTGTCCCAATGCCAAACTCTTCTATTTCCATATTTACTATAATCCTCCTCAGTGTAGACCACCCACAATGGGCATCCCTTCAATAAATTAAAATCAAGTATGGTGTTATACACTATGTTGAGGAATACGTCTGCTCAATACATCTACTGGTGCTGAGTTTCATGGCATTTTTAGGCTAGTATGCAAGTGAATTGGAGTGGGAGGAAGATCAGTTAAAATTGATTGTACATGTACGGTAAGTTTTTTTTTCCTTTTTGCTTTAATGCAAACAGATTTAAAGTATTAATAGTGTCAAACTCTTAACTAAAGCAGTAAAAAAGGGTCTTGGTAATGTGTTGATTTAACTAGCTTTTGCACATTAAGCTGGATGAAGACACAGACCTTATCTGAAATGGCCTAGAGACTAGGAAGGATCTATTAATAGTTTTAAATAATGTCTTAGTGACTAGGAAATAATTGTGTTTCATGTCTGTGGATTCAGAAAGCATCGCTTTTATAGTCAGTGGCTTATCTGCCTTGAGCTAAACAGACTTTATATTTTAATTGTGTGTCCAAGTATGTTTTATGGTGAAATGTTCTCCCTTCAAGTGCCTACAAGTTATTTTCATGTTTTTGATGGTAAAGGATAAGGGTGCAAAGAGGAACACTAAGTGTTAGAGGATCCCCTCTGTTTGGAGCAGCTGAACTTCACCTAATCTGCATCCCCCCCATTCCTGCTCCTCGACACACTTTCATCTCTCCTACTGCTCCCCTCCCCTTCTTCCTCCTTCCCCTCTGACTCCACCTGCTGAACCACTTTGCCAGATCTCATCTCTGCTCTTAAGCCTTTGCTCACCTGTTTTAGTGCAGGTAACTAACACAGAAAAACGATAACATACTCAAGCTCCCAAACCAGTGTCCTAAGAGCAAGCTTTCCTTCTATGCTGATTGGATTTGTATGTGAGCAATTCAAAAAAACTGGAACTAGACTTTATGAATCCAAATTCCAAAACAAATTAAAATTGGCATTCCCATAATAAGCAGTCTGTCAGTGAAATTCTGCTTGCCATGCTTACAGAAGTAATTGATGTTTGTAATCACAACTTAGAGCCTTTCAAAGATCCCCAGGTGGCATCTGAGACATCAGAAAAATAAATTAAATTGTGCTCAATGGAGATTCATTGAACTGTTCATTATTAAACTTTTAATCTACTATCTCCTAATACCATATGATTATACTTTATTACATTTTATATTTAATTTGTCAGAAAACACTCTTCCACAGTATTGGAGTATGTGGAGCTGAATTTAGGTTATATAGGATACTCGGCATCATAAATGCAACTGATACTTGAAAACCCAACACAGAACAGGTATTTCAAAATAAAAATCACAATTTAGAATAGCTTCTACCTACAGAAATCCTCTGGTGGCAGCGACAGTGGATTTCCACGTCTTCCTCACTGACTTCTTCCCTCACTACAGCTTATTTGTCGTGATCAACTGATGAGTGAGCCAATGCCAACACCTTATTATAATGAAAGTCCATGCTTTAGGGTTCACCGTTTTGTGGAGTTACATTAGCAGAAAACTACCTAGTGTCAAGCTAGAAAAGTTTTACTTTACCTAAAATCACCTGTGTTCTGCCTATTTCTTCCTGTGTTTCCTGGACCCCTGGTACCCTACTCTAGGATTCTCTGGCCATTTTTTTTCACCTTTGTGAATTTTTCGTTTTCTAGAATTTCACAAAGATGAACTCATACAGTATATAACTTTGTCAGACTAGCTTCATTTAGTTGTCAATATACACTTAAAATCCCTCTACATATACATGTTTAAGGCATTTTAACTATACAAAACAATGAGTTTCATTGTGATGTTTTTACACATATGTATAATGTACCTTAATGATGCTCATAACCTTTGACACCCCTCCCCCTCCTTCCTCTGCCCCACCTCTTCTTCCTAAAGGCTCTCTCTATACTTCCATGTCTTCTCTGTAAGTCTAAATATGTTGTATGAGAGAAAATGTGTGATACTGGTCTTTCTGTGTTCCACCCATTTTTCTGAAAATAACATAATTGTCTCTTCTCTATGACTGAGTAATGCCCTAGAATGGTTTTGGTGGATCAACAGTTCCTTTAGTTTTATTGCTGCTGAATGGTATTTCAAATTTATCCATTGACCCATTGAAGAACATCTCAGTTGCTACTTGGATATGCTAATTTTGGACAGAATTGATATTTAAGTCTGGTTTTAGTAACTGCTGTTTCTTCAGAGCATCCTTCCTATGTGTAAAGATACTGAGCAACAGAACCTGGGGTTAAAAAATGAGAGTGGTCAGGCAAGGTGTCTGGTTGTGTCTATTGTGTCCTTTGTCTACAGATGCCAAAGGCTTCAAAGCTCCTGGTGCCCTTGGTTTTCTCCTCTCCTTATTCTGCATCCTCGTACATTGGTCCTGAGAGATTCTCTATGCCATTCATCTTCTTCAACAAAGCACCTTGCTATTTTTTTTTAGAGTTCTTGATACAGTGCAAAGAAATGTGAAAGAGGGAACAGCCTAAATCTTCCAGATACATCTCAGTCTTTTGATATGGTTGTGTCTTAGCAGTGTAACCTTCACAAAAGTCTTATACCCCATCCCTGCTCCTTACTAACTTCCCTGGATATATAGTATTACCAACCTATTACCAGGAAGCTTCTACCATGATGAAAATGCCCTTTACCTCTGAGCTGAAATAGTATTCTTAGGAGGAGAGAGAGAGAATCCTCTAATTGCTGGGATAAGGTCCTGACCATGATCTCTCTACTGTGATCATCCTACAGAAAATGGTGAATGTATCTCATAATACTTTCAACTTCCTGTTACTAAGAAGATCCATTAAAGGTCTCCTTTGGTTATTTATATCTTCTTCAGGGATAACTAACAGAATTTGCATAAAGACCTATGAACACATAGAGACTTCCCTAAGCCTTCAGCTGCCCCTACAGCTTTTAATTCAATCCAGGCCACACTCAGTCTCCCTGACTTATCTTCACCCTGGTTCCAGTCCAGGTGGGTTCTTTTCTAGGTAAGTGCATCTCAAGTATATTTTTCAAATGTGTTTAGATCTTGGAGGAAAGTTTGTCAAGAAATCTCAGTTCTCTGACAAACCTGAGGAGAGACACCAATATTCATTCTGCTCCACATTTCCTTCCATTAAAAATTTAGACTTGTTACTGTTGCTCTAATCTTAGATGGTCTTTTAACAGGAAACCCAGAGCTAGGTATCAGGGTGAAAGCTGAAAGATCAGAGAAGCAGAGCAAGCCATAGCCAACCTCACTTTGCCAACTCCAGGGATCCTCTAACTGAAAGCCTCTGAGTCCTTACCCAAAAGGAACTAGGCTGAACTACTGAACTGCTTTAGTTCCTGTTTCCTTATACTTTGTATAACTTCCACCGCCCTGTCATCACTTCCTGGGATTAAAGGCATGTGTGCTTCCCTGTACTGGGATTAAAGGTGTGTGCCACCACTGCCTGGCTCTGTCCCAGTGTGACCTTGAACTAACAGATCCAGATGGATCTTTGCCTCCCTAGTGATAGGATTAAGGATGTGTGCCACCACTGTCTGGCCTCTATGTCTAATCTAATGGTTGGCTCTGTCCTCTGATCCTCAGGCAAGTTTATTAGTGTACACAATATATCACCACATGTTACCATTCAGTTCATTCCTTGTTAGAACTGAAATTGAACAATACTTTAAGAGCATCATGTTTAAATATTATCCCTGAATAAAGATAGAATTTGACAATAACCATACAATTAACAAGACACGAAAAAAACAGTGTTTAATTTTTTTTAATGCCAAACTTTCTGTAGTCACATTAGGTCACATGGCTTTAGAACATTCCATAGGGTGCTGTCTTGATTCTTGACAACAGTAGCATGAAGGATGAGTATGAATCCAGGAGGAAACAGTTTAAATGGCCATCTGAGATCTACAATTATCTTCAAGTTGAAAAATAATTTAGCCCAGGAACTGCTATTCTAGGAAAGTTCAAACCATTTCTATAGTATTCTGTGATGGATCTCCCAGTTAAGTAGCTTTACATGGGGAGTCTGCAGTGTGGCCATTGACCTCATACATCAGTACCTGCATTATTAGGGAGTAAATTTTCACCACTGCTGAAAGCTTGCAAACATTGCAATTGGCCAACACAATGCAATACACATTCATCTAGAGGCCAGTAGCACTGAATGCCGTAGTGTTCGAGAGCTTAGAGTGGAGAAAACTAGCAATCAAGATGAAGAACTTGCTCCCTGGGTAACTTTTAAAGTGTTCTATTTGTTCTCACATATACAAATCATACACCATCGCTATTGACTTGTTCACCAACATAAGGGACTATTAAGCTGTGTGGTTTATAAACCCCACAATGCATGCAAACAGGAGTCTTTGATAAGGAAGGAAAGCCTAGAGCAATTTTCCCAGGCCACAGACATGGCATCACTGAGCACCGAGAACTGACCTTCGATTTGTGATTAACAGAGCTCATCTTTGCTCTACAAAGAAAAGCTGTGGAGAAATTGATTTTCATATGTTTTATGTGTGAGAGGCACATGAGTTTAGTGGAGAGGGAAGAAGCTGGCCTGCCCTGATAAAGTAATGATTTATATGCAATTTAAAACTCCTCACTGGTGTTCCTCAGCCAGATTTTCTCTGTGTATGTGGTAGAGCTGTTACAAAAGTCAGCCCTGGCTTTGGGAGAATATGTTCACAGATATTATGCAGTAAGGAGTATTCACCAGCCACTGGCATTCAGGAATATTCTGACAAGCAGCCTTGCCATTTGTCTAAAAGTCTATTCTATTTTTTTGTGCTTAAGTGATGTTCTAGAAACAAACGTGGTCTTTAGTCCATTTTCTGAATTGTTTTCTTCATGTGCAAGCCCAGGTTTCTTTTGTGCATTCTTTCATACTTTAAGTCTATGATTACAAAGATTTACACACACACACACACACACACACACACACTTTATATAAACTTTACCCCACAGTGTAAGAGAGATGATTCTGTGCTTAAGAGCATACACTGCTTATGCATAAGACATGAGTTATGTTCTCAGCACCCTTACTAGGTGACTCACAATTGCCTCTAACTCCAGTTCCAGGGGGTGTGACACCCTCTTCTGGCCTCTGTGTACACCTTCACTCACAGGTATGTGAGTGCATTCTCTCTCACATACATTAAAAATAATATAAATAAGTATTTTAAAACTAGTTCCAATGAATCAATAGTATTGACTGCCTCGGTCAACACTGTACTTATCCTGTGTATCTACTGTATATAATTCCATCACTTATAAGTAAATACAGCATTGCTAACTATACCCACAGACACTGAGTACTGTCCATCTTGACATGAAATCTCTCACCTTTGTGTGCACACCTGCACAGCCGAGAAGGAAGGCTTGGAAGCAGGTGCAATAGATAGTTGTGTGCAATATCCCACTTTCAAGTCTCATTTGGAAGCTGCGTGCCTCATATAGGTCTTTTTTAGGTTCAATTTTTCATAGTAGTCTCATAAAATATTTCTAATATATACATTTAAGACTACCTTTGTATTCTATGAGAGATTGTCATAACAATTCACATGAATTTGTCCAAAAGAATGGAGATTTTAAAGAGTGCATGAAATGTTTCAATCATGAGGCAATAATAGGTGGTCAATTCCTCCTCCTGATATCCATTTTTAACTTTTTATGTTTTAATGTTTATGGAGATGTTACTTTATATATGTTTGATAACATAGATTACAAATTCACTTTTCATCTAATCAGATTGCTGTATAGTAATTGGGAAACTCTGTTAAGATAAATGCTAGGATATGGAACCACTTACCTATAAGGAAGGAAAAAGAGATTTCAACTGGCTGCAGCTTAGCTTGTTTCTGGAAGAAATCCAATATCTCAAATTGTTTTATTCATACAATAAACCAGGGATTCTTTTCTATAGTCCTTTACATTTTGTGTGAATATAAAGATTTCAATTTATGCCAAATGGGACTCACTATGGCTCTGATGAGCATGTGGTGAGAGACGTAGTAAGAACCACACTTAAACGAAGTAAGGACATGAGGGCTTTGGTGTAATCCGTGCCACACCTGGGCACATCATTTCTCCTGTCTGAGGTTTAAGTGAATTCTTCATACGTAGGGGAAATTAGGGCTAATTGGACTAAAAGCTGCTCCGTACTTGCTACCAGTGATCTTCCACTTCTCTGACAGCTACCACAAAGGAAGTATTCCACTCCTTATGGGGAAGATAATAAAACTTCAAAATTCTCTCCAAAACAGTGAGCAGATGAAGATAGCCTGATGTGTCCACAAAACACTGCTGGAAATAATAAGGAAATGTAGCAAAACTGTGGGATGCTAAATCAATGTGGGAAAATCAATTATATTTATGGTCCAGCAATGGAACACTGCAAAGGGGAATCAAAGACACAGCAAGCTGGCACAGCCAAAGTCTGCGCCCTCTGCACCCTCACACATGCTGGGGACGGTTAATCTTTAATTTCACCAATGAGGTAAGTGTGGAGTGGTGTCTCCCTGTGGATTTAACTCATACTCCTCTACTTATCAATGAGAGTCGGTATCTTTTTATGCACTTATCTGTATGTATTCTTCATAAAAGGGGTTGTTTGATTTGTTGGTTGGTTTCAGATTTGAGTAAGAATAATACTACATAGCTCAGGCTAGTTCAAAATTCACTATATAGCACAAATTAGGCTTTAATTCATGAGTCCCTTACTTCATCTTCCAAAATTCTGAGATTATAGGTGAGGAACACATTAATGGTAACTTTTCATATCCTTAATACTGTTTTTCAATGAGGTAAAGGTATTGATTTTTTTTAAAGCCAGTTCATCAATTCTGTGTCATTTCTATTAATTTGCTTAATGCAATATTTTCTTCTAAAAGTTTTACCTTGGCATTTAGATATATTACCTACTCTTCACTAATGGCTGTGTCCAGTGAGAGGAATGGGATGCTGTAGCTTGTGTAAGGGTATCTGAAATTACCAGTACTATTTGCTCAAAACATTCACTTTCCAGAACACTTATCTTGGCATTTCTATGAAAATTCAGTGACCAACTGAACATGGTCCTTCTGGGCTCCATCCTAATTTGTGGACAAAAGGATCCATGGGCCAAGAGCACTGCACCATAATGCCAGTACCTCTACAGTGAGGCTTGAATAAAATAGTCTGTTTTTCACTTTTTCTTTTTTTTTCACAGTTTCGTTGGGCCAGGCACATTTCAGGGTAGGATGTTTACATGTACAAAATTATGGGTTGGATCACTAGCACTGAAGAATTCTGTTTATTCCATAGCCTATGAATTTCCACAGCTTTTACAATCAGCTTTTCAAAATATTAAAAAATCTGTTTGAATTTAACTCAAATTAAATTGAACTGATATATTGTGGGTATATTGAATATTCCTGTTTATCTCCTCAGAGATTTCAATTAAAGATCCATCATTCTAACTGAGTTTCCCAGCTGCTTATAGCTCCACTAGATGTTTCAAAAATTATTTCTCTGTTTTATTTTGGAAAGTTTCTTCAGCTTTCTTCAAATTACCTAATTATTTTTCTATACTGACTAAGCTACCATGAACCCTATTCATTATACATTTGCCCCAGATATTGTAGGTTCTCTCATATCTTTGTGATCCATTGTTTGGATTCCTGGATGGTGAGGTCTTGGAGACAGAGGGCTTTCTGCATTCCTGAGAATGCTCATGAGATATTATTAGGAATGTGGTCATTGACTTTGTGTAGAACAAGAGCTCTGATGGAATTCTGCAGTTCACAGCAGATTTATATATAGCAGCTTGACAACCACCAGTGTCTTCTGAAATGAAGCCCTGTGATCAGGGGAGCGGCATTTTTAGGAGACCCTTGAATCTCTAGCAAGTATTTGTTAGTGACAATTTAATGACATGACTCACTTCCGGGCAAGTGAGTTCTTATTCCCATATGACCCTGGACTTGTGAACATATTTTGACAAAACTGAACGCTTTGAGTATGGGATTCTGTCATACTTCTTTTGTTTCTAACATACCAAATAGTTGATTAATCAGAAATGGAAACTTCATAATTAAAAACTAAGATGATCTTTGAGAGTAAGAGTATATAATATTTTTCCCTTTTTGCCAAGTGCTGATGACTGACTTGGCAGGAAAGTGGTAATAATAGAAACAATAGTTGCTTCCTACTGTGTTGTGTTATCTGCCTTTCCATCACATGGATTTTAATCCATGGCAACAGCCCATCATTCTAAAACAGGCAGCCTTGTTTTGAATTCTTCATCAAAATGTCCTAATATAGCAAGGACTACTGCACATCACTTGAGTCTTTTAAACTGACCAAGAGAAGATGCTCACATCCAACTGTAAGACTCTGTAGCTAAATTCAAATTGGAAACATTAACTCTAGGTGAGATCTCAGAAAGTTGGTACAAGCGGTTGTAAATGCATGTCATAAGATGAATTAACTTGACAAGAGTTGATGACATGACACAAGGAGCAGATGGTGCATTAAGTTTTCTTTATTTATGTAGCTAGTATTACTCAGCTGAGTTACTTTGTTATCTGAGGTGTCAGCCTTCACAGGTCAGGAATTATTTTCTATGACTATGTCCCTGACATCTGCATCTATTAATTTTCTTTCCAGCATCAGGGTTATAATGTATTAGACAGTGAGAATGGCTTCAGTGCTCTTTTTGTTCACTGTGTTTGTAGAGGGGAGGTAGTTTGTTGAGGTAGTTGTCAATAGAAGTGTGTGTGTGTGTGTGTGTGTGTGTGTGTGTGTGTGAGAGAGAGAGAGAGAGAGAGAGAGAGAGAGAGAGAGAGAGAGAGAGATCATTTGATTAAGGTTGTTTTCTT
Source organism: Onychomys torridus (assembly GCF_903995425.1). Lineage (NCBI taxonomy): Eukaryota > Metazoa > Chordata > Mammalia > Rodentia > Cricetidae > Onychomys > Onychomys torridus. The sequence continues at coordinate 35,667,514 of NC_050443.1, forward strand.
ATACTACAGTTGAAGAACAGATACTCTGTTCCCTACAAATGAGTGGGATTTACATACATGTGTATATGACCGCACACACACACACACACACACACACACACACACACACACACAGCTGAAAAAACCAGTCAATAAATCAATACATGTCTCATGCTGCTTCTCATCTGCTGTAGAAATGTTTGTTTGAAAGATGAATCTTTCAATAACAAGAAACTAGACAATTGGCAGCTTCTCATGGTCTTCTGTAGGATATCAAATGGCTTCATGTGCATGCTACTCCTCCAAGCAAGCGCCTAGAGAAGAGTTAGACTCTGAGTGTCATCCATGTGACTCCACCTATCTTTAGAAGCTACCATAATATTGCTTTTGGAAACTACACACTTGATTATCTTATTTTATGTTATTGCACTTACATGTTTAGGCCAGGCATAGTCCATTAAGCTGTTCCATTGTGCTATGGGTGCAGAACTCTGTTACCCTGACTCAGATAAAAACCTTAATGGCACTTTGGCTCATTTTCCACCTTGATACCCTTGCCAGTGACTGTCCTATTCAGGATGATGGTCCTGGGACATATTTCTGACGAGATTTGAAGAATGCCACTGGGGTAGCAATTGGTCTGGGAAGACACCCCTTTTTAGATGTATGTACATAACTACTGTGAAGCTGAAGACATTTCCAAAAATGGAAGTAAAAGTAGAGAAAGAACTAGGATGTTGAAATGTCTTTTCTCGAACCATTGATAACGCCACTTTGTAATAGTCATTGTCTCTAGGGTCCCAATGTGTGGCATGATCCACAGAGCATTGCTATTGCTTTCTATTATTTTAAGATGGGATTTTTAATGGTGAGAGCAGAAATATCCTGACACATGACAGAAAGCAATTCAGCTGCTGCTGCAGCCCATAAGGAGAGAGTCTGGGATTTTTAAGAGGTTGTTGAATGCCATAGCTTTAGTATGAAGCATAAATTGTTTTTTCTTTCTCTCTATTTATTAAATGTTATTAACTCCTAAAGTCCACCCCCTATGTGTTCGATTCCCTTGCAACTCTCTTCTGCAAGAGCAGTAAGGACAAACTCGGAAAAATGAAAGCCTTGGTCTTTAGATTTTAGTCAAGGAAAAAACAAATAAACAAATAAAACAAACAACCCCCCCCAAAAAAATATAGCCAAAAAACAAAACTATTCCTGAACTCACTCCTTTACAATTCTGCAAGTGGCATGAAATTCACAAAAAGAAATCATGGCTTTATATTAATGGCTTATATGCCCAAAAGATGTTGAATAAACTAAAGAATGGCTGCGAAAAACAAATTTAGACAACCCCCTTAGTGTCTAACACTTCCCAGATGCAGCTGCTCTTGTGTTTGTCTGAGCTTGCCAGGACTCAGGGAAACCCTGTTGAGAACCCACTTTACTGAAATAGAAATCAGAACATCCAATCATCTGCAGAATCAAGATGCAAAAGAAGCAATAACTGCAGATTGGGCAGTCTATAAGTGAGTATTCACAATTTAGTTCCTTTCTATTCATTTGGAGTCCCGAAAGAATAGCCAAGACCTCACTCCTGATAGGCATGCACTCTACCTGGGCTATACCCCAACCTTTCATTTAAATTTCTAACAGAGAGTTAAGTTTTGCATTTTTAAAAATTCTTCTCTCATACATTGCATACTGACCTCAGTTTTCCCTCCCTCCACTCCTCCCAGCTCTCTCCACCCCACCTCCCCTCTTTCCCAGATCCACTCCTCCTCTGTTTCACCTCAAAAAAAACAAAACAAAACAAAACCAGGCCTCCCAGGAATATCAACTGAACATTGCATAAAAAGTTACAAAAAGACGAGGCATAAGCCATAATATCAAGGCTGGATAGGGCAACCCTGTAGGAGGAAAACGGCCTTAAGAGCAGGCAACAGAGTCAGAGACACACCCACTCCCACTATTAAGAGTCCCACAGGACCACAGGAAGAACTTGTCAGAATGGCCAACCAATGACTGGTGTAAATTCAGGCCCATGCCATGAAAGGGAGCCCATGTCTGACATTTTCTTTTTTAGTGGTGATAAATACTAACAAAAGTATAATGATGGCATCTTATGGAATAGCCCATTACAGTGCTTAATTGAGAATCAGTGTTCTTGCTGACACATTTATTGTCTGACCACCTCTCTTAATCTGAATTGATATATAGCATTGCTGGGAGGAGTGGAGGGAGGGGAAACTGAGGTCAGTATGCAATGTATGAGAGAAGAATTTTTAAAAATGCAAAACTTAACTCTCTGTTAGAAACTTAAATGAAAGATTGGGGTATAGCCCAGGTAGAGTGCATGCCTACCAGGAGTGAGGTCTTGGCTATGCTTTCGGGACTCCAAACGATGCACACACTGAGCTTGCCTACAGTATATCACAAAATGACCTATGATGTAGCCTTCATCCTATATGGATTAGCACTGGCATGATAGAGCTCAGGTCACACCATTCTGTTATGGAGTGGACAGGTCTGTGAGGTTCACTCTCCTCCTTCTACAGAAAGACAGACATTTGATGTCCTTGGTTCACAGCATAGTGCAAGGGTGACAAATCACACTGCGGGAGCAGATGCATCTCCAGCACATGCCTGGCCAACCACCATCTCATTTATTGATGGAATAGAAGGAACACTACAATTGGACAATTGCATGCAAAAGAAGCAAAATGTAACAGTCAGGAGTAGTGCAGAAGAAAGAGGTGAAGTAGTCTATGGCATGGTTGAAAATCCATAAGGAGCTTAATGCCTGGACTGGATATTTAAATGCTCCTCTCACCGTCTAACCTTCTCTCCATTAGGAAAAAAAAAAAAAGCAGGATTCTGTGCACAAAAATACGGTGCAGACAATGAGCCTGCAACATGCAGGGAAGCACAAGTGCAGGAGAAAAGAGACATGAGTCCTGGGAGCGGGGTCAGTCCTGGGGGCAGGGCTCCAATGGTACTGCGGTGTGAATCTAGGGAGGGAGACCAGTAGTTCTAAATTGGTACTGGTAAGGTAGGAGCCATACCCCATGAGCTAGTGATCACTGCAATGTCGCAGGAGACTTTGCAAACACCTTGAACCTTTGTTCACTGTAAGTACAGTGTCACATCTGTGCCACAGGAGTACCTACACTTATTAAGACATCTTGGTTGGAGACAGTGTGGGAGGCAAGACTTGGAGCTATAATGATACACATGGGTGTCAGGTAAATGTCAGGTAAAAAGAAGTCATTGACCAGGGAGCCTGCATTAGTTACTTTTCTGTCACTATAATTAAGAAACCAAAACAACATAAGGAGAGGAAGGATTTATTCCAGCCCTTAGTTCTAGAGGCAGAGAGAGGTACATCATGGCCAGGAATGCATGGCAATAGTTGAGGAAACCATGATGGTGGGGGCAAGAAGCTGGTTGATCACACTGTCATCCTTACACAGAAAGCAGAGAAAGAGGAAAGAAAAAAAGCAGTAAGTAGGGTAAGGTTATAAAACTTCAAAGCCCTCCCCGATTGACCAACTTCCTTTAGCAAGGCTCCAACCCCTGAAGGCTGCATATCCTCCAAATAGCACCACCAGCTGGAGCCCAAGTGTTCAAGTACATGAGCCTGTGAAGGACATTTCTCATTCAAACCTCCATAGAGCAACGAAACACAAGAGGGCACAACAGAGACGCCATCAGACAAGCAGAAAGGCAGTGTGGCATGAGAGAGGAAGCAAAGGGCACAGCGATGGGAGAGCAGAACCCGCGAGGGAGTGGCCAAGAAAAACTGTCTTCTCTCTATGGAAAATGGGAGCCACTGATGGCTTCCACAGCACAATGACCAATTCATTTCCAAGGAATTGATTTTTCTCCCACGGTAGGCAGGTCAGTCAATGAATGGCATCAAAGAGACAGGTGCTGCCACAGTCTTTAGCACAGGGATCTTTGACTAGGGGGTTGGAGACTGTGTGAGGATCTGTTTCTGAAGCACATTCATCACTTCAAGTCTTTAAGAACTGAGTGGGAGGGGTCAGGGCAAGCCAGCTGGTGTGTGACAAGAGGGAAGCCAGCCTAGGAGGTAAGTCACTGGTTTGCTCTCTGACACACCTGGGATTCAGTCCCATCTCTGCTGCTTTTTGAGGCAGCTGAGATGGATTGTTGAACTATTGCTGCGGGTTCTGGTTTGTAAAAGAACTATCATCAATTCTGTGGGGTTAACCAAGATAGTAGATATAAGGTGCATGGATGATAGAGCAGATTTGACTATTTAGCAGATGATAGAAAATGTTGGATTCAAGACAGGAATTAGAAAACTACTCAGAAGATATTGGGCGAACGCTAGAAAACCTTCAAATTATAAAACACCCCTGTCATGAGGTACATGTCAAAAATGAAGACTAGAGAGAAAACAGAATAAAAACTACCAGTATGTGGGAACTACTGAAGGTAGGAAGCTGACCCAAGCATTAATATAAGCTAGCACATACTGCAAGGTTGGAGCACTACAGTCCAAGCAGGCCTCGGGGAGACCACATTTCTTATTATGGCATCTAGTGCTCATCACCATGTGTAGGAAGCCTCTCCACAAGGATAATCTTGGAGTTTACATCACCAAACTCACAGAGCCCCCAAGTCTGAGTGTTTGCCGAGGTTGGGCTGTACCAGAATCTTACTTCCTTTGGACGAATCTGTGCATGCCTGAGGTCAGATGATTTATCTCCAAAAAACTTGAAGGATGAAAGAGCTCTCATGAAAAGCAGATTAGTTCTAATTACTCTGTATCTCAGCAACTATTTGAGCCCTGCACTTACCAAATAATTAGATTTTTTATGAGGAATTCTAGCAGCATGGCATTAGCGGCATAAATCAACATGTAAATATTGTGTCTTGTGTGCAGTTAGAGCTCTGCCATCTGAGGTAAGCAGAATCTGCCAGGCACCACTTGGTCAGGCATTTTGCCCAACATGAACAAAGGAAAAGGAGTGGATTTCTTCCTTTTCTGCATGTATTTCATAGCAATATATTCACACTGAAAGTGTTTCTTTTGCTCTTGAGAATAGTGTATGTATTCTGGATATAGAATTTTCTTCACTGAGGGAAACATTCTCCAATACAAACTGAAATCTGAATTTGCATATGATCCATGTCAACCCCTGGCAATATACCCGACAGGTATACAAGCTAATACATCACAGAGACACTTGTTCACCCATGTTACTCACAACAGCTAAGGTATAGATTTAGGCACATGTCAGTGGAGACCGGATAGTGATGAATATGTGGTATAGATATACAGTGTAGAGTTATGCAACTAAAACAAACTACTTCAGGAGCTAGAGAGATGGTTCAGCAGCTAACACTACCTGTTGCTCTTCCAGAAGATCCATGTTGGAGGCCTCACAACCACGTCTAACTCCAGTTCCAAGGCATCCAGTGCCCTCTTCTGGTCTATGCAGGCACCTGCACACACATGGCACAGGTGTGCATGTGTGTGTGCACACATACATAACTAAAAACAAATCTTATTTTTTTTTTTTTTAAGAAGAAAATCATGCTGTTTGCAAGAAAAGAGAAGTGACTGGAGTTCATGCTTCATGAATCGGAGCAGGATCAGAAAGACAAATGTGTGTTCTCATATACAAAATCTACAGTTCAAAAATCACAACGGAGTGGAAAGGGGCCAGCTGGGGAGGGGAGTGGGAGAAAGATGTAGGTGGCTTGAACAAGACAAAGGTGCATTACATACATGGATGAAAATGTATTAATAAATTCTTTTATTTTGTAAAACCAACATATGTTAAGAATAAAGAAAACCATCGTCTTCCTGGCTGCATGTAAAAATCACCAGATGTTAAAAGGCTGAATTGTTTCAGGTCACCAAGTTTCCAGGCATAAGAGGAAGCCTGATGTTTTCTGTTTGTAGCTGGTAACCCAGGGACTGGCAAATGCTTTGGTCCAATCAGAGACACAGATAATAATTTGAAGGGCAGAAAGACATTCCATAGAAAGTCAACAGCTGGGATATCGTTTCTGCTTGAGGAGGCTATTTGAGACCCTATTTCCAGTGGAATAAATGAATGATAAAATGGAGAACAAGGAAGGCTGTAGGCACTTGGCGACTTGCCACACATGTGGTGTCCTACATTTTGAGACTACTGTTCTTAAGCATTTGAAGAAAAGAACACCAACCTCCATTCTCCTAGACGCAGTAGATTTCTGAGACTTCCAGGGAGAGAGAAGAGTGCTGGCTTTCAGCTCAGCTTGGTCTCTTTCTTACCGGAGCTGCAGAGGCTGCCGGGCTGAGCTGTTCCGATTCTCTCTGGCTGGCTTTACCCCCAACCCTTGCATGTACTGCTGTCTCTCACACTGTGTTTTCTTACTATCAGATACCTAAGCTATCAAATCAGAATTTAATTGAAGACTGAGGAAAATAAAGCCGAATAACTGAATTAGTCAGAAAACAACTCTGGAATCTACATCAGACTTCAAGAATCTGAAGCACCGAGCTTTCTCCTATGGTTACAATTTGGAGGCTGTTTCTTCCTGCTTCTGCTCTGAATCATCTCTCTGATGCTTGCTCTGAAATCTCACTTCCGCTTGCTTTTCTCATAAAGATAAATGTACAGTTTCCAGGACTTTAGTCTGTAGAACATGGAAATCTTCTAAATGAGGTACCAGGGACTTCTGTTGCCTAGTCAATGTGTCCAAGTAAATTAAAGACTTTTCAAACTACAGAGCCACCAGATCCAAGCTCCCATCTAGGCCAACAGCACCTGGGGCATCTGGGTCCTGGTTATGGATTTGTGTCTAAGAACTTCAGCTTCGGCTAGTGTGCATCAGTGTGTATGAGTGAGCAGGTTTCAGCCAGGAGTGTGTGGGCATGGAATGCCCGTTCCTTATCAGAAGAAGCCCCAGCTATTCCAGGTGTTTCTGTGTCTGCTGCCATGGCTGTCCTCCTCCATCATCTCCCGCCTTCTCCTGTCCAGTCCTTTTTTCTCCCTCCTCCATCCTTCCCCTATTTTTCTTCTGCATCCTTTTCCTCTTTCCTCTCCTCCTTTCTTTTCTTTCCTTTCTTTCCTTCATCTCCATTCCCAAACTCATATTTTCTCTTTCTACCCCTTTCCTCAATCCTCTTATTATGCACATAGAAAGAACCCTAGTCCTGCGCTCACTGAAGAGCTACTGCCCTCTCCTCTCCCCTGCCTTCCTTCCCCCTCTCTCTGTCTCTGTCTCTGTCTCTGTCTCTGTCTCTCTCTCTCTCTCTCTCTCTCTCTCTCTCTCTCGTGTGTGTGTGTGTGTCTGTGTGTGTGTGTGTGTGTGTGTGTGTGTGTGTGTGTGTGTGTGTGTGTGTGTGTGTGTGTCTGTCTGTCTGTCTGTGTGTGTGTGTCTGTCTGTCTGTCTGTGTGTGTGTGTGTGTGTGTGTGTCTGTCTGTCTGTGTGTGTGTGTGTCTGTCTGTGTGTGTGTGTGTGTGTGTGTGTGTGTGTGTTTCCTAATGTTAGAATGAGACTCTAGGGTTAAAAACACACATCTGGGTTATTAACTTGAAATAACTTGGAAATCGGTAGAGGAGTTTTTTAATGTACATTTTATAGACCAGGAAACAGGATCTCAGCAATAACAAACTTCTTTACCTAGACTTCAGCAAATTAAAACCTGAGGTAACTGCCAGCGTCAGGAATGTTGTCATAACTGTGTTTCCCTGCTGAGAGGCTCTTTCACAGAGGAAGGACCTCTGGTGGTGTTTCCTCCCTTTTATAGGAGGTTCTATCAGCTGCAAGCAACAGGGTTTGTTAGGACACAATTGCCACCATCAAAGAGAAAGAAATAGTGAGATGAGGAAAGGTTTCCTCGCTGGTTGTAAATTCCCCGGTGGGGGGAAACAATTGAAGGGCTGTTTATGATAGAAAACTATAATTAGGAGTAATGGGGAGAGCTTAAGGAAGGAAAACAAGTCTTAATAAGGCTCCAGTGTGAGGTATTCAGCTTTAATTGTGTTTTTTAAGTAATGTCTGACTCCCAGATGCTGGAGCAATGAAGACAGTTTACAAATGAGTGGATAAACAAATGACTCCATAATCCACACAGTCAACTATGTGCCTCATAATCGAAGATGCTGTCTCAAAACTCTGCATTTAGAATTGCTGTTGCAATATGCAAAGGGAAAAAGAAAGCCAATCTCTCTTATTGGCCTAACAATGCCTTACTTATTTCTCATGGCTTACTAATGAAAAAAAAAAAAAAATCATTCCTTCTCCCCCTCCCCAACACACACATGATGCCCAGTCTCTTCAGATTATGAAATCTCTGTGTGTTGTGAACCAAATTGAGTTGAAGCCTCACACACTGGGAGGTTAATTTATACAAATGAATATTATAATCAACAATTTCAAATGCATTGTTCAGATCCCAGGAGGCCTCAGGAGTGAAGGGAGGAAGATAGGGTAATTTTTATATCTCTCCCACCACTACAGACTCAGTTTAACATGGATTTTCAGAACCAGCCCCACAGAGCTGTGGGAATTTAGAGAAGAGCCCTCTTGTTTCCTCTTATTAGCTTTGCTGTAGAATCAAATAACATGGAGGGTTTTTTATTATTCTAAAGTGATTATTTTTTCTTTAGACAAGCTATTATTGTTATCTAAAACTTAATAGTGGGAATATGTCCAGCTGATACAATAAGTGCAGCCATAGTTCCATAATTATGAGTGCCAGGAACAGTTAGAAATGTAGTAAATGAACATGTACTATAGCACTAACCACTCACAGAGAGTAGAGAACCAGGCTGTTGGTCCATCCCATGAAGAGAGAGCACACGTGGGTATGTGTACATGAATACACATGTGCCTACATAGATAATGCCTAATATTGTTGGTTACTGGTGGCTACTAGATACAAGATGGCCGCTGACTTGAGAAGTGTAGGTTATCAAGGTCTGATTTTTGATACACAAACAGAAATGGTGACATCACACACATGTGTGAGTTTCAAAGGCTTTGAGGCAGCATTGATAATTCTGTTGTTCTCCTGATTGTAAGGACAAGCACTAATGATGCACTAACATATTTACATGATTCTTTTAGCTTTTTCTACATTCTAGCAGGAAGTGCCTCAAGTCACTGATTCCAATGCTAAAGGGATTCTAAGTCTCACATATCATGAGAGATTCACGTTTTCTTTCAGAAACTAACAAGTACACTGTCATTGGAAAACCTCCACCCAACTCTTCAAAGCAAACACAACACTGTCAAGATCACTGATGAATTAAATCTTTGCTTTTTAACTTCTAATTAACACTCCATATTGAGGGCTAGTTTGGACCAGCGTCTCAGTCTTCCTTTGCCTCATATACATAAACACTCATGGAGAAAGGCCATGAAGCCATGGCAACAAGTCTGTTTCTCATGCCCTTCCAACTCATGGAACTCAAGGCCTCATATTTCTGGCACTCCTTCATGGTGTGCATTCTTTTACTGATGTACCAAACTGGAGAATTCTGGTGTGCTAGGTTCTCTGGGGTCTGCCAGGTTTTCCTCCTTGTCCTGTCTCAGTAACTGTGCACTGTGTAATTAATTTCCATACTATAGCAATGGTGATTTTCCAGTTTTCAAAGAGCCTTTATTCATCATCATAACAAGGACAACTGATTAAAATAAAAAGCTTTCTGAGAGCAGTGACTATGGCTTCATCACCCACGCCCAGCTCAGTGGCTGTCACAAAAATCAAGGCCCATTAATTCTGTCTGAATCATGTGAAAACCACCAGGACTCTGCAACAAATCTTTTAATGCTGCTAGAAGCACAGGTAGGACTTGGTGACCGATGTTTTCAAGGTGTGTCAGTGTTCTCTGAATCCAAGATCCCTTGGTGATCACATCAGTAAGTATTTATTTGGCAAGCATATGAACAGATATGTGTTTTGCAGGAAGAGTTTAATTGACTCATTCACTGCCCTTTCAGAGTCGACAGTTTCCATTTCTTTCCCTGATAAGAGTATGTAACATAATTCAGTTAACAGAATGTGACAAATTGCCATCATCACTCTTGCACACCTTTCTATATTCAGACGTCCTTCTCCTCTTCCACGTTGTTAGTTATTTGGCGCTAGAAACTTGTCCCGAACACGACAAGACCACGGGAGAGTTTTATTAAAGAGGATAGAGGTGACAGGCCTGGATGAAGCATGTGGGTGAGGAGAGAAGGGGGGGGGAAGGGGGAAGGGGGAGGAGGAGAAGGACTGAGAGCCTGAGCGCCTGAGCGCCTGAGAGAGTAATGCAAGGTGGCGCCAGCTTTTTAAAGGTTGGGCCGCGCATGCGTACAGGGACTCCTGTGTGTACTCCACGCATGCGCGTAGATTACATGTAAGTATCTATCATTCCCGACTCTCATGTTTTAAAAAAGAAAAAAATGTGGATAGATGGGTATGGGACGCCGTTTCTATCAAAGACTGCTTCAGGCTGAGTGATGGACGTTGATTGGTTTTGGGGGGAGATGGGGAAGCCGTCTCCTGAAGTTCTGGGATGAAATCCTGTAGCTGTGTTCATCCTCCAAGGTGTGGCTGGTCCTAGGATGAGATCCTGCAGCTGTCCATCCTCCATGGTGTGGCTGGGAACCTTCTGTGTGACAAAGCACTGGTGACATAAAAAGCTTAGAGAAAAGACTCATTATTATTTTGTTTTTGGAGCTGACATCTATCTGAGGTAGATCTGTCTGGTTGGAGACATGTTAAAGGTGGCTGTGATGTTTTAAGTACTCTGGTTGGTTTTTTATCTGAGACAAGCCTCATTTGAGGTGGTTTATTTAAGGCACCTGTTTGTTTTGCTAGTTTAGCGTTTGGGAAACACAGGTGACAAACTGTTATAACCTTACCGCCTGGATATTTTGACGGTCTCTTTTGCCTCCGGCTCTATGTGGCCCTAGTTGGGAAATTCCTCTGGAATTGGTGACCAGGCAGTGGATCCTGGTGTCCTCTGGAGCTTGAAAGTGGAAGAGAACTTATTTTTTTAATTAGGTACAAGGCAAAGATCGTGGCCCTGTCTGTATGCACATGAGAAACACAGGCGGTAACTTTGAAATGAGACAATGAGCTCTTATCTTAGTTGGAAATCTTTTTCATTAAGTAACTTTGAAAGTGCAATTAAGTCTGGTGAGGGAAGGCTGTCCTCTGTTCCCGACAATAGAAAGAAGGAGTGACTTCCTAAACTCCCAGGACTGAGTCAATGGCTCTGGTGTCCAGAAGGAAGGAAACTGATTGCTCCCCTGCTGAGTTCTGGGTTCCCTGCTGTGTCTGTAGCCAAGCCTAGGTTTGCTGGAGGTCTTAGCTTGCTGTACCCATGCGTCTTGGCGCCTGGGGGCAGTCAGCTGACTGGTTGTCTTTCTAGGCAGCACAAGGGCAGGGCATTCGCTAGCCCATGGCCTTTTTTATTTAAAACAGGGACCCAACAGCTTTCAGGAGTCAGCGAGTGCCAGCATTTGGCAATTTTGTTTTCGGGCTTTTTCCCTGACACACCTTAAATGCCATAGATGACTCTTTTGACCGTGGGGTCAGGAGCCTTGTTCTCCAGATACTTAACTTTTAGCCGGGAACAAGAGATGGATTTGCTCTATGTCCTGAATTTTTCCTGATGATTGGTGGCTTAAGGACAGCTTTTAGAAGGATCTGCCAGTAGGCAGACTGTAAACCAATCCTTTGGAAGACTTGCCTGAGGCTATAAGCTGATTCCTTTTGGCTTAGGAGCCATCTTGATTATTGTGAACTTAATTGTTTAGATCTCAGCTACTTTTAGACCCGTCTGTGGTTCTCAAGGCAGTTTGAGAATGAGTGGGTGGAGTTAGGGTGAGTTAGGGAAATTCTTAGGAACCGCCCAAGCCTGCGCATTTGAGCCCGTCCACCAATGGCGCGAAAGTCAGACAGAGGTTACACGTGGCAGACACCTTAGTGGGAAAGGAAAGGGTTTAGAGCTTTAGCAGAAAGTTTGGAGATGAAGCAACTCTTATTTTAACGTTTAATGGCTGAAGTACCTGCCATACTGTTATGCGGCCAGATTTATCGGTAAGCGGCCAGATTTATCGGTACCGCCCCATCCGCCAAAGTAAGTGGGTGGTATCTGCCCTCTGTCCCATGGCTGTAACTGAGTGGAAAATAAAAAATTAAAATAACAAACCGGGATCAGACTTCAACTCAGGCGTCCTGAGAAGGAAGTAAGATCTAAGCTCAGCTAAAGTCCCCCCCTTTCGTCAAGGGATGGGAGGAGCTGCAACTGTGCTGCCGTGGATCCACCCGGTAGACCCCAGACGCCATTTTTGCTCCGAGCAAGAATGTGCCTGCCAATGCCAGCACAGCCTGGACAACCCCCGGGATTGTCCGTCGCAAACATTTAGCTCAGATTTCAGCCATTAGAACAGCAGACTCACTGTGAAAAATTCGTGGCGGTATCAATAATGGAAAGCCACGCTTCTTGTGGCTGGCCACCACCCGAGGTGGCCAGCTGGAGGTGCGTGCTGGTTGGTGGAAGAATCACAAGCCATGGTTACCTTTTTAGAGCTTTTAGAGAGAGAGAAAGCTAAGATAAAGAGCAACTCTTTCCATTTGCCTGTTTGCTGGTCAGAATTAGATAACTCCCGTAAAAGATTGGGATTTTTTGTTATTTTTTAAAGCATACTTGGGCCGTCTCTCAGTACAGAGACGGATAAGCTTAGGAATCTGTAAGTAGGGCTGATCGAGTTGGAAAACTTATTTCCCATGTCCGCAGCGGAGAGGCAAAAAAATAAAAAATTAAAAAAACAAAACGTGATCTAGAGGTCCGATTTTGGGCGTCCCCAAATATCGAACGTAGATCTGTACGGGCACAAGCCGCCTTATCAGCTCGTCAGCTGATAAGCGGGGGCCTGGTCGAGTGAAGGAAGGCCTCCCCAGGAGACTTTTTCACGGTCAGCCACCCCGTCGGGTGCGAAGACCGTGCCGGCTTCACACGACCCCCGGAACGCACCTGACGGTGGTGGTCCCTTCGCAAAATATCTCAAGCTGCAGACGTGGGAAGTGGCTGGAAATCCGGGCCCGCAATGGGGGCCAGCGGTAGCCAGTAAAGAAAAGGGGAAAACTTACCAATCAGTAGCGGTGTTGCATGCGGATTTGTGCGACCAGGCAAATGGAGTGATCTGTCGCGAATGGAGCAGAGTTCCCGGCGTGTGTAGCGCAGTTTACGTCCCGGTTCCCGGGTTTCCAGGCACAGAGTGCCCGGAAGCGCCCGCTTTTGTACGGCACCAAAATGTTAGTTATTTGGCGCTAGAAACTTGTCCCGAACACGACAAGACCACGGGAGAGTTTTATTAAAGAGGATAGAGGTGACAGGCCTGGATGAAGCATGTGGGTGAGGAGAGAAGGGGGGGGGAAGGGGGAAGGGGGAGGAGGAGAAGGACTGAGAGCCTGAGCGCCTGAGAGCCTGAGAGAGTAATGCAAGGTGGCGCCAGCTTTTTAAAGGTTGGGCCGCGCATGCGTACAGGGACTCCTGTGTGTACTCCACGCATGCGCGTAGATTACATGTAAGTATCTATCACACGTTCCCAGGCAGATGAACACATAATCAGCAGAAGCTGAAAACAATCTGTAAGCTTGGTCATTCACAATGTGGCCTAGCTGGCTTCACCCTCAAGAGAAATAAAGGTTGCACCAGTCTCCTGGTCTCACCTTTTGTTCAAAATCAAAGGGATCCCTGTTCATCAGCTTAAGTATCAGTTCTGAGCAGGGTTAGACATGGAATGTGATAGGCTTGCCAACAACAGGAGAGAGGATGTCTTACCACTTGTCCCTGAGTTGTAGGGTCAACAGTAATACTTTCTACCTTCCCTTTGTAAGCTTTTAGACTTGGAAGGCATCAGGCTAGGGGGTCAGCTCATTTAGTAGAGTGCTTGTCTTGTAGGCAGGAATTTCAGAGTTCAAATCCAGACCACACAACAACAGGTGTGGCGACACCTGTTAATAACCTCAGCACTCAGGAGGTGGAGGCTGGATGAACGGAAGTTTAGCATCATCTCTAGCAACATAGTGAGTTTGAGATAAGCCTGGGTTACAAGAGACCTTGTTTCACAAAGAAGGAAGAGAGGGAAGTAGAGGAGAAGGAAAAGGAGGAGGAGAGGGAATAGGAGGAAGGAGAGGAGGCAGGGGAATAGGAGGTCTCTAAAACCAGCAGCACCAGCCTATGAGGTCAGCAAGAACTAGGTCCAGGGAGGTGCTGGTCTGTTCAAGGTCACATGACACACAGGACAGAGCACACAAGTTTTTGATTCTAAGTCCAGCTTTTTTTTTCATTTCTTTCCCTGTGTCTGAAGAAGGAAGAAAAAGGAAAAGAGGAAAAAAGGACAGGAGGAAAAATAGGTGTGGGGAGGAGGAACGTGTGAGGGTGAGAGGACGCAAAGGTGGTGAAATTAGACAAAAACTGAACTGTGTGTGTGTGTGTGTGTGTGTGTGTGTGTGTGTGTGTGTGTGTGTTTATGTATTCCTTCTACATATTCCTTCTCTATGAAACAAGGTCTCTCCATACATATATGGAGAGAGAGAGAGAGAGAGAGAGAGAGAGAGAAGGTGCATGTGAGTGTCACGGGGGCATGTTACAATGTTACAGTTATGTGTGGAAGTCAAAGCTCAACTCTGAGTGTCAGCCTCCACTTCACCTCTATTTGAGACAGTGTCCCTACCTCTGTGCAAGCCAAGATAGCTGGACAGATCACTTCTGCAGATTCTCCTATCTTTGCCTTCTCTCCTGGAGCACACTGGGATTGTGAACATTTGTGCTACCATGTCTACCTTTAATATGAGCTCTGGAGATCCAAACTCCCATCATTAAGTTGAGTAGTAAGAGCTCTTATTCAATGAGCCAGTTCTTAACACATATTTGTAAATGACTAATCATTCTTGTCTGGGTATCAATTATTTATGCTTCATTTGCTTCAAACTTAAAATAATAATACTCTTCATATCATATTGTTATTAGAAAGATAAGTGAATTTATATATTAAAGATATTATATATGTATGTATGTGCATGATGTACACTAAACACTCAAATAGTGTCAACTATAATTTTCATTAAGTAGTAAGTTGTAGCTAATGATATTTTGAAAATACTACTATTATTCCTTGGGATAATTCTTAGAAATTATTAATTTGTACAACCATTATAGAAAACAGTCTGGAAATTTTCTTACAAAGAAATAAAATAGACTACAATATAATGTAACCAACTAACTGCTGGCAATGTAACTAAAGGAAATAAAGTGAGTATATCAGAGAGACAATCAGTACATCAAAGAGATTGCTGTACTATTCACAATAACTACAAAATATAATCAAACTAAGGATTTCTCAACATATAAACAGATAAATTATGTACAGTATCCATATGCATAAGACTCTTATTCAGTCTTCAGAGAGAACTGTTTTTCACTTCCAAAAACATAGATGAGTCTGAAGAACATAAATTAAATGAACCCAGGCACAGAAAGATACATACTGCATGGCCTTATTCTGTGTGGAGTACATAACAGTCAGTCTTGTGGAAATGGCAGTAGAATGGTGGTTGCTAGAGCTGGGAGGAGGGAATTAGACAATGATCAGAACCAGTGATGTATGTCTTCAATGCCCTCACTCAAGAGGATGAGGAAAGACCATGAGTTTGAGTCGAACTGGGGCTTCGTGGTGAGACCCTTTCACAAATAATGCTAATGATAAAAAATATTGTCTTCAGTTCTTTTTTATTGCTGTAAAGTGATACCATTATCAAGGCAAATTATAAAAGAAAGTATTTAATTGGAGGCTTGCTTAAAGTTCAAAGGGTAAATGCATGATCTTCACAGTGGAGAAGAACACAGCTGACAGGCAGGAATGGCACTGGACCAGTATCTTAGAGCTTACATATTGAGACACAACCATGAGGCAGAACAACCTAACTGGAATGGTATTGGCTTTTGAAACTTCAAAGCCCACACCCAGTGACACATCTCCTTCCACAAGGCCATCTTTTCTAATCCTTGCCAAACAGTTCCACCAACTAGGGACCAAGCATTCAAATATATGAGCCTGCCCAGCCTACAACTTCAGAAGAAGACTTTGGCTTTACCAGAGGTCAGGCAGGATTTAGGACGCCAGGCCAGAAGACCAGAGAGGAAAGAGAAACCAAGGAACAAAACACCCATTCAACAAAGACAAATTCAAAAATCAACACCTATAATCATCCCAAATCCAGATGCCTAAATGCCAGTGTAAGAACACAATTATTAACAGAAAGGACAATATGGCACTACCAGGATGCAGCTATCCAGTGACATCAAGTCCTGAACTATCTAATGCATGTGAAACACAAGAAAATGAACCCTAAAAATAACTTCATGAAGATGATAGAGGTCCTTAAAGAGGAAATGAAAAAAATCCCTTAAAGACATTGAAAGAAAGACAAACTAAAAATTGGACGAAATCAATAAATCCCTAAAAGCATTCCAAGAAAGCCAAGGGGGAAAAAAAAAAAAAACAGGTGAAGGAAACAGTTCAAGACCAGAAAAATGGAAATAGAAGTGATAAAGCAAACAGAAATGGAAGGAATCCTCAAAATGGAAAATCTGGTAATCAAACAGGAACTACAGATGCAAGCATCACCAACAGAATACAAGAGATGGAAGACAGAATAATATCAGGCACTGAAGACACTATAGAGGACACAGATTCTTGGTTAAAGAAAATCTTAAATCTAAACAATTCCTAACACAAACATCCAGGAAATCCAGGACACTATGAGAAGACCAAACTTCAAAATAATGGGAATTGAAGAAGGAGATGAATCCCAGCTCAAACATACAGAGAATGTATTTGACAAAATCATAGAAGAAAAATTTCCCAACCTAAAGAAGGACATGCCTATAAACATTCAAGAAGCTTACAGAATACTAAATGGATTGCATCAGAAAAGAAAATCCCTATGCCACATAATAATCAAAACACTAAAAACATGTAACACTGAAAGAATATTAAAGGTAGCAAGGGGAAAAAGCCAAGCAACATATAAAGGTAGACTTAGAAAAAAAAAAAAAAAAGAAAAGAAGCAAAACACCCAACAAGATTAGATAGCAGAAAATAATCAAACTGAGGGCTGAAATCAATAAACTAGAAACAAAGAATCAATGAAACAAAGAGTTGGTTCTTTGAGAAAATCAAAAAATAGATAAACCTAAATCCAAATTAACTAAAAGGCAGAGAGTAAATATCCAAATTACCAAAATCAGAAACAAAAAGGGAGACAAGATAGCAGACACTGAGGAAATCGAGGGAACACTAGGTCATATTTCAAAAACCTGTACTCAACAAATTTGGAAAAATCTAAAAGAAATGGGCAATTTTCTTGATATATACCATCATTATTCACAGATGATATGATGTCACATAAGTGACACCAAAAGGAACTCCTACAGCTGAAAAAGACCTTTAGTCAAGTGGTTGGATATCAGATAAACTAAAAAAAAAAAAAAAAAAAAAAAAAATCAGTAGCCCTCCTATATACAAATGATAAACAGGCTGAGAAAGAAACCAGGGACTCAACACTCCTTAGAATAGCCTCAAATAATATAAAATATCTTGGCTTAATTCTAACCAAGCAAGTGGAAGAACCTGTATGACAATAATTTAAGTCTTTGAAGGAAGAAATTGGAGATTTCAGAAGATAGAAAGATCTAGCATGCCCATGGATCACTAGGATTAACATAGTAAAAATGGCCATCTTACCAAAAGCAATCTATAGATTCAATGCAGACCCCATGAAAATCCCAACACAATTCTCTATCGACCTTGTAAGAACAATACTTAACTTCATATAGAAAAACACAAAAATTCAAAATAGCTAAAAACAATCCTAAAAAATAAAAGAGCTTCTGGAGGTATCACCATGCCTGATTTCAAGCTGCACTACAGAGCTGTAGTAATAAAATTCACATGGTATTGGCATAAAAACAGCCATGGTGATCAATGGAATTGAATGAAGACCCAGAAATAAATATGCACACCTGATTTTTGATAAAGAAGCAAGAAATATACAATGGGTAAAAGAAAGCATCTTCAAAAACTTGTGCTGGTATAATGGGATCTCAGTATGTAGAAAAAAGGAAAAAACAAAACCCTGCCCCAGCTTTAACCTTGGGGATTTTTCCCTTTTTGGCAGGTTGAATGGCCATGCTGTTTGAACTATTGCCTCTCCTAATCAAGAGGCCTCTCCTGTTCAACTCTAATCTTTATCAATCTTGATGGTATCCATAGCTTTTCTTCTCCTGTGGAAACAAAACCAAAGGCTCTTCCTCAATATAATACATATTCTATTTTCCTTTATGAGGTCAATACAGTTTTAAATCATATAAGCTGATTTAATTCAGCTCCATTGTCTCTCTGCAGCTGTTGTTCCTTTCCTATTAACATTTAAAAATTTAAAGTTAATAAAGCATTGTGTAATCTATCTCTGGGGGTCTTTATTATCCCTTTATGTTTATTTCTATAACTGCTTTTCCTGTAAAGTTTTGTGATATACTTGTAATAGGTTTTAAATTGTAATACACAAAAAAAATGTATTATTTTACTAGAAACATATGCTGGAACATTGTCAGGCTTAATTTATACAGGTATCCCCATGATGGGCATAACTTCTAATAAATGTATAAGTACATAATCAGTATTTTCAGAACTTAAAGCAGTTGCCCATTGAAATTCTGAATAAATATCTATGGCATGGTTGATATATTTTAAATTTCCAAACTGTAAAGTGAAACACAACCATTTGCCAAATTTCATTTCTTTGAGTACTCTGTGGGTTACTTCCTGCAAATAGTAGAGTTTGGTTATACAAAGAACAAGTAAATCCTTTCCTTATAATTTCCTTGGCTTGTTGTCAAGTAATAGAAACATCTTTCTACAAACCACTGCTGTTAACATGGTGCTTCTTATGAAAGTCAGAGGCTTCTAGCAGCACATTTCCTATAAATAGATGATCATTGTTACTGTTATCTTATGCTAGAGGGCTTGGAAGAACTGTATGGGATCTAATATGTGTTATATATAAGAGATGATTTCTATTTCTAATGACCTGTTGTAACTGAATAAATAACAAAGTTAATTCTGAATCATCTGGAATAAGTTCAGTAGTTTCAATATATAAAAGAATTATTTCTGCATATTGAAAGTCAGTAACTATTAAGAGGTTCTGAAAAATCTAATAATACCATGAGAAAAGCATATAATTCTGACATTTAAATTGAATCACAAGGGCTTTGAGCCACTTTACTTAAATGTCCTGACATAAACTGCTTCTCTTGATGCACTTCAATCAGTATAGAATTGAGAGGCTCCAGGAATTGGTATTTTTCCCACAATGTGAGGAATAATCTAATTAGTTCTCTTAATAAACTGAAGTCTCTTGCTTTTGTGATATTTGATGCTAATCTCTTACAGAAATTACAGAAAGTCTTTGCCAGTGTTCATTTTCTGCCCACAATAAGGAAATTTCAGCATTAGTAAAAAGTACTACAATTTCTGCTGGGACTATTCCTGTTAATTGGCGAAGTCTCAATTTTTCTTTCAGAATCAATTGAGAAACGTTAACTTTTTACTCTCTTTGTGTGGTAAAAATATCCACTCTGAAGTATTATCTTCTCTTTGCATAAGAATTCCTACAGAAGAATATGTAGAAGGCAAAATAACCAGAATGCAGTCAAGCTCTGGATCCAAGTGATCCACATGTGCATCTTTTAATTTCTTTTCTACTAAAGCCAGTTCTCTCTCAGCTTCAGCTGATAATTTTCTTGGACTGTGTAAACCTTTATCACCTCATACATAAGCTTTTAAATAAATTACGTAGTTCTTGAGTGTCAACCTAATTGTGGGCCATAGTAAGTTAATATCTCCCAGCAATTTTTGAAAATCATTGAGTCTGTAATTGATCTGCCCTGACTTGTACTTTTTGTGGTTGAATCTTTAGTAAACCTCTTTTATATCCTAGGTAATAAATAGAATCTCCTCTCTGTATTTTTTTCAACTTGCAATTCTCAACAAAGTAAATTTTCCTTTACCTCTTTAAACATTTTTTCTAAGGTATTTGCATCTGAATCAGCTAGTAATATATCACCCATTCAGTGGTAAATTATACATTGAGGAAGCTTTATATTCAATGGCTGTTGTACAAAATACTGATACAAGGTGGGTCTATTTAACACCCTTTGTAAAAGTACTTTCCACTGATACCTTTTAACAGACTGGGAATTATAAGTAGGAACTGTGAAGGCAAATTTTCAATATCTTGTTGTTGTAATGGTGTAGTAAAAAGGCAGTCTCTTACACCAATCACTATAATACCTTAGGAAATGAAGAGGGCAAGAGAATTTTAGGATGTAAATTGGCTGAATCACTTTATTTATGGCTATTAAATCTGTTAATATTCTTCATTTTTCAGATTTCTTTTTAATGATAAATATAGGAGAATTCTAAGGACTGATCAATTCTTCAATATGTTGAACTATACCAGCTGTTCTAATGCCTGTAATTTTTCTGATATCAAAGAACATTGGTCCACCCAGATAGGTTTGTCAGTTAGCCATTTTAAAGGTAGGGCTTTTGGTGCCCTTGAAAAATCACCAGCTGTTGTGTTCTGATCATGTACAACCTGCACAGTCTGCTAGCAGCAGAATGGTTTAATAATACTGCAATTAGACATCAGATGTAAGGACTATCTAAATTAGTCTATTATTAATAAAAACTCAGGAGTCAGATAGTAGGGTATGAACCTGGTAGATATGAAAAGTGGTGGAGAAAAGTCCAGTTGACCCTCCTCTCTGCTTTTCCAAGATCCATAAATGACCTGAGAAACTCCTAATCCCACCTCCTTCCTCCCTGTGTCCTCTCCCTGTCTGAGTCTGCTAAAAAAAAAATCCTATCGTTTATTCTGGTCAGCTGAGCATGGACTCCATTCTCTGAATCAAGGTTCAGTTTATTGACCTTGTATAGACCAAACAAATCTTCTACAACATGTTGAAGTATGGTGGTTTTAGGTGAGGCAATCTGGGATCCAGTATGTGAACTACTGACCCAAAGTGGCCTCCATCTGATTCTTTGACTCTCATAGATGAAACAAGGACAACATTGTGTAGACAGATGTGTCCATAATCAAATAATTAATTTGGATACAGCTATCAGCTGACATATGCACCCTAAATTCAGGAGATACCTAGACCCTGGAACATCTAGATTTGTCTTCAAAGGTCCTACTGAGAAACTGACCAGCTTGTTAACTTGAGATATATATCTTGTTTAAAAAATCATTAAAAATTTTTTAATTTTAAATTAAATTTAATTTTTTAATTTAGAATTTAAAATATCTGCTCAAAAATTAATCTCCTCCATTGCCTCTACCTAAGTAACATTGTAATTTCCAAGACTACATGCTAGAGTATTTTTATAAATATTCTCTATATGTGAAGCGGAATCATCCTAGGGAGGAGAGAATAACCCGGTCTATTTTCACTGTGTGTAACTCTGGGTGTGAGACAAAGTCCTCTATTCTGAATCCAGAGAACTCCCCACTCCCATCACCTCTTCTCTCCTCATCTGCTCCTTCCTTCCCCTCTTCTTCCTAACCCTCCTTTCATCTTCCTCTCCTCTCTGTTCCTTTTTTCTCCATGTCTCCCCTCCCCCCATCCTCTTATTTCTTACATCACCCCTCTTCCTTTAATTTTTTTTTACTTAAAAACAATACTCTTCAAACCCATTGGGACAAACCCCAAAGCTTATCCACACCTAAAGGGAACATAAAAAGCCCAACTTTTAATGTCCTCTGTTGGTCAGTTGCAGCAGATGGAATGCTCCTAAAACATGGTCTAAGTAGGATAGATCCTATACCACACTGACAGTTGTCCCCTTTTCTTCAGCAAGGAAGCGTTTCTCAGTGATCACATGGTTTACCAGTTAAGATTAGTTACTTAAACTGAATGTTTTGTGGTTGTACATGACAAAGGCTGAGTAAAGTTTTGGCAGTTTCAGTAAAGTATGTACTTACTATATCTTAATCCATCTTTGCTCCCTGTAAGGTCACTTCAAGTTCTTGAGTATCATTTTCCTCATCCAATAATATAGAGAAAGGAGTTCACACATCAGTGATGTATTGTCTCTTAAAATTTTGTTATTGAACATCAAGTTAGATGAATTGGTATTAGCAGCTTTAATTGACTTGTGTTTGAAATGAATAATGAATAATCCCTGGCTTCCAAAATCTGAGGTTTTTTCCTAGAGCATCATACTGTTGGAAGTTAAAACTTTCAGTCTCAGGGTCTGATCTTGGCAATGCTTAAAGGGTTTCGGGCAACTCCTTTTAACATGGCAATGAGATTAAGACCAGGCTCATCCATACACAGCCTTGTCAACGTCTCTTCTTTTTCTCTCTGTTAATTCTGTCCATCTGGTTGGCCAGGACTAATATCACAAGGCGTTTAGCTGTGTTAATTGAAAATACCAGCCAAGCAAGATGCTTAAGAATGTTGCTGCCAAAGGCAGCCTTTGGTTTTAAATGACCAAATTGATTTAAGGGCTTTTACCCAACTGCTTTATAAATTTCATGGCCAACAACTCAGTGCTATTACCAGCAAATGCAGGTGGAAAGCAGAATAGTCTTCCAGATCCCACCAATGTGAAGGAGCTGCAGGAAGGGACACAGAGCTGAGGTTTCTCATCCTCAGAGCAGGGAGAATGTGTCTGGAAGACAAGGGGACCACAAATGGAAAGCTAGAGTATCAGCTCAGATCTGGGTGTACAATGTGGAGCTGCTGTAACTTTAAAGGAGTAGACACTGGAGAAAGCAGACCAAAAAATGTCTGAGACCAGGGCTGCTGGAGACAGAGCAACGAGGGTACTTCATGGCACTGAGGACATTTCTTCACATTCAGGAGTGTGAGTTATTAGAAAAAGGGGCAGACAATGGGACTGCCATGATGACCCTCTGCTGGAACCCACAGAGAAGCTGGCTAATCAGTGCAGTACCCTACAGTCCAGATGGTAGGCCATGCAGAGAGTCTTGGCTATGAGAAGGTACAGTCTGAGGCCTTGGGAACCAGATGGTAAGTTTGCAGTTCCAAAAGTTTGTTTCTAGCAGACTTCCTTCCTCAAGTGTGGGACAGGTGAACACAACAAAGTCCATTTCTGCCCCCAAACCCAAAGGGGTAAATGGAGACATGTGGTTAGGACCCTGGCAGTGCTGAACTTGGTTTACATAGGATCTTTGTTTCTTGAGATCCTGGGGATGGAACCCAGGGCCTTATGCATGCATGCTGGGTGAGCACACCACAACACCAACCCTTTCTATTGTTATTGATTTTGTTTGTTTTAAAACATTGACTTTGCCTGACACCAGAAGTACTTGTGACACTAAACAAGCATATAGGTGCATGGGTGTCAGGATGCACCTATAGAACAATAAGTAGTTCCCAGCGGTTACACACTTCATTCAAAAAGAACACAAGTGATTTTACTATCCACCTTGATGGACAGTGTGTTGCTGACAGACTTCTACCTCTTTGCAATATAATGGAGAGAGAATGCATTGCAGAGAGCTCATACATGAGGCTTTCCATTTAGTAGTCTCAGCCTTTGCTTGGGTGGGCTAGGCATTTGGATAATTTAGCTCATTTTGTAAATAATATTTTGTGTTGATTCTCTGAAATTTTCATATGCTTATACAATATATTTTGATCATATCCATCTACCACTACCTCCCTCCAACTTCTCACTCTGTCTCCCTCTTAGTTTTACGTCCTCTTTCTAGTTGTTATTAATAACTCCCTGAGTCCAATTAGTGGTGCCCATAACTGCAGGCCATATTCTACATGGACAACCTACCAGTAGCTAAGTCCCTAAGGGACAGTGACTCTCCCTTTCACCCCCAGCAGGTATCAACTGACAGTAGCAGTTCCACAGGGGTGGGAACTCAGAGGCCCCTCCCAATCCATGCTAGAGTTTTCGCTGGTTTGATTTTGTACAGATAACCACAACCGCTATCAGTTGGTGTGGGCAACAAAGTCTTCAAATGAATACTGGAGATAATGATGACCTCCACAGAGAACTGGCATGACGATTATGAGCAGAGATTTAAAAGGTTTTACACATGTTGAAACCTTAGTGCAGTATGGACCTGGTAAGTCAGCAGGGTTACCCTTCACTAATGACCTGTTTGGTCTTATGTCTCTGAGCACAGTGAAAATAAAAATATGTTGGAGAAATGCAAGTCACTGGGAAAGATGTAAAGTAACCCTGGAAAGAATGGAGGAAGTTTCTTGTCTTCCAGGTCCCACCTAATTTACCTTGTGAGTTCCTGACTCTTAATTTCTTCATTAGAAAATTGTCTTTGTAAAGTGTGACACAAGCCAAGATTATCAAGTGATAAGCTGACTTATCTCTTACAATTTGCCCATGGATTTCAGATGTTTAAACTAATTTTTGTTTGTTTTTTGTAAGGAAAAGACTTTAGTAGTTACATTTCGTTCACTATTGAGACAAAAGCAACCCGAGGAAGAAAGGGTTTGTTTGGGATTATAGTTGGAGGGTGCCATCCACCCTGTCAGGGAGGCATGAGGCAAGAGCAACAAGAGACTAGTCATGGGCTGGAGAGATGGCTCAGTGGTTAAGGGCACTGGCTGATCTTCCAAAGGTCATGAGTTCCATTCCCAGCAACCACATGGCACCTCACAGCCATCTGTAATGAGATCTGGCACCCTCTTCTGGCCAGCAGGCATACATGAAGGTAGAAGACTGTATACACAATAAATAAATAAATCTTTAAAAAAAAAAAAAAGTGGCTAGTCACATTGCGTCAGGAGGCAAAGTGAGATGAATGCTGACACTCAGATCATTTCTCATTTCCCCTTTTATTTAGTTCAGCTCCCCAGCCCATGAGGCAGTGTTACTCACATTCAGTAAATCTCACTCCTCACCTCTCTGCAAAAACCTGAAAGTGTATCTCCTAGGTGATTCCAAACCCAATCCAATGAACAATGAAAATCAACCATCACATACTCTAGATATAGCCCACTATGCCTAAAGTACCATGTTTAAAGACCCTTGCTGGAAAATAGAAATGCCCAAGTGTTAGTGTACCTGTATGTCATCAGCAGATCTCTGTAATGGCAGATTGAGCTGTGAACTTGGTGTTGGTCCTGAGGCATCATTTTAACAAACCACTGGACAAGACTTTGGCTCCTTACCCAGAAACCAAACTGTTGATGCCTAGACCATGCATTTGGGCCTTATGAATAGGGGGAAGGATCTGAGTTTTTCTTGTTTTCACATCTCATGAACTGATTATAATGCACAATGGAGGAAGCAGAATTCATCAATCAACTGTTACCTCAGAAGTATAACAAGTCACCAGAAATAGAACCCAAAATCAGTGAGTTTTCCTATGAGGATTGAAAGCAAGCACATCTGCCAGTTAATGAGCTGTGCATAAAAATATAACAGCATTTTCTTGATCTGGAACCTCTGTCTGATTCCCTATTTATTCTTTATGTTATAATCCTTAGTTTTCAACTGACTATCTAATTTGTATATATTAATCCACCAGCCTGCTTATGAGTTATTTTCCTGGATTTTCTCCCTTGCTTTCATGTAACTATAGTAGCTGCATGTGTTCTCTGCATTCTTTGACCATGCAGAACTTGTCTATTATTTCTGGTTTGGCATGCACTAGCTTTCAGTCCCATGTATGGCTTAGTTTCTGACTCTGGCCTCAAATTAACAATATGGAATTAGTGAATCTTAATTATAATACCTATAAATCAAAAGGCTATCTTACCATACTGGGATAAAGATTCTTTCAGTTTTCATTTCTTTCCCATCCCACCTCTGTCTCTTCTTGTCACATGACATCATGACATCAAGCAAGCTAATACACTTATATTTAAGACTGTGAATGACAGGACAGATTACTATTCATAGGATAACAATCAGACACACCCTTGGATTTATTCCTCTCCCTGATGGTTCACATTCCACCTAAGCTGTTCAAGTACAACTTGGACTGCATTTGGATATTGTTTTCTGGTCTGACTATTTTCCAGAAGTGAAAACCTGGAAATCTCTAACCTTAGGCATTTATGTTTTTCTGATCCTTGGATTGGGCAAGTTAAGGGAGACATGAAACACAGTGTCAGCAACTCAAAGCAGCTGAGGATGTTGACAATTTCAGACAAACAAAGTGTTGCCAGGAAGAAGTCCTGTAGTAGAAGTGAATCTTGCATAGTATTAAGGGTCCCCACAAATGATAAAAAACAATTCAATTCTAGTGTCCTGCCCATGGGCCATGTTTGACCCTATAGTCAGCTGCAGTATCTACTACAGAGATCCAATCAGGACAGCTGTGAAACTGGGTCAGTGGCCCGGGATACAGCTTTCAATACAGGGTCAGCAAACACTTTACTTACTGTCTCCAGCTCCACTCTAGTGTCTGTTAAGGGATATATACATACATATATACATACAGACAGACATACATTTATGTGGGGGAGAATTTAATGTATATAAATTATATATACATATATTGTGTACACACACATACATACATATATTTTTCCACAAATCAAGATAAATTTGAGAGACCTCTGAGACTTTAACTGGGTTCTTGAGACTCTTACCAGAGCTCTTGCTTACTTTTGTAGTGTGTATAAGAGTTTGTAAAAACTAGTGAGTACATGCATGGTCATCTGTGACTAAGATTGGCAATTGCATGTGACAGGCCATGAAAGATGAAAAAAAATTGCAAATGCTTTCAAAGTTACCATAAACAGGATTAAGTTCTTGATTAAGTAAAGGGTTCTATCAATGTAGACATGTTTACACTTGACTTCGCTGAACTTCAACAGGAGCACAGAATGTGTACCTCTGTGTATGTAGCTTAAGATGGAATGCATATTTCTTGCCTTGAGGGACACATCCCATCTTAAATAATTGTATCATATGTAGCACAGATCCTTATCAGTTCAGTCTGTATCTGTCCAGGGTAGAATTTGGGGACCTGAGTGTAGCCTATATGGGTGAGGCTTTGGTGCAGTGTTTCATCTGGGAACATTCGAAATGTTCACTGGCTCATCAGCACAGCTGCCCTGAGGACACCCCCCCCCCCAGAGAGTATGAAGGGGCAGAGCAGGAGGCAAGAGCAGCTAGATAGAGGCAAAGGATCAGGAGGAGGGAGAAGAGGAGAGAAGTAGAAGAGAGAGGGGGCGGACAGCAGGTGGAGGGAGGAGAGGGTACAATAGGAGCAGTTTTTAATTCAGAAAAGGGTTATCTGTGGCTATAAATAGTTTTGTATTTAATCGCCCAGTGCTTCAACTTTTTCATCTATAAGACAGATGTAATAACGTCTTTGTTATAGATATTCTATGACAATTAATGAATAAGGATGCACCATTTACTAGGTAAAATGACACCTGGAACACAGGAAGTACTGCATGTTAATGGTGGGTGTTGAAATGCACAGGCTTCATAAGTTCTCAGTAGTGGAAGCATACATAACTTTCTGTTCCAATGACTTTAGAATACAGGAAGGAAGGAAGGGAGAGAGGGACAAAGGAAGGAAGGAAGAAAAGAGGGAAGGAAGAAAGGGAGGGTGAAATAAAGGAAGGAAGGAAGGAGGGAGGGAGGGAAGGGAAGGGAGGGGTGAAAAGAACTGAAGGAAGGAAAAAGGAAGGAAGGAAGATGGAAGCGAGGTAGAGGGGAAGAAGGAGGAGAAGAAAGAATGAAGGGGAGAGGGAAGAAGGGAAGATGAATGGAGCAATCAAGAAAGGCAGGGAGGGTTGGAGCGAGGCTCAGAAAAGCCAAACTTGATTCTTCCACTCCCATGCACCTACCTAGAATTTGTTGTAAGTCACATAGTAAATGCTAGAAACAAGAACAAGAATCTAGATCTACCATGTGTTGAAGCTCAGGGCTCTGCTCTTTCCCAATTCTGTTCACCTGTTTTGCTGTCTTGTTGAAAGTATGTAGTGAGTGTTGGCAGCTCCCTTGTTTGTACAAAGGTTGAGTGGGCTTGCAAACCTTTCACTACATGAGAAGAAGCAGGTCAAATCCAGTTCAAAATCAACTCCCTGAAGCCATCTGTAGCTTCAATGGTCATGGCAAGACCTTGCCACAGTCAACAGTGACAGTAAGTGCTTTGAAGAGAGAAGACCTAAAACAACCTTAGCATGGCACGTTTTTGTTTTATCACTTTTACATAAATACTTATAGCGGTGCTGTTCTTAACATCCTAAACTGTAAAACACCCTTGTTTTATCTTGGGTCCCACAGACACATGTACATTGAAGCTGGGATCCGGGAGGATTCTCTAATGCTACTGCTACACCACAACCTGTATCCTCACCATGTTTATTAGGTACAGCATGCAGTCTGTGGATGGTGGCTAGTCTTGACAGAAGGTCTCTGCAGGTGAGCAGTCTTGGGCTGTCCACAACCCTGAGAAGGAAGTTGCCATTGCTAATCTTTGCCACACTGATTGGTCATTCATCAACACTCAGTTTTGGAGTCCTGGAGAAAGCCTTTGTATTCCTTTTGAACCTGGGCCATTGGGGCAATGCCTTTGCAAATTTCCAATAGGCCAATTGTTATCAGAGTCCTCAACAGGCTATGCTCTTGTCAAAATATGCATTCACTCAGGACTGCACTTATTCAGGGTTTCCTCCAATCCCTACAGACATCCCAAATCCAGACCAGACCAACAAGTGGATGGGTAAGCACAGGGTACTATGACCATGCAGTGGGGAGAACTACTGATGCACATAGCAACTTGCTTGAGTCTGAAAGCACTCTGAAATGAGGGAAGAGAGACACAAGAGCACCTACCTCACCTCAGGAATCCATTCATAGGCAACTCCAGGACCAGCAACAATAAAACTCTACATCCACAGGAAGTGGGTTTCTGCCTGGTGCAGTATTGACTGCAAAAAGCCAATTTGGAGGGTGAACTAAACATTATTTTCCCTGATGGTGGTGTGGTTATACAGACAGAAGGATTTTTGAAACAACATACCTTTAGAGTAGGTGCTATATCAGACTGTTTGAAATAGTCTGATATAACACCTGCTTCTCTGCTACCCGGAACAACAGGGAACCAAATGAAGCAACTCGAAGGAGATGCGCTGAAACCTTAATCTTATCTCAAACAAGATGAATCTGCTCATCATGAATATCAAGCATCATCAGGCAATTAGATGAGACAAATGTGTGCCAGTTTTGCCTTGTGCATCCCACTGTGATGCGATGAGTGTTCCTGTTCCATACACGGCTGCTTCTGAGAGCAGGTGAGACCCAGCTGAGGTATCTGCTGAACAACACCTGCACCAGCCAAGGAGGGTATCCAGGCGACGTGTTTGTTTACAGTTAGAAGCAAGGGGTGAATACTGTGTAGCATCCAAGAATGCTTATGGTAAGAAAGTCAGTGGAAAAACCAGGGGTGCAAACAGAATGAAGCGAACATCCCCCTCATATGGTGATGGGTGGTTATGACTTCTCTTAGTATCTAACTATAGACTGTTTTCTAGGGGAGAGTTGAGAAGCCTGTGCAGGGACATATGACTGTGAGCCTGTCACATCCAGTGTCTGCACAGTAAGAGCTGGAACATGATGCAACTATCAGAAGCAATGTCACCCCACTCCGGTTTAGAGTATTTGAAGTAAAGAGTCTCCAGGCTGCATTAAGGCTTCAGAGATGTTTTCCATGTACGCTCCTCCCTCGTATCTATTCCATGGAGGAAATAATAGCCATTTCTCAGATGGCCTTAACACCTCCTTTAGTGAAGCCAGCAGGAATCCTGTCTAGAACCAAGTGTCTAACTCACGTTTGATGTGGCTGTTGTTACTGGATTTTCATGAGAGTGATACTGACGGTGTTTGGAGCCATCTTGCTTTCCATGTATCACCAAGAGGTCTGAAAAAGACAAAATTGTTGCTGCCTGGCAACATCCCAGAAAGCTAATTGCTCAAGAGAGGGTTTATAAAAGAATGGAATAGTGTTGCTATTTCCATGGTTTGGGAAAGGTGGACTTTTACTTGTATTGTTTCCTTAAATCTGAATCTTCACACTTGCTGTTCCCTAGATCCAGACTTATTTTACCACAGTCGGAAGACTCTGTTACAAGTACCCAATTATTTTGAAGTTTTATCTGCATGTATTCTCTAAATCCTTTGTGCTTTTAATGTTCTCAAACATATAGTCTCATTTAAACATGGCTTTTCCTGATGGATTAATTATTTCCTATGGGAGAGTATCTCTTTTTCTTAATATTTATAATATGTGGAATATTACTGAAACATGAACAGATCAGACTAAATTGTCTGTGGGAAGGAAAGGAAGGATGGAGAGAAGGAAAGGTGAGGAAGAGAAGGAAGAAAAGACAAGGAAGGGTAAAGGTGGGAGACAGGACAGAAAAGGGAAATATGACCAACAAGGAAGAAGAGATTCATATCTTGGAAAACAATCATATACTCAAAAGAGCATAGGATCTAGAAAAAAAGACTAAGATCAAGGTTGTTTAAAGCAAGATTACAGTGTATTATGTGTAAATGAAGTAATGTCTATGAAATCTTCATAGTTCTTCAAAAAGAAGTTTCTATTCATGTATTAGAAATATATGAATATATGTAGATGTATATATATATATATATATATATATATATATGTATATATATACGTTTATATGACAACAATTAGAAAAAAGGTTGTGAATTTGAAAAAGAGCAAAGAGCAGTATATGGGAAGGTTTGAGGGGGAGAGAGGTAAGGAAGAGATGATGCCATTGCATTATAATCTCAAAAATAAATAATTAAAAAATAATTTTTGAATAGTGGTTGAACATAGGTAATTATTTTCTTACTGAATTCCAAACAAAATAAAATAATACATGCTGTTCAATTGGCCTGAGACATCATCTCTTCCTTCCCTCTCTCCCCTTCAAACCTTCCCATATACTGTTTGGGAGGCACCCAGGCAGTGGGACCTGGACCTGTCCTTAGTGCATGAGCTGACTGTTTGGAACCTGGGGCATATGCAAGGACACTTTGCTCAGCCTGGGAGCAGGGGATTGGACCCACCTGTACTGAATCCACCAGGTTGAATTGAATCCCCAGGGGAGTCTTGGTCCTAGAGGAGATGGGAATGGAGGGGAAGGGCTGGGAGGAAGGCGGGGGTGGGGGCAGGAGGGGGGAGGACAGGGGAACCCATGGCTGATGTGTAAAATTAAAACACAAATATAATAAAATAATAATAATAATACATGCTGGCAGTTTCTGAAGTCAAAACTTCTGTGTATTAGGATAATTTTCTTATAAACTTCAATTTATTTCTTTGCTGCTAAAGTAATAGCAACCCCAGAACTCCTCATTGACAGAATGGTTCCTAGTCAGCTCACTCTGTACCCTGACTTTTCCTGAAGACTTAGTTTAAAGAGACAGACATTGTTTGCAGATTCCAGAGCCTGTGAGAATGTGCTACAAAACGTTCCCCAGGACTGTAAGTATGGGAAGTCACAATAAACAACTGTAAGACAGAAGCTTAAGAAGAAGCAAGGTGGAGCAGATTACAAACATCCCTTCCTCCCCTATAGAAACCCTCTCTGATCCTGGCTATAATATGCATCTCAAAAAGGTCTCAAGAGCAAAGACCCTTGCCTGCATCCTTTTCCACATCCTACATCCAACATCCAAATCAAGATGCTAGAGAAGGAAGGGAGGTGGAAAAGAGGATGCACATTTAACTGCTTAACCTCATCCTGTCTTTCCAGGTGAGCAGCCCCTAATGAGTCAGGGTCTCAGATCCATCCTAACTGACTTCTTCACAGCCTCGTGCTGCAGGCAGGCTCAGCCCCTTTGTCCTTCTCTCTGTAATTTCATTAACATCACCCATCATTTCAATATCCCCCCTCTCTCTCCAGCTTTGACTCTCCTTGCTCTTTTCCTTTAATACTAAACTCAAGCCCCAAGACCTCCATCTTCTTCCTGAGCTGCTGTGCTGAGTTTGAACAAATGTCTAATATTCATAGATACATTTAAGCTTTGTTCTTTAGTAAATTCACTGCAAGCATTTAATACAGGACACCATGTTTCATCCTGTCTCTTATATGTGTTGTGCACTTAGAAAAATAAAACATACTTTCAAGACATTACAAAATGATCACTGTTTTTATTAATTGAATGATTTTGTTTGTTTGGTTGGTTGGTTTTTGCTGATCAGTTAATCATGGGTTAATTTCTTTACTGAAAGCAATGCCAAAAAACACAGACATAGACAAAGACATACACACAGGGAGAGAAGGGTGGAGGGACACTGGCATACACACCACACACACACACACACACACACACACACACACACACACACACATGCACAAACACAGACACACACCTTTTGTAGTTAGACAAGCTCCTGTGTTCAAATCTACTTTTTTTCATTTATTGGATTTATTGAAACTTAATACTGGCCTTCTAATCTTAGATAAACACAATATCTTCTTAAAAGCCATTTTGTTAAAAATAAAAACAAAGATAATAATAGTGCCTTCCTCATATGTGTATTTGTGAAGATTTGGGCAGAAAAAAGAATAAAATTAAATATCTCAAAATTTCCTATGCATAGAGCAGGTATCAGTTTGCAATTGTTGATATGTGTATATATAAATACTATGTATATATAAACACTGACATCCCGAGTGTTTTACTTGATAATTTGTAAATCCCAATAAAGGAAGGTGGTATATTTGTTTCCTCTTTACATATTCTCTTTTGCCTCAACATCTGGTAACTGAGCACATTCCAGTCAATATTACAAGCACACTCACAGTGAATCTTTCTGCATCATTTTCTCAGTGTGGAAGTGGCTGGTGTTTTATTGACCCACAGATAACCTGAAAACTATTACAATCCTGGGGAAAGACAATGTCCCAAATGAACAGAGTCTACCCATACACTCTGTGGTATTAATGGGATAACTATCTTCTGTCAGATGCATTCCAGAATAGGACAAACAACAGTAGGTATCATAAATGCTTTACATGAGAGAGAAGATGGTAAAATCCAGAAGGGAGCTGTAGATGCTCAGCTTGCTGTGGAAGTGTAAGGAACAGAATTCAGATCCCCAGAACCCATGTGAAAGGTCAGCAGACGTGGTGGTCACCTGTAGTCCCAGAAATCAAGAGGCAGAAATAGATCCCCAGGGTAAAGTAAGAAGCTGGATTAGCTGTAATGACCAAGCTCCAGGTTTAAAGAAAGACTCTGATTCAATAAATAAAATACTTACCACTCTGTACAAAACTGAAGTCCAAATGGATCATAGACCTCAACATAAGACCAGATACACTAACCCTGAGAGAAGAGAAAATGTGAGATGTAGCCTTTAACTCACTGGCATAGGAAAAGACTTTCTCAACAGAGCACCATTAGCATAGTCTCTAAGAGCAACATTTAATAAATGGGACCTCATAAAACTGAGACGCTTCTGCAAGGCAAAGGACACCATCATTTGGACAGAGTGGCCGGCTACAGAATGGGAAAAGATCTCTACCAACTCCACATCTAATAAAGGGCTAATATCCAAAATATATAAAGAAATCAAGTAACTAGATAACAAGAAAACAAATAACCCAATTTTAAAATGGGTTATAGATATAAACAGAGAATTATCTAAACAGAAAATTCAAAAGCTGAGAAATGGTCAATATCCTTAGTGTCAGGGAAATTCAAAACAAAAATATTTTGAGATTTCATCTTACACCTGTGAGAATGGCCAAGATCAATAAAACAAATGACAGCTCATGCTGGCAAGAATGTGGAATAGCAAGAACACTCATCCATTGCTGGTGGGGATGCAAACCTGTACTTCAATGGAAATCAGTGTGGCAGTTCCTTAGGAATATACGAATCAATCTACCTCATGATCCAGCTATATCACTCTTGGGCATATACCCAAAGTACTCTACATTCTACTATAGAGACATTTGTTCAACCATGTTTATTGCTGTTGTATTCATAATAGCCAGAAATTGGAAACAATAGATGGCCTTCAACAGATGAATGGATAAAGAAAATGTGGTACAGTTACACAATGGAAAATTACTCAGACATTTAAAAAATAAAATCATGAAATTCAAAGGTACATGGATAGAAACAGGAATATATATATATATATTCATTGAGTGAGGTAATCCAGATCTAGAAAGACAAATATGGTATGCATTCACTTACATGCAAATGCTAGCTGTTAATTCAATATGTGAGCTACACTCCATAGAACAAGAGAGATTAGGTACAGAGTAAGGAGCTAGGAGGAAGGGACAGATCTCCCTAGGAAGGGGAAACAGAATAGATAATGATGGAGGGATGAGGGGGTGCGGGGGGGGACTGGAATGGGAGGATCAAGTGGGTGGTTAGGGGAAGAGAGGGACAAGGGACAGAAAGTGGGGAGGGACATCTAAAATTAAGGGCCATTTGAGTGGATGCTTGGAAACCTAATATAAATGAACTCACCAAATAATGGAAGAGATAGTCCCAAATGGACACCTCTCATCACCAAATGAAGTTTCTAGAACTGGGAATGAGTTACACCTAATTGTGTTGTTGGCCAAAGAGGTCCTATAGGAATGTTCAAACAACCCAGGCTATTGCCAAGGCTATTTATTGGCTGCTCTCCACAAACTGGAAATAATACCCCATTGCTGAAGAGAACACCAATACAATCCATTGAACAGGCAGAAGTCAAGCTTGTGTCTACCTAGAGCATTGACCCCTATTGGCTAGTGTCCTCAGTACTGAAAGGTATTCTGCAGGCTACCAAAGTGGAAAGGTAAACACAAACCCAACTACAAATCCTTTGATTTACAATGGTGTCCTGCCTGCAAGATATGCTAGGGCAGTGGTGGCACAAAGCTTGTGGCAGTAACTAACTAATGTCTGATTTGACTTAAGGCCCAGTCCATGCACTGGAACCCATACCTGATACTGGGTGGGTTACCCAGAACCTGAGACTAGATAGTCTAGGGATTTAAGGCAAAACCAAATACTACTGTTCTACTAAAGAAATGTAGCAATAAAATGACTCCTAATGACACTCTGCTATATATTTATAGATCAGTGTCTTCCCAATCCATCATCAAAGTAGCTTCCTCCTGCAGAAATAAGAGCAAATACAGAGACCCACAACCAGACATTATGCAGAGAGTGAGAGACATTGGAACATGCAGCCTTAATTGATATGTGTCCATCATATCCTTCCCCTTAAGGCTCAGGGAACCCTGCAGAAGAGGTGGCAGAAAGAATGTAAGAGCCAGAGAGGATTGAGGACACCAAGGAAACAGAGCCTTCTAAACACAGCAGAGACTGATGGATATATGAACTCTCAGAGGCTGTGGCAGCATGCACAGGCCCAGCACAGCTCTGCACCAGAATGGGTCCTAGAACTGAAAGTGGAGCAGGAACAAGGCCTCATCAGAAGCTATCTCTAATTGATAACTGTGTGCACATGAAAAAATTATCTTTCTACAATGGAGTCTCTCTGGGGAAAAAAGCACTCTCAAGGATAGGCCCAATCACAACAGTAGATGGCCAACAGAAAACAAACTCAACAGCATCTTTGGAAGTTCTTTGTCTCCTAATGTTGTGTCAAGGCATTTTTTTAACCTTACAAGTCCTTTGTATATACATATGGCTTCAATTTGTGTGTGGTGTGTGTGTGTGTGGGATTCCTGTGGGCACAAACATATGTCCCCAGTAGGACAGAACTCTATAATCCCTACCTATGCCTCATCCTCAGAATTGCTCCTTGTGCTTTTCCTTTGGCTCTGTTTTCTTCTGATTGGTTTGCTCCACCTTCATTTTGCTGTTTTATTTCATTATTATCCCTTAGATGTCTGTTTTCTATTGGGAAACAGAATGGGGATAGATCCAGAGGGGAGGGGAGGTAGAGAGGAACTGGGAGGATTTGAGTGAAGGGAACTGTGATCAGAATATATTTTATGAAAAAAAAATCTATTTTCAATACAATAAAATTTAAAAACAGACAGCCATCAATGAAGACACCTGAAAGCAACTTTGAGTTTTCACCCCATGCATACACACCTACACATATATGTGCACTACCACACAGTCAACACACACTCTAGCCCTCCTATAAAAAGAAACCAGAATATTCAGAAAATGAGCAATTCAGAATATTGACAAGGCAATATTCTCTAATGTAATTTGGTTAACCAGACTATGGTAAGTAAATCATATAATCCATTCCTGGGGGATGGCATTTGAATAAAACCTACTCACTAACAGACACACACACACACACACACACACACACACACACACACACACACACACCTAAAGAAATAGTGGTCCACAATGAAGAAAGCAATAGTGAAAAAAAATTGAGGCATAATGTAGCATGGAGCTGTGTTATCAGCATCTTCACAGTTTGATGAGAAACAAGTAGAAGGTTATAAACGGTGGGCTCCCTGGTCACAGAGCATTTGCATAATTTTCATGGAGCCTGGGGCTGTGGCTGGGATCCTGCTGCTGGCAGGAGACGATGGTGTGTCAGTTTGCAGTGTGCATTTGCAAGCTCACCCTGCCTGGCATAGAACCAAAAGATGTCTATTAGGAGAGGAACAGCACACTTTCCTTTCTATACCCAGTCTGTCCCCAGTAGGACAGAACTCTATAATCCCTACCTATGTGTCATCCTCAGAGTTGCATCAATAATCGTTTTCCTGGGATGACACGTTATATTTGTGACCCAGCTCATCAGTGTTTTTACAGCTGATTAAGCTTTTTACTCTGCTGTATCTTAGCAGTAATGTGTCAACAGTTTCACCTGATTTGAAAGCCGCCCAATGCAGGAGTAGCATAATTATGCATCTTGTTTTGACAGCATTTCTGCAGTACTAGCACTTAAAGGGAGAGAAAAAAATAGAAAGGAGTAAAAAAGCAATTTATTTTCCCAATGTTTAGTGTTTATATGTGAAAAAGACACTAAATACCTGCTTACCTGATACTTATCAAATAAGTGGATTGGAATTGCCTAGTGTTATTGTTGTGTGTGGGTGGGTGTAAAAGGACCCTTAGAAATCATGACTCAATTAATTTTTCAGCTGAAAAAAAATAAGAATATTTTCTGAAATGAAGTCAGGAAAGAAAACTGGTGGACATGGGTGCTCTTTTAAAACAGTCTGCTGCCACATAGGTGGGGAAATAAAAGGTCATTATAACCTGCTGTGGATAAGTTAACATCTCAAACAGTTGATAAAGGAAATTAGCTATAGAGCCTTCCCTTCCTCCTTTGAGAGTTCATGGTATATGAATGTATGTGAAATAAGATGTATATCTTAAGAAATATAAATGCAGACAAGAAAGTGATGTGAGTGATGGTCAATTAAATGTTTTTGTGTTTATAGATTATTGTTTGGAATTATGCTTATTTAATACATTAGTGGCTACAGATTCTCCTCCAACAACCATGGTTTTACTAGCACTGATTAGTTAGCTAGGTTTCTAGTACCAGACATGGTATCTCTCTTGTTGGGTGGGTCTTAAGTTCAATTAGAGAGTCATTGGTTAGCTCCAAGGTATATGCACCACTACTGCACTCATAAGGGTTATTGTGCCATTGTGGTCATTGATGTGGTTCATAGGTGTGATGGCTATTCTTGGTTGTCATCTTGACCATACCTGGAATTAACAAAAACCCAAATGGCTGAGCAACCCGTGATGTGTTTTTTTCTTAGTTAAATCCAGATCTTTGAGCTGGGAAAATGCATCATTAATTTAGATCAGTGGTTCTCAAGTTTCTTAATGCTGTGATTCTTTAATACAGCTCCTCATATTTTGATGATCTTTCTATCATAAAGTTATTTTTGTTGCTACTTCATTGCTGTGATTTTGCTATTGTTATGAATTATAATATAAATATCTGTGTTTTTTGATGGTCTTAGGCAATTCCTGTGAAAAGGTCATTTGACCCTCAAAGGGACCACAACCCACAGGCTGGGAACCACTGATTGAGATCTGTTGAAATAGAGAAATCCATCTTCTATCTGGGCCACACCTTATGCTGGCATCCTGTATAAAGGATATGGAAGAAAAGGCTTGCCCTTTTTCTTTGCCTGCTTGCTCTACCTAGCAAATCAATTCCTTCACTGGCATTAGAACCTTCTTCTTTGGGATTCCAGCATATACTGAAGACCAGTTGAGACATTCATCCTTGTGGACTGAGCAACTACTAGATTGTTAGACTTTCAATTGGTAGACAGACACTTTTGGACTAGCTGGACCACAGCCTGTAAGCCATTCTAATAAATCCCCTTTATATATAGATATAGATATATAAATTTATTCTAATAAATTTATTATATATATATATAAAACCATTCTGTAAGTTCTGATTCTCTTGAGAACCCTAACTAATACAATAGGCACCAGAACTATGTAGGGCTTTTATTTGATTTTCTCCTTTGGAAGCTTGCAAGGTACCTTCAATGATAGTCCTCAGGGATGGGGAATTTGGGTCAGTTCTAGCTAAGGGGCATCTAGGCCCTATATCTGAGGTGCAAACTGTCCTCAGTAACAGGGACTTAACCAAGGGGAACATCAATAGGTTATATCTCCACAGATAAGTGTAGCAGGAATCTTAGAAGGTCTTAATAAAATCAAACCTGAGGCCAGGTATTTGGGTGAATGCTGGAAGATCAGAGATGTAGAACAAGCCACAGCTACCTCACCTTGCCAGTTCTTCAGCTGATCCTGTTTCCTCAGAATGGATGCCTCTCAGCTGAACTGTGCTGCTCCAAAGCCTAAAAGCTTAACCAGCCAAATGCTTAACTAGTTCTGGTTTCTGGTTTTCATGCAAAGGTCAGTTTGGAAAAGTTTGGCAAGACAAATGGTGGGGAAAAATTGCTGTGAAGATTTTCTCTTCTAGGGAAGAATGTTCAGGGTTCCGAGAGACAGACAGACATCAGACTGTGATTACTCCAAACCACAGAGGAGGCTAAAAAAAAAAAAAAAAGAAAACAAAACATCAACAACAACAAAAACTACAGGGAACCATGGCCATGCCTAACAGTGACACAGTGACGTTGAAATCTTCAAAAAGATGACAGGATCCCACAACAATGATTCCACATGGACTATGGTAAAGCCATTAAGCTGATTAACACCACCAAAAGTTTGACTTTGGACTACAAACTGCTTAGGACAATTTTGAGATGGCTAGCTGAGATGATTCAGCCTGACAGACTACTCGAATAAGGACTTGTGACAAGCTCTTTACTTTCCCATTATGCAGATACAGAACTTGACAATTAACCCCAAAATTTTCTTTTCAGGATCCCCTAAAGATGTCTTCACCCCCAGAAAGCAGGAAGTAATTTTAAGAAAATGACACCCATATTCCCAAGAGGTGGGGTGGGTGTGTTTTAGTCGTTCAATGGCTTATGGATAATTGTTATTGTTTATGATGGTTGGTTACAAGTTGTTAATTGTTAATGGTAAGGAAAAAAGCTGAACATGGAGATTAGATACAGAGGTTTTGTTTAAAAAATAAGAAAAAGAAAGAGAACATAAATATGAGGTAGATATTAATCTACTCTGAGAATAAAGATAAAAATAATAGGATAAATGGGTAGATCACTGAATCTACTGTAAAAAGAAAAAGGGGAAGATATAAAAATAACAAAAGGTAGACAACTGAACGTATTATGAAAAGAAAAAAGATAGAATATGGATATGATAAGATAAAAAGGTCAATTATTAAATCTACATTTAAAAAGAAACTACTTGTTTTAAATAGGGTAAGTAATGAAAATTTTTTTGTCTGATTTTATCAAATGTTACTGAACTGGACATTATTATATATTAATGAAGTTTTTCATCTGAACCTGTCAAATGGACTAGACATCGTTAATGTAATTATTGACTGTATATATTGTATATACTTATTGGATAGTTTTTCTTGTATTAGTTATAAGCTTTTTTAATTTTAGACAAAAAAGGGGAAGTGTGGTATTGTGCTCCCCAAAATATTGTGCATTCTAATAAATTTATCTGGGGTCAGAGAACAGACAGTCACTAGATACAGAGGCTAGAAAATGGTGGCACTCATGCCTTTAATCCTAGTATTAGAGACAGAAATCCCTCTGTGAGTTCAAGGCCACACTGGAAATAGCCAGGCTTGGTGACTCATGCCTTTAATCCCAGGGAGTGACAGCAGAAACAGAAAGATATATAAGATGTGAGGACCAGAAACTAGAAGCATTTGGCTGGTTAAGCATTTGGCAGGTTAAGCATTTGGCTGGTTAAGCTTTTAGGCTTTGGAGCAGCACAGTTCAGCTGAGATTCATTCTGGATGAGGACTCAGAGGCTTCCAGTCTGAGGAAACAAGACCAGCTGAGGAACTGTCGAGGTGAGGTAGCTGTGGCTTGTTCTGCTTCTCTGATCTTCCAGCATTTACCCCAATACCTG
Organism: Onychomys torridus; assembly: GCF_903995425.1. Lineage (NCBI taxonomy): Eukaryota > Metazoa > Chordata > Mammalia > Rodentia > Cricetidae > Onychomys > Onychomys torridus. Next base: position 35,708,038 of record NC_050443.1, read on the forward strand.
GCCTCAGGTTTCATTTTATTAATAAGTACCTTTAAGATTCCTGCTCCAGATAAGTGTAGTCTTCACTGCCCACACAGAAACTTCTCTTTAAACAGATGGATAGCACTATGGAAAAACACAACCACACATAATGCACAGTTATATTGTGGAGCCCAGTCCCAATAGGTGTATTTACAAAACACTCCTGCACTTAAGGCTCAGGGCCCATTCTGGAAGGGGTAGAAGATATTGTAAAAGGCAGATGATCAGAGATTTTTCTGTGAGATTGTGTCTCCTAGTAACATCAGAAGCTATACCTATAAAGCCTTGCCAACACCAGCACCCAAACACGAGGTGAAGAAGGAGGACACCAACAAACATGCTGAACTACATGGGGAAAAGAACATGAGGCCTCAACCCTACCCAGAGAGCTATATGCAACTGAGTAAATATGGGAGCAGGAGAGGGGCTCTTCCACAGGCAAGAGCACCCCACTCGGTGGCCCAGTACCAAGTGATCAGTCCTAAAAACACACGAACAAGTATCATATGTGCTGAACCGGTTATATTTAAGAGAGCAAGCCTGATCTGACCTAGTCTGGTTATCAGATGGCCAAACACCCTACCAGTCGAACTGGAACTCTCATCCAATAACTGATGGAAGTGGATGCAGAGATCCTCAGTCAGGCCCCAGGTGGAGCTCCAGGAGGCCAATTGTCGAGAAAGAGGAGGGTCTGCAAGAGCGTGAGTTGTTGAGACCAAGATTGCAAAAAGCACAGGGACAAATAGCCAAATGAATGGAAGCACATGAATTATGAACCAATAGCTGTGGAGCCCCCAACTGGATCAGGCCCTCTGGAAAAGTGAGACAATTGAATAGCTTGATCTGTTTGGGAGGCATCCAGGCTGTGGGACCGGGACCTGTCCTTAGTGCATGAGCTGGCTGTTTGGAACCTGGGGGTTACACAGGGACACTTTGCTCAGCCTGGAAGGAGGGGACTGGACCTTCCTGTATTGAATCAACCAGGTTTAAATGAATCCCCAGGGGAGTCTTTGCCCTGGAAGAGATGGGAATGGAAGGGAGGGGCTGGGGGGAAGGTGGGGGTAGGGGGCGGGAGGGGGGAGGACAGGGGAACCCATGGCTGATGTGTAAAATTAAAACACAAATATAACAATTAAAAAAATAAAAATAAATAAATAAATAAAAAGAATAGTTATATATTCTAAAACTATCCAGGAGTAGCAAAGACCAGCCAGCCCCAAGACTAGCAAATACTATCTGCACAGAGCCTGAGCAATGATGAAGTCTGATGTGTTCACACTACTGGGAGAGAGGAAGAGCTGCCAGGTAGACATCAACAGAGTGAGAAGAGGGAGGAAGGGACCAGGTGATACAGTACAAAGAAATAGACTGTGAATACAGTGAGGATTCAGTAGCTGGTGAAATGTAATGTGAGCTGCACAGGCTGCTATGAGAATAAACTAGCGGAAGTTGAGGTAAAAGCGAATTTTGTAGAGAAGAAAACCCTAAGTCCTAACAGGAGATGCTAGTGCATGGTGGCACAATGGACATGAGCTCTTCAGTATGGGTAAGGAAACTGATAAAGGGAAATGGGAAACTCTTATATAAATTAGCAGATGATGGATTAATTTGGAAAGAGAAGGAAAAGAGAAACATCAGCCAGTCTCAGAGGTCCAGCATATTGCTTTACTGAATTCACTTTGGGACCTTTGGTGATGACCTGAGCAGGCATGCATGAAAAATAGTTACAAATGTGAGATGTGGATGGTGTGATAGCAACTGTACTCTTGTCCCTCGCTCATGGGAATTCAGGGAGAAGTGGGAAGCAGAATGAAGAATCTGTCAAGGCAGGGTGGCTCTAAATGCTAGACCTAGAAAATGATGCAGGGATCCTCTTTAGGGGATTCTATTCAGGCCCAATGAAAGCAGTGTTGGTACAAATTCTACACGTGAATGTGAACCACAGCTTTGTTTCTAGTCATATCATTAGATTCTAAGTCCCCTGAAGGCAAAGACACATCTTAATCATCTTGTTTTGATTAGATTTAGTGTGTAATAATAATTTCTGAAATATCTTTCCAATTATTTACCCTGAGATTCATTTGTCATTTAAGCTCAGATATATATAATTTCCCATAAATTATATATACTTGTCTGGAATATATGAAGAAGAAAAAATGGATTAATAAAAGATATCTATGAAAATGTTGTTATTTTCATTTATGCATATAGTTGGCCAAACATTCTCCTGTTTTGCATGTGAGTTTTTATTTCTTTCAGTTGAGACAGTATCTAAGGGTTTCTATTGCTAAGAAGAGACACAATACCCACATGAACTCTTATAAAGGAAAAGATTTAATTGTGGCTGGCCATCATTATGTCATGGCAAGAAGCATGGCAGCATGCTGGCAGACATGACTCTGGAGAAGGAGCTAAGAGTAACACATCTTTTTTTTTTTTCAAGAGAGTGTTTCTCTGTGTAGCTTTGCACCTGTCCTGGAACTCACTTTGGAGACCAGGCTGGCCTCGAACTCACAGAGATCTGCCTGCCTCTGTCTCCCAAGTGCTGGGATTAAAGGCATGCGCCACCACCGCCTGGCCAAGTAACACATCTTGATCTGTAGGCAACAGAAGGTAAACTGTCCCCCACACTGGGTATAGCTTGAACATATGAGACCTCAAAACCCACCCTTACAGTGATATACTTCCTCCAACCAGGCTATACCCACTCCAACAAGGCCACACCCACTCCAACAAGGCCACACCCACTCCAACAATGTCACACCTCCTAATAGTGTCACTCTGTATGGTCAAGCATTCAGAAACATGAGTCTATAGAAGCCACATCTATTTAAACCACCAGAGCCAGGATTTCATGTAGCCCAGGCTATCCTCAAAGTCACTGCATAGTAGAGGTTGGCCTTTACTCCTGCCTCTACTTCCCCAGTGTTGGGATTACATTTTTGTGCCACTGTAACCATCCTTTTTTATATTTGTGATCACATAGCAATGTGAAAAACAGAATTGAGATTTGTTACTATGTTTGAAAAAGGAAAACTAAAAAACATTGTTTTGTTGAGTTAATTTAAGCTTAACTCTTATTTCAAGACTACTGTCAAATAAACTGGATAATTAGATCAGTTCCTAAAGTAAGTTTCCTATGGAAGGATCATTTTGTCATTATTTGGTCAGAGAACTTAGTATGTACAAATGATTTTTATGTATTATAAAACCAATTTGAACATATCATTATAACATAATTCTATCACTCATATTGGGCATAGTTTTCTTAGCAATTGGTGTGGACAGACTAGGTAAACAGAATTATAACCTACATAGTAGAATTTATCAGAAGTCATTAAAATCTCTGAATGCAATACAAAGAGGAGGCAGACCTGATACTAGTTCACAGGAGCCTGGTGATTTCTTCCAATTTGAGCATTCTCTCCGGGGTACTGGGAAGAGAGAGGCTTGTAAGCCTTGGGAAGCTCAGAAGGTTATAAAATCCTCCGAGGCCCCTCTGGAGGCTATGTAAGCAGTGGGCGATCACTGGGGGAAGAAGACTGTCTTGGGTAGATTTGTCCAATAGTTGGGCAGGAAGATTCAGAAATATAGATCCCTAATTCATCAGTCATGCTGGGATGGATGGGCTTTGTGTAATGCTACCTGAGCCACCCATGCTTTCATAAGTCACCTTTCACCCGTGTTCCTACAGTAACTCTTCAGACATGCTCCTGAAAGTCACCCCAGTATGCTCATTGGTTCACTAAGCTGCACTGGAGTGGAATTGTCTCTTTGATGTGCTATCAGTACCCTGTCTGGTATAAATAAACATTTGTTCCCATCTGCCAAGAGGAAGCCACACAACAGGGCATCTCATGTGGATATTAACAGTAATATTCAAACAATCTGAAAACAGACATTTCTGTAAGTAAGAGATCACACGGAGACTATAGCTGTAACTTAGGAAGCTGAGCCCTGCAACTGGGAAATCAAAACATCCAAATCATTGGGGCCATACAAAATAATTCAAATTTTGGAGTCTGAAAGCTTCATGTGACTTTAAATATCCATTCTTCATAAGTTTCGAATGTTTCTTAGACTGACAGACTTTGCATTTCCACATACTTAAAGAAGACCTGTGGCGGCACAAATGCTACCACGGGAGAAGTGTGAGAAGAGGGACACAGACCTCCCCAGAGGCCCAGACACATAACTGAACCACCAAAGTGCTGAGAATTCTCAGTTCTGCATATTGGTACCAATTAAGGAATATTGATAGGGGTTGTGACTAGAGGACAGTAAAATAAAAAATTTATAAAAAATGCAAAGTTGAAAAGGCAGCTTATTCTTAATAAATTGCACATGGAATTTGAGTTCTAGAGAAATTATTTGAAAAGTCTTGATGAAGGTTTAGTATAGAAAAGTCTCTTATAGTCTTCAGAACTGATTTTAAGATAATGTTCATAGTACTCAGTGCTATTAAACGATATTGATCACACCGCTCTAAATAATATGACACTACATGATGACAAAAATGCTAAAACATACACTCAGAAAATCAAAATCACCAGGTATTAGTTTTCCAAATGATCTATGTACATATAAAAAATTAATTTTTAGAACACACAATTGGGCTGGGGATGTGGCTCAGTGGGGGAAAGGCTTGCTGTGCAAGCTTGAGAACCAAGTTTGGATCCACAGAACCCATATAAAAAAACAGAGTGGAACATACTGGGGAGATGGAGATGAGCATACCTAGAGTTTGCTGGCACCCATTCTAGCCAAATCAGTGATGTGGGTTCAACAAGAGAGTCTCCCAAAAATAAGGTGTAAAACAACAAAGGAAGAACCCCAATGTAGACCTCTGGTCTCTACATGCCCCACCCATGCATCCATATACATGTACCCACGCAGATATAAACATTCATACATGCATACACACCACATACTCATTCAAACAAATGTTGTAGAATATTTGATCACAGTGTGAACCCTGAGATTGTGTTATTTAAATATAATCAGCCATAGGTCGAGAGGTAGAGCAAGCAACCAGTTGACTGGAAGTAACCATAAAGGGTGGGAGGAAGGGGGAGGTCAGAAAGAGCGAGGCACAGGAAGTAGAAAGGAGGGTCATCTGGTTGGAGGACTTTTGCTTCATATGGGATAGGAGAAAGGTCTTTTTCTAAGAGAGCAGCCGGGGAAGAAGATCAGCAGACTGCTTTCTCTGCCTCTCTGAGCTAGCAGGTTTTCACCCCAGTATCCAGCTCCTGAGTCTTTATTGATGATATAAAAAGATAGAGATTTAGTTAAAACACCATTTACCTCCCTATGTGGAGGCAGCTGAGGCAGCGGCAGCATCCTCAAGGGCCGCAGCCTTGGCTTCAGCATTGACGCGGCACAGGCTAAGGAGGCACAGTCAGCAGCTGAGGCAGTGATAGGATGAGGTGCTAAGTAAATTATAAGGTAAAAGCACAAATACGGGCAATTTGAGAATAGCTTGTTAAAACCCAAAGATAGAAGCTGTGGATAGTTCTGCAGTTAAGAGCACTTGCTGCTCTTGCAGAGGGCCTAGGTTCAGTTCCCAGTACCCACATGGCAGCTCACAAACATTTGGAACTTAAATTCCAGAAGATCTGGTGCCCTCTTCTGGCTGGCTTGGATGCCAGGCACACATGCAGTTGTTCATATATGCATGCAAACAAAACATACACACATATAAAATAAAAATAAATAAATCTAAAAATCAAACCCAAAGTCAGTTACTATTGAAACTCTTGAAAGCTTGGCTTATTATATATTTTTGAGATATATATTTCCTGTGTTACAGTTTTAAAAAGGATTCAGAAGTACTGACATTTTCCAAGTATGGTAAAGTCTGACCTCATATGACCTTGTATTTTCAGGTGTAGCTGTACCCTGAGACGAGCCAGGCTCTGTGTTTTACACCTGGCCTCCCAATGCAGATTAGCTAGCAAACTCAGGAATTCTTTTCTTTACCTTGAAAACCAGATGGACAGTGATTAAAATTCAGGACATCAATCTGTAAATAACCACCTGCCCCTGTGCACCACACCAGCCTTCTCACCAAGTGAAGGCCCATGAGGACATACAGCTTCTGGCTCAGGCTCTTAGCGCCATCCACATGTTCATGAGGTCAGCCTGAGACACAGCATTTAGATGGAAACTTCTACCAAGGCCACTGAGATGTGACATTAACTAAGAAAGAAAAATTAGTGCATGGAGTGAAAGGTATTTCACCTGACCTGGCATTACCCCCAACTCAGCTAGGACCTCTGTCTTTTGATTAAACCATGAGTTCAGATCCACCTGTCACATTTTTACACTCTGTGGAGCCATCTCCATGCCATGTTATGCCACCTTTGCCTCAGCAAGGGTTCTAAGGGCTATCTTTCTAAAAGGTGATAACTGTTCACCAGTACTCCAGCCTAAGCACAGGGCAACTAAAGACTTGTACTGTCTACACACTTGGCCTTTGCCTTTATTGGAAATGTTTCAGAAAACTGGGAGTCTTTTCTATTGCTGTGAAGAGACACCATGACCATGGCAACTCTTATAAAGGAAAATATTTAATTGGGGCTGGCTTACAGTTTCAGGTTTAGTCCATTATCATCATGGTGGGACATGGCAGCACGCAGGTAGACATGTTGCTGGAGAAGGAGCTCAGAGTCCACATCTTGATCCACAGGCAACAGGAAGGGAACTGAACTAGGTATAGCTTTAGCATAAGAGACATCAACGCCTGTCTCCACAGTGACACACTTCCTCCAACAAGGCCACACCTACTTCAACAAGGCCACACCTCCCAATAGTGCCACTCCCTATGATCTTAGGGGGTCCAATGACATTCAAACCACCTATGACACTGGGCTCCCTTGTGCTTTGATTCCTTAAAGTTTGGAGAAATTCACTCCACCAATGAGACTCATTTCTGAGAATAGCCAGCAATATCTTCTTGAGTGGAACTACTTAAGTACATTCTTTGGAAAAGGCTTTTATATTGTTTACCTCTGAGCCTCTCTGTCTCTCTGTCTCTCCATCTCAGTTTTTGTGTCTCAGTCTCTCTCTGTCTCTGTCTTTGTCTCTGTCTCTGTATCTTTGTCTCTGCCTCTGCCTCTCTGTCTCTGTCTCTGCCTGACTGTGTCTCTGTCTGTCTGTTTCTTTTTCCTCTCCTCTCCTTCCCTCTCCTCTCCTCTCCTCTCTCTCACCTCCCAAGTTACATACACAAAGATTACTCACTACTACTTGTGTTCCTCCTTTTAGATCCAAGGGGGGTTTTACTCCCCTTTCTCCTTCAAGTTAGACATGGCCCTCTGTTAAAATTTGTGAGCAGCAGTGTGACATTTTCCAGTAAGGGAATGTGATTCCATGGTCAGGTCTATTCACAGAGTGTTCCTGACCAAGCTGTAATGTCATTACCCTTCCTACATTGTGAATGACAAAACTAATTTTCAGAGAAGGCTAGGACAGGTTTCTCATTTCCTCCCTCTGAGTTCATGCATTTTTCTAGGACATCTTGCTGCCTGGGGTTGATGTGTCACCCTAAGAAAATGTTCACTTTTAGGTACACCCATAATTTTTCAAAATAAATGTTATTCCTTCAATGAGTTTATCTTGCATTCCTCACTAACATGAAATGCAGTGTGCTACCCTGCCTAAGTTAAGGCCTTATCTAAGTGGACTGAATACAAGCTAATAATGTTTATTTTCCAACAAAAGCAAGGATTTGGAATTTTTCCTTTGAGAAAACATAGTGATGATGAGATCTTATGTAGTGACAACTAAGGTCAGGAGGTTAGACTGGGGAAGACGATTAGGCAAACATTCAGAAGGTTTGGGATATCTTGTTATGCTTTCACTGATAGTTTTGTGCCTGAGAAAGTTAAACTCCCTAAGTTGTCATTTCTCCAGCCATACGTAAGAATATTATCTATATTGCAAGACTTGTAGTTTACTTTCCATTTATATATTCATTAAAACGAAAACATACTGTGTTGAACAAAAACATCCTATAAATATTTACTACCACTGTTACCCTCATCTGTTCATTTCTCCTTTATTCATAACATTATTCTTATTTTATATAGCACCCCCAAATGCTAAAGTTGTATTTTTCTTCAGTAGCACTGTAGTCAATGTCATAAAGTGCCAGCACTTGGTCAACAATTCATTGGCTCTTCTTGTCTGAATCACAGTGACCAGACACTGCTGAATAAATCTGCAAAACAACCCAAGATGCAGCATAGTACCTGCAAATGGTTCTCACAACCCGCACTAAAATCATGCTGTTTCTTACATGCTCAGCCCAATCATTTTAAACATTACTGATTCTCCTAAAACTCTGATGCTCCTACTGGAACTATCTAGCCATACAAACATATATTCCTATTCCCATTGATAACCTTATCTTTTTCTTCCCAGAGGAAATATCATCCAGCAAAAGTGCATTAAGTAACTATTAAATATCAGGCATTATTTCGGGTGACAGGGTAATTCAGTGGGCATTTAATATTCTCATTTTCTGGTCTTTATCTAAAGGAACCATCAGATGATACACACGTGAATGTAACTGAAGTGACTTAAATAGAACATAAACTGAAATAGATGATATATTGGGAAGATAAGCATGATTTGATGAGTGTGATAAATTCAGATATGATGTGTTATGAAGACAATAAAACAAGATAATAAGATAGTGACAGGGTGCCATCTTTACAATGATCAATAAAGACTCTGCTCAGAAGTCAGCCAAGGCAATGAGGAAAAGGAGGCTGATTATGGGAGTATCAAGGCTTTCTCTTTAGTAAATGTTGTCTTTAGTAGACATGTGATCAAGTAAAAGTAATAGCCTTCCTTCATTGTCCCACAGCTCTATGTTGCTCTAGGATTAAGTTGTCATAAAAAGGTTCCTTGTGATACTGCCAGGGGATCCTCTTAAAAGAGAATAGATGAGGCCTTTTACAGTGTTTTCTCCACCAGCCTAGATCATGTTGTGATTACATTTCATCTGGTCTCAGTGTATTCTGTTATCAGAGGGTTTGATGATTTCAGCCACACATTCTCAAGATATGAAACTGCATACATGACATGATCTCACATGATGGTGGTTTCTTCAGTGCACAAAATTCTCAAAGCCACCCTCCTCCCAAGAGCTGCACACCAGCTTCTGCCTCCTACTTTGTCTATTCAGAATGAATGTCCACATACAGAAATTATTGAACTGATATTAAAATAGCTTCAATTTTAAACATTAGTGAAGATAGGCAGAAATGTCTAGAAGACTATGTCCAAATATGCCTGTGAGAAAGGATACCAAATGTTCTATTCAGAAAGAACTGCAGAGAGCAGAAGAATATGTGATGGGAAGCCACCTCAGTCACTGTTGGGCAATGTGATGGTGGCTGGTGAAGTAGCCGAGTGTTGGCATGTTAAACATACACAAGAAAGGCAACAGAACTTAAGAGTTCTGGTTTGGGGTGGTAAATAGCAAAGAGATGAGCCAAGAATGACTCTTAAATCGTTAGCCAGGTCAGCTGGGCAAATTTATTACAATTTGCTAGAAAGGTATAATCAGCCCGGCAGTGGTGGTGCACGCCTTTAATCCCAGCATTCAGGAGGCAAAACCAGACGGATCTTTGTGAGTTTGAGGCCAGCCTGGACTACAGAACAAGTTCTAGGACAGGCACAAGAACTACACAGAGAAATCTTGTCTCTAAAAAACAAACAACACACACATACACACACACACACACACACACACACACACACACACACACACCAAGATATAATCAGCATTAATTACTTTTCTCTTGCTGCAACTAAACACCTAACAGAAAGTAACTGAAAGAAGAAGTCTGAGGATACAGTCCTTCCTGATGGGGAATACATGACAACAAGAGAGGCTGTAGATATGGCAAGAAGAGCATGAGGCAGCTGGTCACATTGAATCAGCATCCAGGAAAGAAAGAAATGAATGCTGACATTCAGTTGGCTTTTAGCTGGCTTCCTTGTGGTTTTTGTTTGTTTGTTTGTTTCCTTTTTCTAAGGTCCAGGAGCATGATATGGAGCACACCAACCTCATTCAGAATGGGTTTTCCCCTCCTTGATTTTTTGTTTTGTTTTGTTTTGTTTTGAGACAGGTTTCTCTGTGTAGCTTTGCACCGTTCCTGGAACTCACTCTGTAGCCCAGGCTGGCCTCGAACTCACAGAGATCCACCTGGCTCTGCCTCCCAAGTGCTGGGATTAAAGGTGTGTGCCACCACCACCCTGGCTTCCCCTCCTTGATTAAACATCTTTTGAAACACCCTAATGGGCAAGCTCAGAATTGTGTTTCATCGATGATTGTAAATACTGTCAGGTTAACAAGCCAGATTCAGCATCACAGTGTTCTTGGTGCAGGTGCCCTCACTATATGTAAATCTCTCCCTCATCGATATATTGTTTTTCAGCCTCTAGGACTCAGTCCAAACATTATTCACTCTGGAAAGACTTCTCCAATCCTCTTTTCTGAACCAGAGATCCTTGGTTTTCCCAAAGCAACTGTGTAAGTTTCTTATAAATAATTATTAAATTATGATAAATGTATTAATTTATTTATTCCATCATTAAAATTGAGTGCCAAAACAAATACGCTTTTTGTCTTTGTACATGCAGAACTTATAACTCCAGCTATTTCGCTAAGGAAATTAAGTGAAGATGATATCTGAGGTATTCTAAAGGCAGGTTATTTGGTCACAGAAGAATGTTTACCTTCTTAAAATGTTCAATAAATGGGAGTATCTATATTAAAATCCTCCTTGTATTTTCTTATTGCTTATTATAAAAAATTCAGGTGTTTAATGGCTTTCCATCCCAAAGAGTCTACAAAAAAAATTAAGCAAAGTTGGAGCTACAGAGATTGCTCAGTGGAAAAGAGTGCTTGCTGCTCTTGCAGAAGACCCAGATTCTGTTCCCAGTAGCTACATGGCAGGTCACAACTATGTGTTACTGCAGTCATGGGGGATCCTATTAAAGGACACCAGAGATATGCACTTTGCACATACAGATGTCCAGGCACTCATGTATACATACATAAAGTGAACAACTGTAAAAGATTGAGCTAGGTTATGTTGTCTCACAAGACAGCATAACATCACCCTGAGTCAATGTGGGAATCACACATGCAGAACGGTAAGCTTCAGCCCTTCATTCCTTGGCAAGACTCCCTTATTAATTACAGTGAGTTTTCCTGGGCCAAGTGTGGCTTTAGAAGCTCTGGAGTACAATCAGGCATATAATATCAGAGACTGCACAGGAAAGGAAACTATTTCCCCATCATTCTATTTGTTTTGTTTTTTAGACAGGAATTCATTCAGCACAGGCTATCTTCACACTGACTTTGTAGCCAAGGATAGCCTTGAACTCCTGGTACTCCTGCCCTTCCTTTCTAAGTATAGGAATTATAGGCATGTGCCACCACCATGCTCACCCATACACTAGCCTTCCTAGTCCTGTGAAGTACACTGGGTTAGATGATATTAACAACCCAGATAAATCATGTCAATTACAAATGGGAGAAGGGAGATTAGCATGCTAAGGAAGGCTTATGGTGTGAGGTACACTTTGGGAAAAGCCCAGGCAGTCTCATGACCGTAGGGCAGGTGAAAGAGGGAACCTGGAAAGAAAATGGGACAGAGAACAAGAGCAAATTAGAAGCATTCCTAAGTGTAGCATGGTCTAGTACTTTCTCTTAGACACATTGACCCTTCTCCAGCCCTCACATCAATCTCTGTGAGTGTTAGTGAAACTCTTGATACAACCAGTGGGTTGCCAACAGGGCTGACTGCCAAGACAAAGACTGGTCCTCAAGAATCTGCAATCTGGTATTCAAAAATACAGGTTAGTAATCAATCTAAAAGTGGAAACACCTCATCAGAACTCAGATTTCTCCTGTGAAGGCATTGCTACATAATCAATGCCAGGGCTTCTTGAAGGCAACTACCTCAGTTCAACCCCATGATTCACCTGTCACTTTTGGGACTAGTAAATGTACAGTCTAAAACTTTCAATAGTGTATGATAGGAAAAGGATAGTTCCCTAATGTCCCCCAAATATCTCCCCTTGAACATTTAGGAAATATTGGCCCCACAAACTTCCACAGAGGAAAACACCAGAGACCAAGCTTCATAGTCAGGAGTGAGTGGACAGAGATGTGCGATGTGAAGTCTGCAGTGAGCTCAGAATAGGGAGAAATAGTTTGTGACACATAGTGTGCCAGCATGGATGGAACCAACAGAGAAGGGAGATGGGAGGGAGTGGATGCAGACAAGCCGCCTGAAGATCTCCTTGGCATTAGCTTACAGGACAGAGGAAGTAGAAAACACTTGAGAGTGTTTAAGGCAAAGGTGTCCTTGATATAGTGTCTGTCATTAAAATTAAACAACGCAGGAGAGGAAAGGGAGGGAGAACAGAATGAATACTACAGCTATCTCCATTATTATTCTCTGTAGGTGCCCAAGATGTTGTTTAAACAGAGACAATACGGGGGTACACCATGAAGAAAATACTGAAATCATAAGGACCACAAGAGCAGGAATATACACCACCCTAAAATTAAAGAAAAATATATGAAGAGGAACCTCCTAGAACATGACAATGTAGAGGTTTAGTGTGTGGGCATGCACATAACCAGATAGTGCAAATTAGAATTTATAATATCTTATTAATAAATACGCATGTAATTAACTATATTAGAAAAATAACAAAGGTGTTTAGACTGCTTAATAAATTTATATTTAACTGTTTGCTAAATACAAGATACTGGAAACAAAATGGTTCAACAATGTTAAAAATAGAACAATAGGCAAAGGTTTATTAGTAAAATGAAAAGACAGAAGTTGTGATTTTGGTATCAGAAAGGACAGTGTGTAGCCTAACCAGAAAACTTTGTAAATTAGAGGCTGCACATGAAAATAAAGGTCAGAGGGATTTCCAGAGACTGGAAAGAATACTGGGGGCATACCACACAGGAGAGTGGGTAGAAAGGAAAGAAAGGTAGACAAAGAACCAACTCATTCCCAATGTAGGCATGTGTGGAATTATCACAGAGGATACTGACCTGTGCAACTTGTATGTTTTAGTCACTATAATAACAAAAAGAAAACATGTAAAACAGTTATCTTTATGCTTAAAAAAAAAAGAAAATTTGAGCTAGAGTCATTAACATAAATGCACGAGTTTTCCTTCACTCTGTGTCCAGGCTGCCATGAGTCTGTGAATGAGCTCTGAAGTACAGAGTACTGAGGGCTAGAACGAATGTTGTCTGTCCAGAAGAACACTCCTGGCAGAAAGACAAAAGAGGTTCAGAGGCTCATGTTCATGTCAATGGGATCCTGTCCATTGTGAAGTGATATTGACCAAAAAGATGGTGAGAATCCTAGGCTGTGGCTCAGTGGTATAATCATTGCCTGACATGTTCAAAGGAATATGCTCAACCCCCAGAACAGAAATGGAGGCAAATAAAAAAGGAAGCAAATAAAATCTATGCAAATATTTTACTGCACAAATAAAAATATTAAGTTAATGAGATGAGGGAGACAGCATCTTTCCAAATGCAACATAGCAGGATACAAGATCAACTCAAAAAAATCAGTAGCCCTCCTATATACAATAGACAAACAGGCTGAGAAGGAAATCAGAGATACATCACCCTTTACAATAGCCACAAATGATATAAAATACCTTGGGGTTACTCTAACTAAGCATGTGAAGGACCTATATGACAAGACCTTTAAGTCCCTGAAAGAAGAAATTGAAGAAGATGTCAGAAAATGGAAAGATCTCCCATGCTCATGGATAGGCAGGATTAACATAGTAAAAATGGCGATCTTACCAAAAGCAATCTACAGATTCAACGCAATCCCCATCAAATTACCAACACAATTCTTCACAGATCTGGAAAGAATAATACTCAACTTCATATGGAAAAACAAAAAACCCAGGATAGCCAAAAGAATCCTGTACAATAAAACAACCTCGGGAGGCATCACGATTCCCCGACCTCAAGCTCTACTATAGAGCTACCGTAATAAATACAGCTTGGTACCGGCATAAAATCTGACATGTGGACCAATGGAATCGAATTGAAGACCCTGACATCAACCCTCACACCTTTGAACATATAATTTTTGACAAAGAAGCCAAAAATGTACAATGGAAAAAAGAAAGCATCTTCAACAAATGGTGCTGGCATAACTGGATGTCAATGTGTAGAAGGCTGAAAAAGATCCACATCTTTCACCGTACACAAAACTTAAGTCCAAGTGGATCAAAGACCTTAACATAAATCCAGTTACTCTGAACCTGATAAAAGAGAAAGTAGGAAGTACTCTTGAACACATTGGCACCAGAGATCACTTTCTAAATATAACACCAGTAGCACAGACACTGAGAGAAACAATCAATCAATGGGACCTGTTGAAACTGACAACAAGACAAAGTGACAGCCTACAGAATGGGAAAGGTCTTCACCAACCCCACATGTGACAGAGGGCTGATATCCAGAATATATAAAGAACTCAAGAAATTAGACATCAAAATACCCAACAGTCCAATTAAAAAATGGGCTATAGAACTAAACCAAACGATCCTTTGTATTACAAGTAATAGGACTTAAGATGACTAATCTTTATCATCACCTGGATGGTATACAGGGTTACCACCCAAACAAGTCTCCAGGCACATATAGAGTGGACTTCAGACTTGGTTAATTGAGGTAGGAAGATCCACTGTGGATATGAGTGACACTGTTGCACATGATGGGGTCCCAGACTGCAAGAAACAGGGAGAGCAATCTTAGCACCAGCATCTGTCCCTTTCTGCTTTCTGACTGTGGATGGAATGTGAACAGGTCTCTCTCTCTCTCTCTCTCTCTCTCTCTCTCTCTCTCTCTCTCTCTCTCTCTCTCTCACACACACACACACACACACACACACACACACACACACACACTATGGACCATACCCTCAAACCACAATCCAAAATAACTTCTTTCTTACTTAAGCTGCTTCTATCAGGCATGTTATCACAGTGACAACACACCTAACAAATTCAGGCCCCAAATCCTTTCTCTGAAGATTGAATAATTAAATGTTTTCTTAGTGGGACTACATTTTCACGATAGTGTATGAACAATACTATTCTTTATTTTTAAACTATTGTGGCTTTACACAAAATGGTGGAATTTGAAAATTGTTTTACAGCCTCTGTTGTAAACAGGGAACCTGGCATGATCCTTAGTGTCAGGAGCTGCCACACAAAATGCTCTTGGGAAAAGAGTGACAAGAAGACAAGGCTGTTGCCATCTGAAACTAATGGCAGAGATTCACATCAGCAGAAGGGCTTTGGTCAAGAGTTTGATATGAAACCTGAATATTCTGGAACATCTGTGAGCTATCTTAAAAAGGGATGGGTTTGAGTCTGGTAGGGTGCCACCTCTGGACCTCACGTGTCTTTTGAAGGAGGTAAGTACTGAACAACTGAGGCAGCTCACCTTCCTAGAAAACACTCTTCCGGCCAAGTGGCTTATTTATTTCACAAGGAATACAGAGCATGGAAAAGAATACAGTCATAAAAAGCAGTTCTATCTCTCCAACATCAAATAGGCTCAGAGTGACAGCATGCTCTTGTAATATTGGACTTCACTGGAGCAACCCAATAAGAGGAGATCAAGCAAGCACTATGGTATGGACTGTGTGTCGGTGGAATCAGGATAGGTGTTGATGCAAGAAGTTTCTTGAAGAAAAACAGCATCGTTTTAAAGGCTAGGAGTTAAATTCTGTGGGCTGAAATAACACGGGGTTGCAGATGTATTTTTGAAGAGGTTAAAAGAACAAAAAAAGAAAGGAAGAAAGGAAGGAAGGAAGGAAGGAAGGAAGGAAGGAAGGAAGGAAGGAAGGAAGGAAGGAAGGAAGGAAGGAAGAAGGAAAGGAATGGAACAAACAGAATTCAGCAAAGCATGGGTCATTGTTGGGCATGGGAGAGGTGTTTGTGGGGTCTCTCACACTACTGAGCTTATTTTGTTAATGCTGAGAATATATAGAGTCAATGTATCTAAAGCAAGGAATCCAAAGGAGAAGATATGTATCTACTAAAATCTTATTCTTATTAGAAATTAAGAAAGCTCCTATGAAACACAGAGCTGCAATTAGGAATGAAAATGGAATCGCTAATTTATTTTGAACAGTGAAAACAGGTACATAAAACATTTTTTTTAAATTTTACTCAAATTACATAGCCACTCCTAATCTCTGTAACCAGAAATTGTTAAATAAAAACTATGCTACGAGGTGACCTATATTTATTATGATGTCTACTAAAATCTAGGAGACAAAATTCTACCAAAATAAATATTCTAAAATTGCTTTGCTTTCTTCCTGAGTCTTACATAAGGAAGGGTGGTCAATTTCTGTTTCTCTGCATTTTTCTGTTGTAATTTATTTATGCTTATTTGTTGCTGAGACCTGCGCTGTGGACAGGAAGCCCTTGGGGAGGATATAGGCCTTAATGCCAGCAAATGGAATCATGGAGGGCAAAGTGGATCTAGCATTGGGTTTATAAGAAACGTTGAGCCCAATAATCCCGCAGTGTTCTGGAAAGGCCTGGTGGCAGAGTGTGTCTTCCCATCTGTTCACAATCAAAACTAAATCATAGGATTAGTGTGCCTGGCAACAAGCAATGGAGTGTAGGGTTTGAGGAAAATCAGAGATACGTGATCTGTACAATTGAATGTCACTCATTTCCCACAACTATTCTGACCTGTCAGGCTGAGCAGAAAGGACTCACAGCAAGCCAGAAGTAAATCAGCATAACTTGACTCTGACATCCCCTAGCCTCCAGGCCCTCCCTCCATCCTTTGCTGCCCTCTTCTTTTGAACAAAAGGCATGCTGTCTTGTTCTGTTTGCACTGTGACAACATCAAAGTGATGAACTTACCCCCTACTATGTGCCCATAACCTTATGAACTAAACCACCCAAGAGATGCAGATGATGAAAACATTAATTCTTCATCCATAACAGGGCAGTTTGTTAGGTGAACTCCAATAGCACACAGGTATGATAAACAGCAGGCAGGAAACCAGATCGCTGAGAATTTCTAAGTGTTGAGAGTACAGCCCATGTCCCAGTTCTTTACGTGAACAGTACATTTGATCTCCACCACCCTGACAGGGAGGTGCTCCCTCATCTCCATCATTGTGAGGAACAGAGGCCAGAAAAGAAAACTGGCTTGCAATAGTCACACAGTGAGTGAGTGTTTGAACAGTGAGGGTCTGGTCAATGTGACTTTGAGCCAGGGATTTCCATGAACTAGGTAATGTACAAGGCACTGAACATGGACTGAGTTTCCCTGCCTCTGGAATAAGTGTCTGGGCAGTCATTTCACTGTTTGTTTTAGCTGAATTAATTTTGTGAAACAGATAATCTTAGTGGTCTGCAGACTTTGATGTACCCATCAATCATGAACTGCTTTCTTTTCCTCTCCCTCCCTTCTCTGTCTCCCTCATTCCCTCTGACTGACATATTGCATATTATATGCACACGTATTGATCTGGGCATTTGTATGTGTGTGTACGTGTGTGTATTTTGTATTCACATGTGCATGTGAGTGTGCACATGTGCATGGGCACTTGGAGAGCAGAGGCTGACAACAGGGGTCTTCATAAGTCACTTCTCATGTTATTTTTTGAGAGTCTCTCATTGAGCCTGGAGCACACCAATTAGGCGAGCTGACTGCCCAGTTATCCCCAGCATGCGTGCACCATTCACAGTTTGGGGCTATGGACATTTGCCATTGCTTCTGGCTTTTCCATAGGTGCTGTGGTTCCAACTTCCGGTAGATCCTTGCGTCTATACAGCAGACACTCTACTGTCTGAGCCATCTTCCCAGCCCTGCTTATTTCTTTCTGCCACCACATATTAGTTGGTCAGCTTTCCCGTGACGCCTTGAGATGCTGGGGATCTTAGAGATTGCCTCATAATTCAGGAACTTCATAGTTTCAATGCACTTCCAACCAGGAACCAATGCTACACTTGTTTCCTGTCCAGTTGTTGCTCAGGTTGAAGATTTGGCCCAAGCACTGGGTCTTCTGGAGCTCTGAGTAAAGGGTATTGTTTTGAATTCTGACTTCCTAAGGGTTGTTATGGATTGGAGCATTATATTGTTCAGCTAGTGTCTAGTGAGATGTCGCACTTCAGCTTCCTCACCCTGCAGATATCCCCTTCTTGCTGGCTAGTCTATGTTCTTCTCTGAGGGTGACTTCAAGTCTCACTGGACCCTTCTCTAAATGGGCCAGGGCAGATGTACCCATGGATGAGTACAGTTTCAAAAGGCTCTTCATAGACATCTCTTTTGCTGATAAACTTCTGGCTGTTTTTACATTTTTACTTATACTGGAATGGATCTCACAGCTGCTTCTTTGATAACTGTCAAGATAATCCCTGTATCAGTGTCTCTACCATGTATTCTCATGCTTGGTTCCAAGCAGAGTCTGTCCCTCAGAGAAAGCCATGGCATCCAGATAGAGATAGAGTGGTACCTTTCCTTTCCAGGAGGGATTCCCTTGCTTGGCCCCTGGAAGGAAGCATTGCAGCCATCTTAACATCTCAGCTTGAATACCCTAGGACAAACTTTCTGCACAAATATAAAGCTGCTGATGGTCCCAGTACACCTGACTATACCACCTCATTTAAAACTCTTGTAACATGGACTTTGAGGGGCAGATGTTTGAGACACCTGTACTGCAGGGACAGCCATATCTTGTTAATGATACCCACAGCAGAGAGCCTGTGGTTAAACTTGCATATCTCAGAGGTATAGGGGAATCTGGTGAATCATCTTCTTCCAGCTACCACTACATCTCATGGAGAAGAAATGGTGGTTCTTACAGATGCCTCTCCACTTGATGCATTGTTGGGCAACATTCAGGGACTCCAGATGGTTGTCTTTAATATTTTACTGTTTTATAACCTGAATGAGTTAAATGAGTTATTCCATTTCTTTTTATGCTGAGTGAATAATTTACTCTACAACTGATATGATCATTCTGAAAGTCTCTCCCTTAAAACTGAACAACACAAGATTAGAGAGGACCTTATCAATCTCATGACAGCTATTGTCTTATTTAAAATGACAACCAACTGGTCCTTCCTTCCTTTCTAATTCATGCCTTGAGGAAAACTAATGATTTCATCTAAATCACTTGGTATTCAAATAAGAAAAGTAACTTGCCCAATGTCAACAAGCTGGTTAATAGTCAGGGTCCTTCTTATCTAGTCTCCACCAAGGAAAACTCTTAAAGACCCCATGTCAGACCCTTTTAATGTAGAGTATTACCTTCAGGTGACAGATGTGAAGGGTTCACATGATTCTTAGAAGGCTTCAGATAATCTGCAAGGAGAAAGAAAGGGTTAAAAAAATGGCATACTGGCAAATAACATGGTCTCACCCATTACTGATTGGAATTTCATTTAACATCAGAGTGTCTAAGTAGAATCCAATAACGCCCTTGTTTCTAATACTAAAATGCTAAGCAACCTCTCTCTTCTGTAATTAAACAGGAAAATAAAAGGACGGTTCAACCCAAGAATAGCAAGAAAGAACAAAGGCTGTGGAAATGCTCATTGAGACATAACCCTACTAGGAGCTTGGTGGATATGCTGATGTGTTGATATATGGTGTTCTTGAGAGACTGGGAGAGAAAATGTGGGCCATCCCTGAGCAGCAGTGCACACTACATGGTGTTGATGGATTTGAACATAAATTGGCTAAGGAAAAGTGGCTGCAATAAACAGCTCTTGCCTGGGCTTTGAATGGGGGCTCTAATTGGATTAAAGGGAAATGACCAGGCAGTCCACATTACAGGGCCATTGTCCTCCTTATCACAGCCCATATTTCCCCAGAGGCAGGAAGAATCCAGTGGAAAGTGGAAAACAGGACTTGATGCAGAATCTTCATTGTATAGATTCAGCCCTGGCTCTCTCTGAGCCACTTGGTGCAGATTTAAGACACAATTACAGTTTTGATGAGAGTCATTTCATTGGTCCATGGAGCTCACATTTTATGTTTATCCTTTAAATGATGTATCTTTTTTAAATGATGGGTTATGAATCGGAGCCAGGCACATTCAAGCCATGCCAGGCTGTGTTTCTAAGGCAATTGCCCATTATTGTTGATGCTTCCTAGTTAATAACACTCACAGAGGACCCTGCAATTGAGCCTCTGGGTGATGATAATTCACACACATCTTTTCAGCCTGATTCATAGACTTTTTTCCAGTCTTATTTTAATAAATATGTAAAGTTTCTTCTTTTTCTTTGCTGAATTGATGAGGTATGTAAGAGTTGATTTTATAGTTTCTGTTTATTTTAGTTTCCTTCTGCCTCCAGTTTTGTGGGAATTAACATCTTATTGGGGCAAATTAGAAAAAAACTAAAAAAAACTTCCATTCTGATATCACTTATCTGTTCATAAGGAAATCTTAAGTTACTATAGAAATCCAACTTCCAGTCACCCCATACTTCCTTTTACTTCACTGAGAAGCCAAGCTCTCCTCCTAAAGGAAAATGATGCTGTGAGCAGCCAAAGGGCGAATCTATGTTTGGTTTGGCTAAAATGTTCTTTTGTGAAACTTGACACATATATCATAGAGGCTGTTTTGATAAAATTAAAAGAAACATTAAAAGAAATCAACTAAACCGGTGTAATTTAGGGAGCATTTGTTGTTTATAGACAATTTATGTAAGTCATTTGTAAAACAGAACGTGGTTGATGTTCACATGCAAAGATGAACTGTAAATCTAATGATAAGTTTGTCTGCGGCACAGTCATGTGACAAGAGCATAAAATATTTTTGGAGAAATGCACATATGTGTATATGTGCCCCTTATGTTTTCTTACAAATTGGATAAAATAATGACAGTTTGTTTCTAATCATAATGTTTTTCAAGTTACAGTTTTGATACATGGATGAGAATGTTTATCAAGTACCTACAATATATAAAATAGCACCAGGGGCTGGGGAGATGGCTTAGCTGTTAAACCGAGCATCTATTGCCCAAGGATGAGGACCAAATCACCAGGATTACAGGCAAATGTTGAGTGAGTATCATTACCCCTGTAATTCTAGAGACACACAATCCCCAGAGCAAGCTGGCTAGCAAGATTAGGTCTGTCAGTGAGCTCTGGTTTATTAGGAGATCCTGCCTTGATGAATAAGTAAAGATAATGAAGGGTGATTCCCAGTATCAATGTGAACCTACACACACACACTCACTCACACGCATGCACACATGCACACTCCACACAGAAAGTGGAAAAAGTAAACTAAACATAGCATCAGATTATTTGTTTTCAGGTTAAAAAAAGGAACAAAAATTACATAGCCTCCCAAAGGAGGGCTGAGATACCCCAGTTAGACAGTCCTTGGTCCCCATCTGGGGTGCATATTTAGACTGGCCTAAAACCTTGTATCTGAGATTGTGAGGCCTGTTCTTTTCAGGAAAAGCCTGTCTCTACAGTTCTCCGGGTTGCTCTGGTGACTGCCTCACAGTGGGTCCCCATATCATCTCCCACATTAAATCATATTTTAATTGCCTGAAGTTCAAACATATCACAGCAAGAAGCAGCAATTAGTAATTATTTAGCATATTTGATAACATTTGCAAAAGCTACTTCATTCAGGTTCCCCCAGCAGTTCTGAGAGGTATGTATTAGGTGATATTTTTTGAATGAGGGACTTGGGCCTCAGTGACATTAAGGAAATGGCTTGAAACTAGGAACTGAAGACAAGGGCTCCTGTCTTTATCCTACTGTGTACTACCTCCATACTGATGCAGACGTTTTTTGGGGGTACCTCTTGCCTACTCATCAAATGGTATTCAGTGAATACAAATTAAGAGATGTGCAGTACTGGGGCTGGAGAGTTGGCTCGGTAATTAGATATTTTGTTGCTTTGCAGAGGACGAGGATTCAATTCCCAGCACCTTCATAACAATTCACAACCATCTGCAGCCCAAATCCCAGGGGATCTGAGACCTTTTTCTGACCTCCACAGGCACTAGGCATACATGGTACACTTACACACATGGAGGCAAAGCATTCATACACATACTATAAAAATAAAGAGATATGTACTATGACATGTGTACATTGACGTTTTCAGAGATATTTCATATATGTAAATAAAAAGTCAAGCTAGGAATAATAACATACTTTGGCAATCCTACCATGTTGGGGGGAGTAGAGACAGGAGGATTTTTGAAGACTCTGAGGCCAGTGTAGCTTACAGAAAACGTTCCAGGATAGCCATTTCTACTTAGTAAGACCCTGTCCCAAAACCATGCTACCTATACCCATGGACATAGGGAGAGTACTAAGTGGAGTCAGTGGACTATAAAAATTTATTTATTTATTTATTTATTTATTTATTTATTTATTTATTAATCAATTAGTGAAAAAGAAATGAAGAGGAAATGGAAAGGGGGATGTGGAGGTATGGAAGGAATTGGGCTGGATATGACCTAAATACAATGTATACATGTGGGAAATTGCCACAGGGAGTAGGAACAGGGCTAGAGAGCTGGCTCCATGACTAAGAGCACTTGCTGCTCTTCCAAAGAACTGGAATTCAGTCCCCAGAACCCATCCACATTCAGAGGCTCACAAACACTTGTAATTTCAGCATCCTTCTGGCATCCACACTTACACACACACACAAAGAAAAAATACTTGAACAAACAAATAAAAAAAGTCAGTCATTTAAAACATTTATTTACCAGTTTTCACAATGAAGAACTAGACCCATATTTAAGCGAAATGGTTGGTATCAAATGACTGTGTCAGAGCTGCTGACCTTCTTGTTTTCCAGGTGGTATTAACAACTGGCTTAGCTATGTGCAGAAATAGGATGCACTGTATGAATAACAGATAGCAAGGGAACATGGGAAGCATGCTCCTCTCAGTCTTTGTGTGTGTGTGGTGGGGTTGGTTTTCGAGACAGGGTTTCTCTGTTTAACAGCTCTGACTGTCCTGGAACTCACCATGTAAACCAGGCTGGCCTTGAACTTCTCAGAACCTTAATATCTAGCAGTTTCCCTGTTTGGAATCAAAGGGCCATTGCTTCAACTTTGATTGTGATATTCTTCATTGTTTAACAAAAGGAACATGAACAAATAATTAGTATGTCATAGAAAATATGTTTTAGAGGAAACTTTCTGCCTTGTCCAACCATGGGCTGACAGGTAAACTTCACAAATAGAAAGTATAGCTGCTTTGAGGAGTGTCATTTTCTCGTGTGTGTGTGTGTGTGTGTGTGTGTGTGTGTGTGTGTGTGTGTATTGGTGTGGGTTGTTTCTGTCTGTATGTTTTTGAGACAGGATCTTACGAAACCCAAGCTGATCTCAAATTCATTATGAGGCTAAGATGACTCTGAACCTCATGTCTCCACTTCCCTAGTGCTGGGCCTAAATAAAGAGTTGTCTCACTTCTGAGTGTGTGCCAGAATGTGATCAGTGAAACCTACCGACAGGATATTAAGCAGTTCTGCTCAATCCCTCCAGAAGTGACTGCCTCTCAGCCTCAGAGCTCCTTACAGGGCTGGGCCCTTCAGAAGAAGGAAATATTAAACAGCCTACTTGCCATCTCTGATGTACAGTTGTGTACAGACAGTTGGATTGTGGGACAGCTTTTACAAATCTGTATTTTCACAGTTAGCTGCTAAATCTCAGTCAAGGTTTTGGTGAGCATGAACTCCAAGAGAAAGAAACTACATAGGGAGCTGTACCAGCTTTGAGAGAAAAACAGCTCAGGATAGTCACCTGTAGCTGCCAAGTTAGCAGTGCTTCAAAGTCCCCTGGTGATCTCAGGGGCCCAATCAGCTCTGTTCTACAACAGTATACTCTTTGGGACTCACTCAGCTCCACTGGAGTCCTTGGTGTAGGGCCAAGGATTTAGATTCATAGCTCAGGAAAGGGCTTGCTTGTTGGGTTAGTTATCCCCCTACCCTAGTTATCATTATCACACCTGCAGCTATTGCTGGCTTAAATAAATCCCAGTATCAAACCATCTCATTGTAAGTCTGATGCTGAGCGATTTCATACATCATTAACATTTGCTGATTGTCTGTGTCTTCATTTCCATTTTCCTAATGCTTATTCTTTATGTAGCTCACTATAGAGAGAAATTGAGACTGTAGAAAAATTCAATAATAAGCCAGAGTCCACAGAAAAATAATAGCTTCTAGGTAGACTATGCTGCAAAGAAAAAAGATTCTGCAGTGTGTATGTATACACACATACACATATACATAGTATATATACACAAATTTATATTATTTGATATATGCATTTACATACTCATAAATTTGTAAGAGATCCAAAACAGAGATAAACAAATGGAAGAATCTGGTATGAAGATGTGAAGTTACAGGAGATAATCACAGATTGACATAAGTATCACAGCATACTGACATAGATTACCAACTCATAAAATAGCAGCGTTAGCTCATGGGATAAGCTTCATGGGCTCCTTAATGCCTCTGCTTCCTGGAGAGACCTTGGCATGAGTGTTTTTCCTTCCTGCCTTTAGTAAACATGGGAGGCGTTGAGTTAGTTATTCCTTGTTTGTTTTCTGATACTCTATCACTGTGAGGTTATAACATTTTTATCAAGGTTTTTCTTTCTGCTGGATATGACTTTATTTTTAAATCACCCTCTCTGCCCTCTGAAGAAATGTGGTGACACAGACAATGTAATTGCTCTGGGGAACTGACAACTAATTATCCCAAAGCAAAAAGAAGGTTGGACATTTAGATAATGAAATGTCAATCAGTGTAATAGAAGTGTCACTTACTTAATCCCGGCTTGGGCTTGAAAGGATTGCACGCTCTTTGGAGATAGATCCTTGTGTGTGTTTATAGCCAGTAACATGGGTGTGCACAGATGTGTCCACCCAACAGACCAATAACATAGCTACAGAAACTCGTTGGCAGAATAGTGTGTATATCTATCTGTCTGCCAACGTATAGGAGTCTATCAAATGCAGGCCTTCTTGCTCTGAGATAGCAAAGCACACATCTGAAGCTGCGTTTCTGCAGATAGCAGGATCATCTGCTCAAAGGAAGCAGCAGTGCCCTTGACATTGAACAGTACCAGAAATCTAACTCCAGACCATCAAGCAAGGGTTTGAATGTGTAGAAAGAGAAATTTTCCCATGAATATGTATGGGAAGCCCGGTTCTGTACAGGGGAGGTGTACAGAAGAGAATCACATTGCTGTTTGTGAGAAATAATTTAGATGGGAGAGGAGGGAGGACCCCTGCATTTTATTAAATAATCCAGACATCACATTATGCTTTTGACTTCCTTGGTTTCTTTTATTTACCCCTTGGGCTGGATTCAGATTTTAACTCTTCCTTAACTGTGTCAATAAGTAGCTTTAATTTCCAGAACAAAGAAAAACTTCTCTGTGGCAGGCAAATAACTTCTAATTAATAGTTTTCTTAAAAGTCAGTGTCATAATAAACAAACTCTACTGCACTTAGTGTCACCCTAGCCCCTCCCCATGTTGCTGTCACTCACATGATAGTCACCAATGGCAATTTTGGCTATAATAAACACAAATTAAAACTTACTTCAGACAGGTAGTTTAAAAGAGTGGAAATGTCTTGCATTAGTACAAAGAGGAACTTTCAGGTTCACATGACCTCTGATGCTCTGAGGCAGGCTCTTCCTTCCCTCAGGTTCACATGACCTCTGATGCTCTGAGGCAGCCTCTTCCTTCCCTCAGGTTCACATGACCTCTGATGCTCTGAGGCAGCCTCTTCCTTCCCTCAGGTTCACATGACCTCTGACGCTCTGAGGCAGGCTCTTCCTCCCCTCAGGATCACATGGTCTCTGACGCTCTGAGGTGGCCTCTTCCCTCTTCAGCTTTTCCTTGACCCCAAGCTGCAGAGTTTCAGTCTTTGAGTCCTATATCTGAGTCATTTCCACATCCATGTCTATTGACTGACTGACTGACTGATAGATTGTGATAGATAGCATTGCATATGTAGCCCAGGCTAGTCTCAAACTACTGATCCTCCTGTTCTGTCTCCAAAGTGCTAGAATTATGGGAAATCATTAACATGCCTGGCTCCATGAGTATCTTATAATATAATATGGTATATAATAAATGTAATATAACATAAAATACAGTGTATTTAATTATACAGGTATAACCATGTACTTACTATATAACATAGTACTTTATTGTTATTTAGGGAGTTGTGAGACAGACTCTCACATGGTTAAGGGTGGCTTAAAACTTAGGGATTGAGGTGAGTATCAACCCAAATGAAGTATATATGAAAACACCATCAAGAACTCTGTTATTTTGTATGCTAATTCAAAATCAAACAAAACATGTTTTCAAACATAAAAAAGACAGGTAAAGATAACACTAGCGCCATCATGGCCAAGTCAACCTGAGAAGCGGAGCAAGCACCACAGTTGTCGGGGAGAAGATCTCTGAGCCCACTGACGTGCACTGTGGAGCCCTGTCCTTGGAGCTCCTTGGATAAAGGAGGATCAACTCATTTTACTATTGTCTCCTGGACAGTACATCCAAATTCCTTTTCAAATGCAGTCAACTTAGGGACTGGAGGTGTGGCTCGGTGATCAAGAGTCCTAGTCCTCTTGCTGGGACTCAATTCCCAGCACTTATATGGTGACTCACCTACATGGTGACTCACAGCTGTCTGTCACTCCAGTCCCATGGTATCTTACGCCCTTTTCTAGTATGCTCAGGCACCAGGGACGCACATGGTGCACAGGCATGGCATGCAAGCAAAATGCCTACATCCATAAAATTTATAACAGTAAAACTTTAAAAAAGAAAACCCCAAACAGTCACCTTAAGAGCATCTGCTAGTACAGGGACTTGTCTGGGGAGGATGGCCAGCATTGATGCATGAGTCAACAACAACAGTGTCTCGTTGTGTTTAACCCACAGAAAGGATTCCCAGCACATCAGACTGGTGGAACCCTGAATGGTGTGTGGCTCCCACTGCTGTGCCAGATTGTAAGGAGAGCTCCATGTGGCAGACCAGGGACCACACTCAGGCTGCACTTAACTGGAAAAATCAGATAGGAAAGTTTGGCTGCCAAGTCGGCTTGGTTTTACTCAATAAGAGTAAGGTGACCTGAGCCACTCAGTCCTCGGGATAAGGACCGTCACTGAGAAGAGGAGACACCCCTGCTCATGTGAGGCATCAACGCAGCATGAGGAGCCAAAGCAGGTGGCTTCCAGCTCAACAGATGGAATTCGAAGTACGAAACAACTAGGATTTTTATACATTTTGAGCTTGTTGGAAAGATTGCTGTATAGCAAAATCAAATGTGAGTCTAAAGAGAAAGGGACGAAATAACAAAACAAACAAACAAACAAACAAAAACAAAAAAACTAAGGAAATAAAATTGACTCTTCCTAGGAGAATTTTGTGAATATTTGCAGGAAGGCAAGTCTCTTTCTAGACTTAAAATGTCAAAGGTTCTCAAGTGTGGAAGCAACGATAGTGAATGGTCCAAATGGCCCTTTTAGAATTCTTCCTATTGTTTTTACTGACTTCTTAGGGGAAGGAGTAATATTTTCTTTAATAATGTATCCACAGATGAGTTGCTCCCCGACATACCTCTTACCTGCGCTCAGGCAAGTACCTCTTGCTAAGCTCAGACGGGCACACACAAAGATGACTTGAAAGTGGTGAGGGAGGAGACTTGTTGCTAGAAGTGTGCCAGATGGGGCGGGAGTGGAAGGGAGATGAGAGACAAATGGCGAGGTGAAAGGGACTAACATTCATTTTATAAATGTATGAAAAATAGCGTGTTAGAACACAGCTTCTGTAATGATAAGGACAATGAGGCTGGGGAGAGTGAGACATGACCTAGCTCCTAGCAAGATCTGTGGGTATACATTTGACTGTTTTCATTTCCATATCTCATGCCTGCCCTGGATTATAAAATCACAGATTTAGAGGTGAGTCTCCTTTCCATACATATTCACTTCTCCTATGACAACTAAGTCAACTTTATTTCTGAACATTTCATCTGACTTCCTCCCAGGGAGCACATGAGTGGGCTCAGAGACTTTCTCCCAGGCACACAGATGGTTTGCTCCCGTCCTGAAGTTGATGTGACCATGACTCTGCCAGTGTTAACATTAGTGGCTTTTCAAAAATATTTTTTATTTGATATTTAATTTTCATTCCAAGTAACGAGTTCCTTCTGGAATTTTCACGCATAGTTTGGGTTGATACCCACCTCAATTCATATATAGTAAATTTTAAGCCAACCTGGACATGTGAGACTTTATCTTATAACCCCCTAAATAATAGTAAAGTAGTATGTTTTATGGTAAAGTACATTAATCAGTCCAATATATTATATGTTACATTTATGGCATATTACATCACATTATAGCAACTGTGTATAGAGATGTGCATCAACTCCCTCATCCCTTGACATATTTATCATATGGTAGTGTTGCTTAGCAACAGAGTCTGTCTCCTTACACTGTGCTTTCACCCCAAAGAGGGTGCAGCCTTGGGCCAGTGCACAGCTATCCCGATTGCCTCAGGAATGTCTGTAACTGTCACTTTTCTTTCTGTGGACAGTTGTGAGGCAACACTAATTGTCAACAGAATGCAGTCCTATTTTTGGCAACCCTTTTTGGGTTATAAATTACTGCATGAGTTGATTTGATTAACTATGGGCTCCTACACAAGGGCAATTTTAGAAGCCACTAGTCAATGCTGTGGCCCCCATAGAGTTCATTTATCTGTTTCTTTTACGCATTCTCCTGTAAATCAGTTAAGCTTACTGATTTCATGGTGCTATTGGCCTTTTCTCGTCTGTTCTCCCTTCCTTTGGCCTTTCTCTTTTGCTGGTGTGTGTGCCCATGCACATCTATGTACATGCTCACTTGTGCTGCTTGTGGGAGTGCACTCTCACAGAGGACACTTCGCTGACTGAGCATTTTTCCCATTTTCTCTTTGCTTCTGGAAGGCTGGATTTCTGTGGGAAGAGCTTTTGGAGCAGGTGTGTAGGGCCAGTACTGCTCTGTCTTCATGGTGTTTCTGTTTTGGTAGCAGGGTTGGTCCAGCCTCTGGGATTTTCAGACTCTCCTAGTATGGAACCTCAGCATGAGTAAGACAAGCTCATGTGAGCATCTTAGAGTCTCAACAAACTTCCCTGAACCTGCCTCCGAGACATTTCTATAGGAAGTGACAAACACTGGTGGTCCTTTTGCCCTCCTGTGAAAATTCATACAGAGAAAGGATAACCCTGTCAGCAACGAGGAGGTTTCTGTAAAACAGAGGTGGGAGGCTGGAGGGGAGGAGCAGGTATGTGGGCTCAGCCTTCCATCTTTCTCATGCTTCAGCTTATCCTGGGTCTTTCCTCTGTGTGCTCCTGGAAATAAACTGAGAACTTTAGGTCTGTTTCTAAAGCTTGCCTTTTGTTCTTTGAAGGTGGAGTCTCAGCAGCTCAGTCTGGCTTCAAGTTCTCTGTGTAGCTAAAGATGACCTGGAACTCTGACCCTCAATTCCAAGCATCCCCATACCCAGTTGAGTATGGTTTTGTTTGTTTTTACCGCATCTTCAAAGTTATACTTGCTTTTGGGCGGGGTAAATGCATGTCTTCCTCAAACTTCCGTTGCATGTGTGAAGTACTGCACACTCCTCTGCACTCATGTTGACCTTTTTTCCACCGTCACCCCAGGCAGACTCTCATTGGAACCTCATGTGAACTCAAATGATTTGGAGCTCGTAAGGGACTGTGTTATACTATGCTGAAGTGTTTCCACTCACTTAGTCAGCTCTTCCCACATGGAAACCTGTCAATAGGATTACTGGATTTGTTTATCACCCCATCCCCCACTACCTCTAAAAATCCTCAGTTGTTTAATGGAAAACGCTGTCTTGCTTTTTATTAATTTTTTCATATTAAGATACTAATAGCCTCACATACAATTCCTAGAAATAAAACTGAGACGTCCCATGAACTGCCTATCTAGTTTTCCCCAGTGGCTCACATCTTGCAGAACTGTGCAGCAATCAGAATTTCGTGTGTCCAGGATCCATTGCAAGTTGGAAAGGGAAGCCTCCTCTCCTGGACAAGCGGCTGGTGGAAGCGGCAGCAGAGAGCGCCCTCTAGTGTTGCAGTCCTCATGCAGGTTTGGGACCGTCAGCCCCGCAAACACCAAAGCTCAGGTTCCTCTGGCCTCAAGTGCAGCCCCTTTAAAGCGTCTGGACTCTGAAGACTTGTCAGCTCCCTAGAACCTTCTGGAACTCTTCTGACAACCAGTGCCTACAGTTTCTCTTCCCGGGCCCCTTACACGGCCTTTCATCCTCCTTAAGTCCCCACTTCCCACCCTCTCTTCTGCCTGCCCTGGCTTCTCTCCAACTGTTCAAATCAGCTGTGGGTCAGCCCACTGCCTTGTCGCCCCTTTTGAAGCTTGGCCTGAAACTTGTGAAATCAAAAGCCCTGGTGCAAACTGTTTGGAACAGAGCCTCGTAACATCTAATACGAACGGTTTGGAACAGTCTTGGGAAGGCTCGTTCTCTAAGAGTCAGAGCAGGCAGCTGCAATCCTCCTGCGGTTGTCTCGTGCCTCTGGGGACTGTCCAGGATGGTGGCGGCCGTCATGAGGATAATCTAGTTGACTATTAAACTGGCACTCCTTCTGCTCAGCAGCCGGGGTGGCGAGGGAGATTACAACAGCTGCTAATCAGAGAATCAAATCTCCTCCTCGTCTCTCGCACCATTGTGTATTCACAGGAGAATAAACATCAGGAGTGCTTACCGTAACTACCCACAGAACTTGATCTTAACACTGTGTAATTTTAACAGTGCTTGTCATCACCCAGTGTCCAAGGAGAGATGTGCCCTCTTATCGGGTCCAGGGAGAAGCCTATCCCTCATCTGCTCAGTGTCCAGGGAGAAGCGTGTCCCTCATCTGCCCAGGGTCCAGGGAAAGGCGTGTCCCCTCATCTGCCCAGGGTCCAGGGAGAAGCGTGTCCCTCATCTGCCCAGGGTCCAGGGAGAAGCGTGTCCCTCATCTGCCCAGGGTCCAGGGAGAAGCATGTCCCCTGTTTCACCCATTGTCCAGGAAGAGGCATGTCCCTCATCTGCCCAGGGTCCAGGGAGAGGCATGTCCCCTCAGCTGTCTCATTTATGTGGCCTATTCAAGAACCATATCCATGTCCCTCCAGGCTCACCCTTCCTTACTCCCTAGAAACTATGGCTCTGTTCTCCATTTCTGTAATTTTGTTCTTTCAATAATGTTTTACAAATGAACCTGCAGTGCGTGGTCTCTATGGGGATTGACTTTTTTGTTCTTGACAGATTATCTGGAGATGCATCTAGGCCTGTGACTACATTAGTGCTTTGTCCCTTTTCAGTCAGGGGTATGATGCACAGGTTTGTTTAACCATTCACCCATTAAAGGATATTTGATCTGTTTCTAGTTTCAGGCCATTATACATTTTTAAAGAATGGTATAAAAATTCATGTGTAGGTTTTGTGTGAGCATAAATTTTCATTTCTTTGAGATATATGCCCCAGGGTACCATCCCTGGGTCCTGTGGTATTTGCATTTTTAGTTTGGGTGACACTGAAAACTGCTTTCCAGTGAGCTGTGTAATTCAATATTCACACACACAAAAATATGAATGACCCAGTGTTGTGGACTGAACTGTGTCCCCTGCAAATTCAGATTCATATGCTAAGTCCTAAGCCGCAGAGTGATTGCATTCGCAGAAAGAGCCTTGAGGAAGGTGATGTAGGCTAAGGAGTTCTGTTCTAAGAACCTGTGCCAGGAAGCTCACAACCATATATTGGTCTTGGCCGAGGGGATTTGATGTCCTCTTCTAGTCCCTACATATCCTCAACACAAATACATGCACATAAATAAAATTTTAATTTTTTTAAACTAAGAGATACATTTATTTTGCACTATCATCTGGAACATTTTGTTGGTGTGTGATAAACCATCCCTCTGAATCTTCGGCATCTGATGTTGTCATCGTTGTGTTTCAGCCTCTCTGACCCATGAGTAAGGATGCTGTCGAGTGCTGGCTTGGACTTCTGCAGTCAGCATCTTGTATTTGATTATTGCACTCGGGGTTTTTCTGTTCGTTATTGTTTTGGGGTTTTTTTCTTTCTTTTTTCTTTTCATTTTTTTCCTTTTCTTTTTGTGAAACATCTCCTATGGCTTTTGTCTGTTCTTGAACAATATTTTGTTTTAAGTGACTGAATTTCAGACCGTCTTCATGCTTTCCCATTGTGTTGGATATGAAGATTTTTAATACTTTATCATGCTCTGTACCTGATATCTTTACCTTCTTCATGGAAGCCTTTCCAGAGGAAAGTTTTAACTTTGATGAAATTCCAGCTTGCTAAATTTTCCTTTTATGAGTCATATTTTGGTGATGAATCTAGAACTGTAGACATCCCTGTAGATCCAAAATAGTGTCTCTTATTTTTCTCTCAGTTTTAAAGTTTTGTGTTTTATATGTGGATGTATTATCAATTAAAGGCGGGAAACTTAGTTTGTGACTCATTTTTATTTTGTCTATGGTATGATAAGATTATCTCTAGGGAGCTGGGGAGATGGCTCAGTGGTTAAAAGAAGTTGTTGCTCTTGTAGAGGACCAGGGCCCTCACATGGTAGCACACAACCATCGATAACTCCAGTTCCAGAAGATCTGACTCCATTTTCTGACATCCGCGGGCACCAGGCAGGCAAAACACTCCACATAAAATAAAATTTTAAAATCTAAAAGAAAAATTGTTAAGGCTCTCTGGTCTGTGGTTGTGATTTCTTTCATATGGGAATGTGGTCTGGGTGTTCTGGAATTCTGCAGATTCTCTCCAACACCCAGCAAGGGCTGACCTGTTTCTTAAAGGGAATCTTGGCTCCCCAGTAGGTCTCTATGGTGATATTTTATTTGTGCTGAAATGTGATTTTATTTTTATGTTAATAAAGTTGCCTGGAGATCAGAAGTCACAGGAGCCATAAGCAGGAGTCAGGCAGTGGTAGCACATGCCCTTAATCCGATTTTTTAATCCCAGTACCAACCATAGAGACCTGGAGGTCTGTATAGACAGGCAGTGACAAGGAAGTCATGTGGTTGGGTTTAGAGCCAATGAGAAGGCAGAACAGAAAGGAAATAAAAAGACAGGACACAGGAAGAAGGTCTCTCTCTCAGGAGAAGGACAGCAGCAAGTGGTAAGATAAGGTGGTCTTAGCTCTTGGCTACTGCTCTGACCTCTTGGGCTTTTAACTCTGCATTTGGCTCTGTGTTTCTTATTTAATAAGACTGTTTAAAATTTCATCTACAGGTCTCCTTTGGCACAACTTCTTAGAGAAGGATCAGTCATGACTGCTGCTTGATTTGGGAAGTTAAATGTCCCAGGTGATCAGCTTACCATCTATCTGGTCTCAGTCCTCTGCTTAGAGATAGCAGGTTCTGGCCATTGTCTGCATCCACTGGTGTTTCTGATATGCTCATACCTTCGGCTCTGAATCTGAGAAGTGGGAACACAAAGAGTCTCCAGGGGATGCATTACTCTTCTCCCACCTGGAGGTCTCAATGCAAGTTTACCTTTTCTTTTGATCTCATGAATTTTCTGTTTCTTATATGGATGAAGTATGATGTTTATCCAAGCACTGCTTGAAGTGGGATTTGATGGATTGGGTGTTTGGCATCAGAGCAGAGTCCTTTTACTAACGGAATCCATTGTTTTCAGAGACATACCCCTACCTCTCTCTTATACAAGCTGGAAGATGTTGTGCATGTATGTCTCATGTCTCTTTAGAAGCCATCACAGAGTCATAGAGAGGAAAAACTTGCAAGAGTTTATTTAGTAGCTGGGATGTGTCACCCAGGTGAAGGAAGAGCAGAGACAGCTCCAGCACTTGACATTGATTGGCATCTTCAGAGACACTCAAGTTAGGCAGATCCCACAATCCCACAGTGCAGCTGCCTCTCAGATCATTTCCTTGGTCTTTTGGCGTTTGATTGATATTCTTCTTTCATCCTTCCCTTTAGTTTAGGATTCCTAACATCATCTAATCAGTTCCTTTACTGATTAAAGCAAATAAAATTTACTTTGCTCTCAACAACCCTTTGTGCAGTGACAGAGACTCTGAATGTTCCAAGGGGAAGGACTGCGAATTGAAGCGAGGTTTATTTCTATCTAAAGTTCTAGTACGAGGCCAAAATACTTAGGCAAGAGTGAAGATCTACAGAGTAAAGTTGTATTGCTACCAGGGGAAGGTATACTCCCTAAGTGAGAGACAGGGCATGAGAGGGACAGAAAAGATAATTCATTCAAATACCAGGGAGAGATAAGACTTCTAACCTGTGTCTAACTCTTCAATGTAACCATTGTTGATATTTTCTAGCACAAGTGAAACATCCTTCTCAGGACCTTTCTCTTTCTAAAAGAATTCACAGAGAACTATACTCATGGGAACAATACAGAAGACATAACTCATGACCCTAGTACTGAGAAGAGGAAGTGGACACAAAATTTCACCCCTAGACAAGAAGCTGGTGTAATGGATACCCAAAGGGAAAGGAAAAGTCAGTTTTCAGTTTTCTCCAATGGAATGTCATAGGGCATATTCACCACACTGTAGGGTGGGCCACATACCTGGGAATAGCTGGCCAACACAAAACTGACTTTGTTGTGTTTTTGTGTGTATGCACTGTGTTTTGTTTTCTAATTGGTTGTTATTTTCTTTTATCTGATTGATTCTCTTTTTTTCTTCATAGTTTTTCTGTTCTGATTTCCATTTTTTAACTTTGCCCTTTTGTTTGAGAACATGAACTTGGGTAGATAGTATGGAGGGGAAGCTCTGGGAAGAGTTGGGGGAAAATAAATATATGATCAAACTATAGTTTATAAAAATATTTAATAATAATAATAAATGACTCATGAATAGTTTTCTTTTTTCATGCTCAAAGTATTGACAAAGGCAAAAGGTGAACACCCAAGCAATACTGCCATGGTGATATTTGCAAGAAGTTACTGGTGTTAGTAACTTCTAAGGAACACTAAAATGTTCATGGGGTGGTGAAATGCAATTCTCTGGCCACCCAGTAAGATGGCTTATATAAACAGAGTACCACCCCACCCAAGTAGGCAAAGTAAATAAACAGCCCTCAGTACAGGGTGAGTCCAGAACATGAAACTGAATCTGGAAGCATGGCTGACACTAAGTGGTTCCTTTCCAGGCAAATTATCTTCTTCAGCAAAAACTGATCACTCTGATAAAAGCATTTTCCAAGTCTGACAGAAAGAAGGACCATCTGTACACTGCAGATATGATGATTTGACTGGCAGGACCTTCATCCTCTTTGTTTGATAGCAAAAGGTTAATAAAGAAAACCTCAAACCAACTAACTTCACGTCTAACTTTGGTTTCCTTGGATTAAAAATGCTTTCCAATCAGAAGGATTTTGTTTTGTTTATTATTTAATGCTATTTTAGAAAAGGCAAATTTTCAACATTCCCATATGTGAGAAAAATAAAAATTCCAATTCTTATAAAATTCATCTAATTATTTGTCATGTCCCTATGTCTAATGAAATGAAGACATATTAAAAAATGAAATATAAATGGCCAGTGAACACACACACACACACACACACACACACACACACACACATACACACATAAAATGTTCAATCTCAGCAGCTATCAGGGAAATGTAAATTAAAACTACATTGGTGTTCCCTCTCACTCCAATTAGATTGGTAACATTAAGAAAAAAGATAACACACTTGTGGTGATATTGTGTTCCACAAAATATTGTGCACCCTAATAAACTTATCTGGTGCCAGAGAACAGAGCAGTCACTAGATATAGAGGCCAGAAAATGGTGGCACACACGCCTTTAATCCTAGCATTCCAGAGGCAGAGATCCTTCTGGATCTCTATAAGTTCTAAGCCACACTGGAAACAGCCAGGCATGGAGACTCATGCCTTTAATCCCAGGAAGTGATGACAGGAGGCAGAAAGGTATATAAGGTGTGAGGACCAGGAACTAGAGCTGGTTAAGCTTTTAGGCTTTGTGCAGCACAGTTCAGCTGAGATCCATTTGGATGAGGACTCAGAAGCTTCCAGTCTGAGGATCAGCTGAGGAATTAGCAAGGTGAGGTGGCTGTGGCTTGTTCTACTTCTCTGATCTTCCAGCATTCACCCCAATACCTGGCTTCAGGTTTGATTTTATTAAGACCTTCTAAGATTCATGCTACACATATTGGTGGAGATGTGGACAAAAGGGAATTCTTGTATACTACAGATGGGAATATTCACTTGTTTCCCCAGTATAGGGGAGACCATATAAAGGTTCTTCATAAAACATAGGTAGTACCCCAGAATACACAGGTTGAAAAACTTTCTGAACAGGACTCCACTTGCCATGGAATTAAGGCTAACAATTAACAAGTGGGACCTCATAAAAATCAAAAGCTTCTGTACAAAAGGAAAAACAAACCAATGGAGTGAAGAAGAAAGCCACAAAGGGGAGAGAATCTTAGCCAGCTGTACATCTGACGGAGGATTAATATCCAGAACAAATTAGAGTCAAGGAAACAAAAGACCCAATTCAAAATGTATAGGGATCTGAACAGAAAGTCCTCAATAGAAGAAATCAAGTGGCTAAGGAATACCTCAAAAAGTATTCATCATCCTTAGCAATTAGGGGCATGCAAATCAACTCAACTTTGAGATTTCATTTCATTCCAGTCAGAGTGGCTAAGATCAATAATGAGCTGTGGAGAAAGAAGAACCCTCATTCACTGTTAGTGGTCAGGGCAGTGACTCCCAAAACAATATACATTTTAGATGCTGCCCTTGACTACCTCTTAGGAGTAGAGGGTAGGCCCCTATTGCTGAAGACACTGCACACCTTGGACACAGGAGTGAGATGAGTCAAGCTGGATCTGACCTGATAGCTTCTTTACAGCAGACTAGCCTCCATGGTTCCAGAAAATACAGTCCAAACTACCAATAGAGGAAAACCACTAAACAATTCTACCCAGCTGTAATACCTTTGAACTGTAGCAATTACCAGCATGGCAAGATATGCATAAAGGTGTAGTAAGTATCACTCACACATCAGTGCAACTAACAGTTGTCTGATTAGACTTCAGCCCCACTCAACAGGAGGGAAGTCATGCCTAGTACTGCACACCCAACCAGCTTCCCACGGTTAGTGAGGTCACAGACTTTAGAGAGTATCTACAACCACCATTTTCGTAGATTAACTAATTTCTTACTGCATTCTAATGTACCCTTTTACCTACAGAGAAGTATAGCTGCCACCACTCTTTTTACAACAAATAGGGCCTGTCACAGAAAACCACAACTAGACAAAATGCAAAGATCAACAAATTATGGGGAGCCTGGCTCCAATGAGTGCATCTACAGCATAACAACTGGTATCTACAGCTCAGTGGACATCATGGAAGAAAGGGCAGAAAGAATGTAAGAGCCATGCTGTGAATCAGTCTCTTCTTGAAATTGCTGCATAAACAAGACCTGAACAATAGTAATAGCCATGGACATGCTAGTGTGGAAGGGAGAAGCCTCACAGGGTCCCACTCCTACAGCAAGGACCACAGGTAACTATTGACTGCTTGGAGAAGGAGAAGCCTTGCCCAGGGATGAGCCCTCTTATTGGTTATTCAATGTGCAGTGCTCAGCCTTGCACACACACACACACACACACACACACACACACACACACATACACACACACACATATCATAAACAGACTCAGCAGGATATATTGAAATATATTTGTACATACACACACACGCATATAATATAAATAAATATATATATATTTAGCAATACTAAAAAAACTTGAGAGTTGGGGATCATGGGGAAGACTCAAGAGAGGGTATCTGGAAGGGGCTGGAGGGAGGAAAGGGGAGATGGAAAGTGATATCATTCTAATTTCAATTAAAACATATTTTAAAATATATGCAGGAATCATATAACTGAGTCACATGGTATTTAATTTTTAATCCAGCATCACTGAACATGCCTAGAAATTGCCAAAACTAACAACTGCTTTCCATACATGAATGTACAAATAACACATTAATTACACATATATGTGTGTGTGTGTGTGTGTGTGTGTGTGTGTGTGTGTGTGTGCAGCCACTGCACACCAGAATGGAGGAAGGGCCCCTTCTATCAAATTACTTGATGCAAATTTATAAGTTATTATATACATGCACACATATTTCCACACTTAAACTCACTGTATCTGTAAAACACACAAATCTACAGACCCATGCTTCCTCTGTGACCTTGGGGATGTCGCTTCCCAAGTATCCATTTCCTCATTTATGAAATTCAGAAATTTAACCAAATTATTCCTGAGCTAGCTGATAAATTTCCCAACACTAATTTAACTGCTGACTGATACTTATGTGTTATTTCCAGGTTAAAAAAAATCAACAGCTGTTCCCCCGCTAGTAAATAAATGTGTTTTTTGTACATTAAATGAAAAGAGGATTTAGGAAATGAGTAACTGTGACATGTGTTTTGATCATCAATAGGTTCTTAAGTTATGTTCACTGAAACCCATTACCAGTAGAAAACATCTGGATATATTATGCATGTTGTCACCTGAGACATCATATACTTTGGGTGTCCCAGATTAGGGTTTGAAAACTGGAAGTGAAGATAGGCAAACACAGAAGTTTCACTAGCAGACAAGAAGGATTGAACTAGTAACATCCACCTTCATAATTGTTCTGAAAGAGGAGGCGGCTCCAGGGCATAGAAGACTTTAGACAATTAAGCTTGATTCTGAATAAAAGAACACACAACAGTTTCCACCCGACTATAATGCACAGCCTTGAAGAAGCATATATACTAACCACTGTCCTTTTTTAACTTGTGCACTGTATAAAATTGTTCGGTGTGGATTTCAAAACACTCTGTAGGTGTTTCTTCAATGTTTAAGTGTGTTTAAGGCTCCAGCAAGAGTCTTCCTGGGGCCATTTAAAGACACAGCCATGTGATGTCACCAATGAAATGGCTGTGAAGGATATCCCTCCCCCAGACAGCCATGTACTTTTTACATGAGAAGCATAGAGAATGCTTCCTTATCCTGATATCACCCACTTGAAACATTTCCATTTGAAATAACCTATGAAGTAGAATCCACACTATTTGGATAATTATATTGGCTTTGAAGGAACTACCCAGATCTTTATATATATTAATGTATATACTCTGATTCTATTGGCAGTGGTTGGAATGAGAAATGCCCACCATAGACTCAAATATTTGAACCCCAGGTCCCCAACTTGTAACACTATTTGGGGAGGTTTAGCAGGTATGGCCTTGCGAGAGGAAGTATATTACTGGGAATGGGCTTTAAGACCAAAAACAAAAAACAAACAAACAAACAAAAAAACTCATACAACTTTTGCTTTGCTCTCTCTACTTTGCAGCTCAAAATGTGAGCTCTGAGCTTCTTGCTCCATCCATCATGCTTGTCTCTTACTGCCCTCCCTTCCCATCATGTT
Organism: Onychomys torridus; assembly: GCF_903995425.1. Classification (NCBI taxonomy): domain Eukaryota; kingdom Metazoa; phylum Chordata; class Mammalia; order Rodentia; family Cricetidae; genus Onychomys; species Onychomys torridus. The sequence goes on from NC_050443.1 coordinate 35,747,689, forward strand.
GCACTCTTATCCCTCTGGAAACATCAACCCAAACAAACGCCCAACTATAAACTGCCTTGGTCATGATGTTTTATCATAGCAACAGAAAAGTAACCAATATACTACTACTACTACTACTACTACTACTGTTGTTGTTGTTGTTGTTGTTGTTGTTGTTGTTCTTATTATAAGTCTACTACTCTTATTAAAGTATCAGATTCTTACCAAGCTTTGTGGTCCAGACTTGCAACTACAGCTACTCGGGTTTGGGGCACAGGCTCTATCTAGTTCGAGGTCTGTCTGGGACACAAAGTGAGTTCACAGCCAGCCTAGGCAACTTAGCAAGACCCTGTCTCAAAATCTGAAGAGCGAAGGGAGGGGGATTTTGCTCAGTAGTTGAGTGCTTGCCTAGCATGTGTGAGGTGCTACCCTCCATCCTAATGAAAGAAAAAAAGTAAAAGAAATTAAAAAACAGATTGACTTATTAGTTATATTGTTGATTGTTGATAAAAAGGCAGCAGCAATGCCTGGCTGCTTTTAATCTGCTGTGACAGTACAAGATTCAGGGAAATTAACTTTAATGGAATGTTTATTGTGTAGATTAAGGATCATATGCAGAAAACTAAAACACTGGAATTCCGGGGAGAGCATCTGCCTTGCAAATGGTGCCTTTGTCCCCATTTAGAGTCATTTTCCACCTTTAGGGTCTTGTGATAGCAGAAGGAAAGAGATGTGAACATTCTAAAAGTCTCTGTTGAGACTCACTGAGAGTCTCCATCTCATTCCCCTGGCTGGCTAAACTGATAAACCTAGTCTCCCGGATGGTGTCTAAGAGCAGAAAGTAGATTAAGAGATTCTTCCCAACAGAAAAGAAATAACAAAATGTACACAGGACACTACAAAATGACATAAAAAGAAACAGAGCCATTTATTTACTGGGGAAAACAACAGGTGAACAGCAGGTGGGGAGGAGGGGGGGAGGGATACACAAAAGGAGCAAAGGACCCTGAAGGCTGGATGCAGGCTTTGGGACAAATGACACCAAACAGGGAAATCCTATAGATGCATACACCTCAGAGATACGAGTGTAAGACCTCCAGGCTGTGAAACAAACTAATTGTAAAGGAGGAAGCTCCCGCCTCTTTGAAAACATACCTTCAAAGTCTTTCTCCCTATTCCGAGCCATGCTTGGCTAATAGTCTCTACAGCAAAGTGTAATTCCTGAAACCACACGCAGTCTGATAAAGTCTTTCCAAGCTTGACAAAACTCACTTAGATCAAAGAGTACATTTCTGGGTAAACTGGCCAGTGAATTGTAGTAGAAATGTCTCGAGAATAAAGGTTCCCCTGCCCCTAGAGATTACATATTTAGGTTCCTGAAAAGCAGGCCTCCTGAGATGTTCTCTGGGCAGCTAGCTTGCTACAGTTCATGATTTTCTAAACTGGTTAATACTTCCAAACAAGGTTTAATAGCTTAACCCTGGCTGTTCCTAATGAGAACAATCCAGCAGCAGTCTGTGGAAAGATTGAAACACTGAAGGAGTTTCAAACCGCAGGACTTCTGATGGGGTTTTAACTCACATTTGGCAGTCTGGAGCCCTGTACCCACAATTCAGTGCAAATTTAATTGGAGGTAAACCACTCAACCTCCACTGTGTGCAACTTCCTAAGTGAAAGCCTAACCCATCCTCCAAGGAAATGTTCTGTTAACATGTATTAGAAAGACTAATGACATCACGAGATTTTAAATATGGAGGAGACATTTTAAGGCACTGAGCTATTAGGCTCACTGGCTATCACCATCAGTTCTAATGGTTATAACCATGCCATGGTTGACTGGATGAGGAATAGAGTGAGGTATATAGCTTTTGTTTCAATTCCACCCCTCACATTAGCTCTTTCCTTTGGCTGGAATATATCAGCTTTCATTTATAATACTTTATTAATGAGAGAATAAGTTGATGTCTGACTTACAAAAGGCATGTGTGGAATAAGGAACATTTTAAAAAGTTGATTGAAATAAAATAGCCCCATATTGTAAAGGTTACTGTGGGACAATAAATTTAACCCAAAGAACTCAAAGATCATTACAGTTTCTGTTTATGGAAGTGTGAAATAATCCTTTCTGTCAGGAGAAGGTCTTCGTATTCTCCAGCGATGTGCATACAGGTAACATACATCTGTTCTCTTGAAGCAAGCCCTGCTGACACTGTGCTCCAAAAACATGTAATCTCAGGGTGCGGGGGAGGGACGGGAAATCCATGAATAAAGTTTTATTTTCGAAGCAGAAAAGTAAGGTAACAACACAAAATCATCCTGGAAACCACAGGATGTCACACAGTTGTTTCATCTCACAAACGTCCCAAGGAGTCAGGAAGGTCAACGCTACTCTCCAATCAGTTCTGCTAACTGTAACCCAGGATGCAAGGTGTCACAACGGTACAGTTATAACATTACAGTAACTAAACTGTATAGCCTGTTGGAACAGGGAAAGTGTGTGCTTACTCTGCCACTTCCACACACGTGACTATTCCAGAGCCTTCCTCACTGGTCTCATCTCAACTCAGCATAAGAGCCATGTGCTCATGCAAGCAACAGTATCTCAAAAGGGATGTAGAAACATGTCCAGTTCCACTCTCCAGTCTCAAACTGTGGAATGGCTGGTTTTATTTTATTTTTTTAGTGCTTCATTTTTTAAAAAATTTTATGGTTTATAATCTTCTACTATATGCAAAATATAAAACACAACACTACATGTCTTTTAAATAATATTTAACTATTTGAGAATTGCATAAAATATATTTTGAACACATCCACCCTCACCTCCTTACCTACCCAACTTCATATTTTCTTTAAAAACACAACAGAACAAAACAAAATAAAAAGTACTGCTTGTGTTGTCCAATTGTCCTGGGAATGCCTTGGAGCGTGTTCAACCTATTGGGGTCCCATTATTAAAGAAAACTGGCCTTCCCTCTCTCAGTAGTTATCAAATGCCAATAGATCCTCAGTTAGTGGTATGGTTTCATGCCCACCCGCTGCCCCAATTCAGGGATTTTGTGTGGCATGAACTTTCACTGGCCTTTGCCTACTGTTACAGCTGCCATGAGTTCATATGTGAAACTGATCTTTTGTGTCCAGAAAACACTGTTCCCTTGAAGATCTCCACCACCTCTGGCTCTTACAATCTTCCCACCCCATCTCCCAATGAAGAGTTCTGAGCCTTGGGGATGATAGGTATATCCTACTCAGTATTGATATCTTCCAAGTCTCTTTTGTTAATTGCCATCTGCCTCAGTGGTTTTCAACCTGTGGGTTGTAACCCCTTTGGGAATTGCATGTCAGCTATCTTTCATATCAAATACTTAATTATAATTCATAACTGTAGCAAAATTACTGTTATGAAGTATCAATGAAATAATTTTATGGTTGGGGGGTCACAACAACATGAGGAACTCTACTAAAGGGTCCAGCATTAGGAAGGTTGAGAACCACTGAAACCACAAGAAGAAGCTTCTCTGAAGATGGTTGAGGGATCCATGGGTACAGCAATAAATCATCAGGAGTCAATTCAATATTATGTCTATTAAGCTGAATAGTATTTATCTAGATAGCTCGTAGGCTATCTAGTTACAAGTTCCTGGCCCTGTTAATAGTGTCACTTATGGGTTCCATCTTATGGAGTGAACCTTAGATCCTATCAGAAAGTGGTTGGTTACTCCTGTAACATTTGTGCCACCAATGTGCCTATGAGAATATCTTGTCTGACAGTCATTATTGTAGGTCAAAGAGATCACAGTTGGCTGAGGCTGATTTTTGTCTTCCAGTAGCTGTATTTACCTTCCATCACTATGGAAGCTAAAAAGCAGTGATAAAGCTTCAAGGTGAATATCATCTTTATTTCTCCATGTTCTATGACTCAAGTATACGGCAGCTTCAGAGTAAGGTCATTCTATCAAATTCTGGATGGTATCCATGATCAGTGTAATTGAAGGGTGGGGGGCATGATCTACAGCATTCCATGGACCAACAACAACTTTAAAAAGTCACTTATCTATGGTATTCAGGTTCTCATTTGCTAACATGTGGTTTCTAGGTGAAGTGCTGTTCCTGTTATAGGTGTCTCCATTAAACCTCGTTTTATTTATGTATACTTTAGAAAGATTCTACAGTAGTAGGTTTCTATATAGACTTAGCCATTGGGGAAAACAAATTAAAACTACTGTGAGATTGCATTTTACCCTAACCAAAATGGCCAAGATGAAAAAACAAAAACAAAAACAAAAACAAATGACAGCAAACACTGATGTGGATGGAGGGGTGGGGAGAGTCTTTATTCAAAGCTGTTGGGAGTGCAAACTGGTGCAGCCACAATGGAAATCACTATGGGGGTTCCTGGCAAAGCTAGAATTGGATGGACTGCAAGATCAAGCTGTATCATTCTTGGGCATATACTCAAAGGAGTTTATATCTTACTACAGAGATACCTGCTTATCTATGTCCATTGCTGCTCTAGTCACAATAGCCAGGAAGTGAAAACAGCCTAGATGTCCAGAAATTGACAAATGGGTAATGAAAATATGGTACTTTACATGATGGAATATTATTCAGCTATTACAAAATGGAATTATGAAATTCAGAAGTAAATGGATGGAATTGCAAAAATGATCCTGAGTGAGATAACTTGGATTCAGACAGACAAAAATACGTGTTTTATCCCTGTGTGGATATTAGCTTTGAATCTTTAGACATGTGTTTCATTTCGAATAGCCATAGAAGTTAGGTAGTTAGGAAGGGGTCATGGGTGGGGAGGGACTCTTTCAAAAGAGGGAATGTAGAGTACCAGTGATATTTAGGCAGAGAATGGAATAATGGAACTAGAAGGGTGGGTGATGGGAGGTCAGGGTAGAGGAGGAAGTATGGGGAGGAACAATAAACACTAAAAGCCTTTTGAAAAAGATCAATTGAGTTTTGCTTTGTCCAATCTCTTTATCTAGAATGAGTGGAGGGGGGAGGGCAGGCAGCTCAGAATTGAAAAGAATGGCTGTCAATGTGATTTCCAGAGGAGAGCACATAATGCCAATGGCCAACACTAAAGGCAAGGATGGTCAGTGTCCCCAGTGCCCTCCAAGTGAAGTCACACTCATGACATCAAGGAGTAAATACTGTTACAAGCCAGGGTGATGTGAGCAAAATATATTAAATGCATCCTAAATCTGGCTGAATTACTCAAAGTCATATAATTGTATATGTCTGCCAGAAAATAGGGTCAATAGGCTTGAACTAATGTCAGATTTCATGTGTAACCAAATCAGGTTCAAGCCTTTGAGAATATGTTCAGTATCTAAATGAAGGAAATGTTTCCTAGAAGCATTTGAATATCCCAAGGAAAAAAAGTGCTCCCAGTGTGGCAGAAAGTGCCCAAGGCTAGAGATAAAGAGACTCAATTTTAATGTCTGCTTCAGTATTCATTGAGAATGCATTCTTGAATGAGAATCTTTGGATCTCTCCAGCATTATCCAGATACCTTGGAATCATACATCCCTCCTGCTTTGCTGGCTTAATGTAAGGTTCCTGTGAAAAACAATTATCAAAGAAATTAAAAAACAGAATTCTGAGATAGGCAAATGGGAGCTAAGTAATCTAAGCCATGGGGGGAATTGCTTCTGGACAGACTAGATCAGAGGGGCCGCTTCTCTGCAGGCATGGGCAGGAGTTGGGCAATGCTCAGTATGGTTAAATTCTTTCAAGGATTGTCAAATGCTATTGGAATTCTTGCATCTGTGTTAAGTCTTTATTGTGAGCATGCTCTTAATGCTTCTGTGAGTGACTAAAGTCAGAAGTGGTCCGTTTGATAGTGTTTACCTAATGCTGGGCGGCCTCGAAAAGGGAACTGTCAGCTGGATCACGTCTCTGCTGGAAACCACCTGGACTGACCTTGGGCAGCACAACTGTTCTGTTCACTTTACAGTCACACTGATGACATGCTAGCAGCTGCAGAGTACCAGAGAGCCACAGCTGGAACACACTCCAAACATGACAGCTGGCTCTGCAGGACCATAAGCATAAAAACCTCCATGAACTCTAGATGACCCTGCTGAACATGTGCCTACTCTTCCACCTCTGGATGAGGGACACTTCCCCTGGTGGCCCAGCAAAGGGCCTGTGATTGGTCCAAATACAACTCTCCATTCACAAGAGAGCTTGAACTGTGATTGGTGAAAACTCCTTTGCCAGAACATGTCTCTCATCCCCTCTGCTCCAGAAGTAGGTTGTTTAGCTCACTTTTCAAGTCAGCTAGAAGATTCCCTCCTAGGCTGCCTCATGTTGTTACAACAGGAGGCTCATTGAAAGCTTTTCTCCAGGGGTCTTAGCCTCTCTGGTTTGGAGCTTTATCATTGGAAGATGGCTGGGCTCATAACACAGAGAAGAAATGTCAGAATTGGCAGCTGAGTAGTGCATGCAGCAAGGGCACCAGGAGAGCAGAGAAGAAGGCTGGAGGGATGATTCAGCATTTGCTCAAGAATCATGATGACTGGAGTGTGGGTTCCAGCAGCCAAGTAACAAGCTAGGTATCTGAAAACATCTGTACTCTGTCTTGGGGGAGCAGAAAGAGCAGAACCCATGGAACTAGTTGGTTTCTAGCCTACTGAAAGTGAGCCCCAGTTCCAGGAGAAGACTGTGTCTCAACAGAAAGGGTAAAGAACAATATAACACTGGACACCATCTTCTGGCCTCTGCATACACTCTTAGGCATAAGTGTACACACACACACACACACACACACACACACACACACATACACACTTAAAATTTTTTAAAGAAATTGCTGAAGTCAGAAGAACAGGAATTTTGCTGCAAGATTAGCTGACCTGGGCTCCTGGGAGCTCATGGACTGTGGATGAACAGCTAGGGAGCCTGCATGGGACTGACCTAGGCCCTTGCAGGCTTGTGACAGTTGTGTATCTTGGTCTGTGGGGCTTCTAACAGTGGGATCAGGACCTATCCTTAGTGCTTGAGTTGGCTTTTGGGAACCTATTCCCCATGCTGGGTTGCCTTGCCAAGCCTTGATGCAGGGGGAGGGCCTTGGTTTTGCCTCAACTTGGGATGCCATGCTTTGTTGACTCCTATGAGAGGCATGCCCCTTTATGAATGGAGGAGGAGTGGATGAGGGGTGCCGGTTAGAAGGGAGGTGGGGGAGGTAACAGGAAGAGAGGAGGGAGGGGAAACTGTGGTTGGTATGTAAAATAAATAGGAAAAATTAATAAAAAAATAAATAAAATAAAATGTCAAGGAAGCTACACTCATGAAATCTTAACAACATGGTTACCTGAATAAGACCTTAACAACATCAATAGACATGCTAACACTGAAGGAGGAAATCTTGCATGGCCCCAGAGCTAGACAAAGAACTACAGGCAACTTAGGAATGCTCAGAATGGGGGAAACCATTTCCCCAGGGAATAGACTCCCCTAATAATTTGTTACCTAATAACAAATGATCAACCCAGAAACTACATACACACAAGAAACATCACATGGACTGAGCAAATAGAATTTATATATTTAGGAATATATATATATGCATGTAAAGCAATTAAAGAGAAAGAGGCTAGAGGCTATGGAGAGAGAGTAGATGGGTACATGGAGGGGTTAAAAAGAAGAATGGAAAAAAATCTATGTAAGTACATTTTAATTTAAAAAAATTAAAAATACAGAGGAAAAAAGAAACTACAGTGTTCTAGAGAACGGTGGGTGGTGGGTAGAAAAGAAGCGAAATGACAAATGTGAAGAGCTGAAGACAGAAACTGGAGCGTCGACTGGAAGAGTTCCAGAGAGCCGTCATGGACTCCAGCACCCGAGACTTGACAAGCTTGCTATTGTCAAAGGCACCATATGTCATGAGCTGTAACCTTAGCCACTGTAGGAAGAGAAGGTCCCAAAATTAGGGTACCACTGAAGCTCTGCCTGCTGCAGTCACTCACTACTAAAGGCACTGGACCACCCATGCTTAAAGCTCAGACCAGCCCACAGCACCATTCCGGATACCCTGTAGCAGAAGTTTCTCCAGTCCTACCTGGCCCCACGGTCCCTCAGCCACTCATAAACAGTCACTCAGAGGCTTATATTAATTACCAACTGTATGGCCTATGGCAGGCTTCTTGCTAGCTAGCTCTTTAATCTTAAATTAACCCATTTCTATCTATCGGCATATCGTCACGTGTTCCATGGCTTTACCTGCCTCCCATTACATGTTGTTCCCTGGACATAAGTTTGGCATCTCTGTCATCTCTCCCCACTCTCTTTCTCCTCTCACTGTCTCTCTTGGATTTTCTCACCTGGCTCCATCTGCCCTGCCATAGGCCAATGGGAACAGCACATATTCATAGCGTACAGAAAGACATCCACAGCAATACCCCTAGGCATAAACTATGATTCTAAAACACAAAGTAATCCCACCTCCTCCACTCTTAGGACTCAGACCTGTCATGCTCTAGGTCTGTCAGATTATGTTCTGTAAACCTGGAGACCACAGTGGCCAAGACTAACAATAGTGAGATTTCCATTGATACACAACAGCTCACATACAAACCAAGTCCCCAGCTATAGCTCATCCATAGCGTTACTACTTTGCCTCTGTATTTGATCCATAAAAGCAGCTGCTCACAGTGTAGAGATAAGTGTAGAACCTCTTCTATACGATTTATTAATCATTCTTTATCAAATTTGAGCTGTCTAAAATTTTTCTTTGAACATAGCATGTGATAACACTATGCAGAACATCTTGTGTTTTATGATAGTGTCTCTTTCTTATTTATTAGTGAATTCAGGCTCCAAGAGCTCAAACACCTTTCTAAGGATCACACAGCTAGTTAGCTGCAGTGTGGGAGTTCAATTCTATGTGTGTTTTCCACAAAAGGCAAAGGTGGAGACAGTTGGAAAAAACACCAGAACAACTGGAGAGACCATTGCCATGAGACTCTTGGGAAGGAAACCACTTGATATTTGCAGCCTGGGGACATCACTGGAGATTGTTCAAGAGATAATTCTCTGAGTGCTATGTTGACATAGAATTCCTATTTTAAAGTAGCTGCAACCATCTGTTCATTCCCTAATGATATAATTTAATTTTAATCTAATTCTGATCAAGAGAAGCTTTGGTGTTTCCCCTACAATCACCATTTTTGCTATAAATGATAAAAAAAGTTCAGATGGGTAGGCCACAGTGGATTTTTGACCCATCTTCAAGAAAGTTATCATCTCAAAGAAATAATTCTATGAAAAGAGGATGAACTATACAAAGCTTCTGTATTTTCTTTCTTTCCCTCCTCCTCCCATTTATTCCTCCTTCTTCTTCATCATTTTGAAACCAAGTAGATAGGGAACTAGACACAAGGAAATAAAAACAGTGGTAGCAGGTAGCTGCCTCTCTGGGTGAGGTAAGGGATTTACATCGGAGGGAACCAAAGAAATTTCAGCTGTCTCTTGGTAGCTGTGTCTTTTGATGGTAATAATGCTCCATTGTGGTTAAACATCCTTCAGTTAGATTCTTCCCACCATACTAGAAACTAAGGAAACCGGCCATGATGGCTAGAGGCTTCAAAGCCAGCACTTAGAAGGCAGAGGCAGGAGAATTATTTTGGGTTAAAGGCTTGCCTGAGGTACACAGAAGAGACTGGGCCAGCTACAGATCCATATCAATATCCTATCTCAAAATATATGCAATGCAAAATGTGGTTTTCACCTCCCTTTGAAAATTTATAGGAAGATCGTGGGAAGAAATATCCTAAAGGTAAGGTCTAGCCCATCATGATGTGGGAGGAAAAAGAATCACCACGAATATTCCACCATCTCATAGTATGCACTGACATTTTTTTTTCTTGCAAACCCAAGAATTCTGCCACCATACATCCCATTTCAGGTTGGCCAACTACATATGCTCTGGAGTATGTTAGTTACATCACTTTCATTTTGATTTGCCCAGTAAACTTCTGCTTAAATAATCTTGCTCTCTTTGCTGAATTCTTTCCTTCAAGAAGGAAGGAACCACAGAGAAATTTGTCCAGTATCAGTTTTACTGATATGGAAGTTATGCAGTTCCCTCTGGTCTTGGGCGAGTGAATTAGCAAAATAATAAAGTTGGCTCAGAATGATAGTGAGTTTGACTACTTTTTGCCTATTACCTTGATTACACTTATTCCTTTATTTCTGCTTTTCAAAAATATGTAAGATTCAAAGTCCAGATCTCAAATAAGTCCCTCATTAAAAGACTACTTTACTTCACAGAGAAGCTCTCACCACCTTCCTTTAAATGCCAGTTGTACAACGTGATTTTCAAGGAAAACATCCAGAGCGCGGAATCAGCAGCAAAGCCTTTCATTTTCTCTCTCCTTTCTTCTCTGGGTTGGGGGCTGATTTTGAAGTCTGGCTCAGCCATTGATTAGCTGTAGCCGGCTTTGAGTCCTCATTTCCTCCAGAGTAAAGTGAGTCCGATAACCATCTCCTCCCTGGAGCTGCTATGCAGACTAAACACGGCACTGTGAATGTGCCTGGCAGAGGTTCGACAAACTGAACCCTCCTGGCAATTGTTTTACTCAGCCCACAGCTCCAGTCATCTGTGTGTCTGTTGGTTTTATCCTCTTTGGTAGAGAGTAAATCCAAAGGACAAGTTGCTCTTTCCTTTTACTCTTTTTCTTCTGTATTTTTCTTCTTCCTGGTGCAACCACTTTTTTAAATGGAGGTTGCTTATATGTAAATCTTATACAGTCAGTGTCACACGATCTCCTGACACCTGTTCAGGATGCTCAGGATGGTGGATTCAGCAGTGGCAGGCCAGTGTGAGCTCTGGTACTCTGACTCTGATCTGTTCAACCAACCCCTCAAGAACTTTGGAGAGTAGTCTGCAGCCAGCTATGGCCCTGTCTCTGTGGGAGAGATTGCATTCCCACAATGGACCAGGCTTGTGGGTGAGACCTGCCCTGGTGAGCATGGCCCTCCTCTGGCCATGAGAAACAATCATTTGAGTCCTGAATTCTGAATCATATGTCTTATCACTGAACATCAGGTCTCCACAGTAGCTCCCAAACCCCTCAAGATCTCCCATAGCAGACCCCACTAACATTATGGGCCTCCCACACCAGATCCCATTAACCCTTTCCTCTTCACATTTATTTGGCTGTTTTGTGCTGCAGCCAACATACCAGGTGGTAAAAACAAGACAGAGAAACCAAAAATGTGTTTCTAAGACTTCTGTTAACTCCTCATTGAAGCCACAAACATGAGATGCAGTTCAACACCTCCCAGATTCAGGTGGCAGCACAGATTTTACTTCCCACAAGACAGCACCAGACCTCCTGCTTTGGAGCATTCAAGTATATCATGCTTGCAGACACACAGTGCTAATGAGAGTGAAAAGCATTAGGTTGCTTATAATGAGTGACCATGTCTTAAAACACTTACTTCCAAGCTGAGAGCAGTTCAGTGGTACCTGAGCATCATAAAAAGCCAGTGTTAGGTTCTGATGTTAAAGACTCTCTGGATTGGCAGCCATAGAGGAAACAGAAAGAATTCCAGAGGATAAGATCACAGATTCAAAAATCAGACCTGTTTCTATTCTACCACATACATGATATATCACTTGGGAAGCTACTTAATATTTCAGCTGCAGTATTCTCATAAAAATAAAACTGAAAATCTGAAAAGTGCCTAATAGAATATTTGTGAGACTAAAGAAAGATAACATATAAATCTCAGCATACTACCTGGCATTTATTAGACCCTCAACTGAAATTACCAATTAAAAAATCTTATATCCACTAAGATGAAGAAATATTAAAGCCAAAAAAAATGATTTCTGGGCCCTCAGGGATCTTGCCTCATTCTGCCTGAACAGCTGGACCTGGGGACTGAGGATGTAGTTCAGTGGCAGAATGTATACTTAGCATGTACGAGGCAAGGCTCTGGCTTTAATTCCAACACACACACACACACACACACACACACACACACACACACACACACACACAAATAAATAATAAAAAAACCCAACTCACTGGGTGGTAAAATGTCAATCCATCCTGCCTTGCCTTTTCCTCTTCAACCACTGTGATCAGGACAGGATTATGTGTCCCCTAAGAAGGCTGCTCTTGGCATCTAGGAAGGACTATTTTGGACAAGATCGCTGTAGACATGTCTGTTACTCCTGATGGAAAACAGATGCTAGAGGACATGATCTAGTCCATCTTTATCCTGGGAGAAGGCCTCTGCCTAACTGTTATGTGCCATCACCTCTCAAGGCAGCAGACTGCAGGGAGTTTTCTGAACTGTAGCTTTTGTTTCATTTACATAGTTCATCCCATTCAGTTTCTATAATGATCCATGAGAAATATTACATAAAACTACCAAAACCCATCCAGTAGATAACTGAGCCTGGATCCCAAGTCAGACTTCGGAGCCTATAGAGCCTAGTTACTGATTAAAAACCCACCCACAGCAGGGACTAATGATTCAGCGGGACAGTGCTAGGCTGCAATTATATTCCATAATTTTCTTTCTAGTCTTCACAGGTATCTTTACCCAGACCCACACAACTGATGTCGCTTGAAATCCAGAGAGATCAGAACTGCTTATATTTACCAATAAAACTGTCTCATATGACCAGAGATTATAGATAAAACCCATCCTCTCACTAGGAAAGCCTCAGTCCAACATTCAGACATTCAGATCTGTGTATAGCCACCTGCATGCTTGCTGGATGTTTCTAGAGGAGAGGACGCTGCACATGATGCTGATCCAATATTCATGTATTTTTGTTGCTTCGCTACAAATAGATGTTTGAGACACAGGCATGTCAGCTAAGACACAGAAAAGACAGTGCAGTGGACAAGAACACATGTGGCCCTTGCTGGTGATAAATACCAGCTGCCTCTGGGAATACATTTGGGGGAATCTCTCTTCCCCTAAATCTGCCGAGACTGAGCTAAGACCTGTGTACATGGTCCTATCACAGGCCAATCTTGAGTTGACCCCCAGAGAGAAACATGGAAGAAAGTTTAGACTCTTTTTTAGATAACCCAGAAAGCAGAGGCAGTGGGGAGTTGGATAAAGGTTTTGTGTGTGGTGGACTCATTCATTTTACATCAGCTGAAATTTAGAAGGACTTTCCTGGGAAGCGTACCCATTAGTTCACAATGTCTCCTTCACCAAACGGAACGTCTCCCTCTGTCACCTTCCTTCCCAAGCTCCCAGTCAGCATCCCAAATCCTCAAATGTGCCTAGCTAATTGACTCTCCTAACACTGGGGATGAATTTCTCAGACTGTTTCTTCTCAGCATTCTTGGCACTTCTAATCCTGTTAGCAGCCTCCCATAGGTCATAGAACATTAATGCGGTTTTATCTGATTTTATTTTTTGCCAATACCCTACAAAATGCATCAGGTTATTAGTGACTTTTATGTCATGTGGCTTTAGCAAAATTGAATGTTAATGAGACGTGATTGGGTGGAAAATTATAGCAATAGGGTGCTTGTCTTCTGTAATTGCAGCATGGGCTTTAGTTTGGAGGGGGGAGGTCCACAATTTAGTTTACTTAGCACTAATTTCTGAGGCACGTAAAAGCACTGCAATTTATATAAGAGATGATTAGGGAGTTTTCACTGCTGGATGGTGGAGCAGCCTTGCACATTACAATGATGACGAAGTCAAGCAGAGGAAAGATACCTGCCATACCATTTCCTCTGAAGCTCCATTTACTACTCCTCCCAACAAATACAGAACCATGGAAGGGATGGTAGTCTTATCTAAAATAAACTTATTAAATGGGACAGACTCTTTATAAAACAGTCAAGAGTCAAATGATTAAACAGCTTTTCTTACCATTGAATTCCAAGCAGAAATCAATGTGCATTATACAGCGGCAGCCGCTGATACTGCAAAATACCCAAGGACAGCAAAAGACTGTGATTTATTGAAATATTTCATCAGTGTAATGGTCGAGAGATGGAATGCACTTTTTCTGCAGAGTACAGCTTAGCTCTTATTCATTTTTGTACGTCTCAGAAAAAAACACACTTGCATAAACTCCCCAAATGCAGTATCTCCAGTACAAAACCCTAACTATCCAACTGCAAAGGATCGTCTCTACATTCAAAGTGTCCTTAAGAAGGACAAACTGCCTCGTGGAGACTTGCACTTTGTCAGTCAGCAGAGGATGGTGCTACCCAGTGGATGTGGCCAGTATTTAGATAAATATTATGACTCAGGCAGGGTTGCTACGTTCTGTGCTGACATGCATCATCACAGGACACCAAAGAGATGTCAGCACTCAACCTCTCCTGCATAATTCAAACGACTTTTGGCCCTTTCTGTGAAAACTTTAATTAGTACCAACAACTTTTGGGGATCTGGACAAATAATTTTCCTTCCTGTCTAAAATTTGGGCAAAGATTTAATTGCAAAAGGAGGACAAATTAAAACTTAAGCTACAATGTTAAGCAACTAAAATGTTTCCCTGTGGGGCTGGCAAGATGGCTCAGTGGATATCACCAACCCCATAAGCATTAGGACCAATGTTCAGATCCACCAGGCTACATAAAAGACAGGCAGATGCAGTGAATGCATTTGGGAGACAGAAGAAAAGGATCCCCTGGGCAAGCTTACTAGCTAGATTGTGCAGGCTGGATTTGAAAACTCCTAGTTCATCAAGAGACCCTACCTCAATAAATAAAAATGCAGAGTGAATGAGGAAAACACACAACACCAACATTAAGCCTACACACACCCACAGGCATATACACACATGCATGTGTACTCGGGCACACAAGAATTCACACGTGTGCAAGCACTCATATACAGGTTCATACACACCACACACTTGTACATGCAAAATAAAAATGATTTCAGCTGATTATCATCATGTATAGTATTTTTCAGTGACTTGTGGTGTGCATAATGATTTTAAGGGGCCTTTGTACCTAATTCAAGTGCCAGCTGTCTTCTACTATCTATTTAACCACTTTAGGTCTTAACAGTGTAATGTCACACCCTTTTACTCTGCTCAAAATCTTTGCATCTGAATTTGGGGAATGAAAGCATGAATGACCCATCACTGCTCCTTAATAAGATGATGTGAACTGTAAATTGACTGGGCTCTGATTGTTAATTGCTTGGATATTCTTCATGCAAGGTTTGGAACATCTAGATCATTTCTCTACTTATACATCTGACACTTGAGGATTGATGAGAAAGCAAGAGCTGGCCAAGATTTTGCTCCATGACATTGTCCAGATCTTCTTCCAGAAGTTAAGTTTCCAGCTCCCTGGGTTTCTAACAAGGCAGCCAGCCAGCTTTCTCTTGTGACCCAAGAGATCTGAATAGGAGCTGGGAAATTTTCTGTGAATACCTAAATTAAGATGGCAGGAACATGTCCTCCATCACATTGCAATGGCCAAACAAGTCACCAAATCAAACCCTGACCTTAGGAGAGGAGAGGAAGTATTTCTAAATAAGAAGAGACACCCTGAATGTACAGACACTTGAATGTATACCGCAGGCACAGACAATGAAAATGATGATTGTTTTAAAATGAGAGGAACTGTACAGTTAAAGGGGGGGGGGGGAATCATGTCAGAAAAGGGAAAAGATGTCTATGAACACAAGATTAATTCTTAGGTGCCTAATGACCAAGGTAGGGAAAGAATCATGTGATGGCTAGGTTTGCTTGTCAATTTGACACACCTGGGAGGAAGGAACCTCAATTGAAGAATTGCTTCCATCAGATTGGCCTGTGGAGCATTTTCTTAATTTCCAATTGAGGTAGGAGGGCCCAGCCCACTGTGGCAGTGCCATTCCTAAAGTTTGTACCATTCTTACATAGCCTAGGTGGTCTTGAGCTGTATAAGAAAGGTGCTGAGCAAGCCAGAGGGAGAAAGCCAGTACCAACATTCTTCCATGGCCTCTATTTCAGTTCCTGCCTTTGCTTCCCTTGATGATGAACTAAAACCTGTAAGATGAAATAAACCCTTTCCTCATCCGTGTTGTTTTGGGATATGTTTGTTGATCACAGGAACAGTGAGCAAATGAGAACAAATATTTAAGATTCATTAAATATTTCCAAAAAGGTATGTCATATTTTCAGCTAAGGTAATTTTTCCCATTATTTCCCAGGTTACATAAGAATATTCCACAAGCACAGAGCACTCAACACCTATTTGGTCTGGCTGAGTTCTTCCTACTTTCTGCTTCTCGTCTCGGTCTTGCAGCTCCCCAGGTTGGCAGACACTTTAGACTCACACTTAAGTCTAAGAATAAGAAAAGAAGAAGGACAAGAAGTGAGGGTGAACTGACACATGGGGGGAAGGGGAAGAGCGAGAGCTAGATTGACAGAAGGTTGGCAGGCTTGTTCTTATAAGTTTTACACATGACAACTCAAATGTCTGTAACAAGCCAGGTACCAAAAATATCTGCAATATGTGAAGCAGAAGAAAATAGAAGCAACAGTCTCAGTAATATGGAAATGCGCATTCCTTCTCTACAAGCACCGGATTACTTTTGATCAAGCTGATTGAATTCCAAACACAACTTTTTCTGAGGCTAACTCCAGGCTGCCTTGACTGTCACCTTTTATCCTTCAAATCCTTCTGTGGAGAAACTCTGAATTTGCATGGTAAAGTATCATACCACTGTATCCTCCAGGTCCTTCCTGATAAACAGACCAACCTGTGGCAGCATTGAAGGTCTTATGGTAGATAGTTTCTGTTCTCAAAATGGGCATTTCTCTGTTCTCAGTTCTTAAGAAACAGGACCTACCATGTCCTGAACTGTCATTGTCGAGAAATAAGATCAGTAATTCCAATGTCCATGCCAGTGAGATAGTGAACTGCTCAGTACCAAATCTTGCATGAATCCAAAGACAAAACTGAGAAATATGGCCATTGTGTAGTTAACTGATACAATATTATATGCTTCTGCTAACTTTGAGATGATACCACAAGGGTTAAAAATCAGAACATGCATGTAAGGTGTCTCTCATGGCTAGAAATGCACAATATTTTCTTTGCAAACTTCTCCACTCTGTCTTCTTTCTACTCTTAAAAAAACCTACCACTAAGACCAAGAAATACCCAGAAATGTTGCATGCTCTTTTCTCTTTTGGAAGAACCATATTCTTATGCTATGTTCATATACTTGTTTATCACACATGTCTATATGTTCATATACTCTAACCTCCACATCCAGATTCCTCTCTCATCTTGCCCTCAGTAACTAGCCTCAATAATACCTCAATCTATTAGTCTGTGTTTCTATGAATTTTATTTACTTACACTCTGTGCTATAGTAAAATGATACCCCCTCATGCATGTGTGTGTGTGTGTGTGTGTGTGTGTGTGTGTATTATTTCACTCAGGGTAAAGTCCTAGAGGTTCACACATGTTGTTGTAGACAGAGTACTTCCTTCCTCATTTATTTCCTTATGGATGACACTTAGATTGACCCACAAATTAGTTGTTACAAAATGCAAAAATCTCTTCAGTGTTCTTTTCTAATCCCAGCAATTGGACTGCTGGATAATATGGTAGTTCTAGTTCAGAGATTGCAGGCCCACTACACTGCTTCTCTAATGTCTGTACCAATTTACACTCTTACCAGAGGTATAAACAGACTTCCTTTTCTCTCCATGCCCTTCACCTCCAGTTTCTTTTGTCAATCACAGCCACTTTTTCTCAAGGTACATGCATCACTGTAGCTCTGATCTGATTTGCCCAATTATAAGTGATCCTGAGAACCTAGATCATAAGCAAAGGGAGCAGAAAATGTTTTCTCAGTGGCTGGTATATGGCACAGATGCCTACTCAGTGCTCATATTTAAAACCTTACTGGAAGCACTTTACTTCAGTAAGTGAAAGCCATCGAATCGAAATGAAGAAGTCACCTCATCCATATTTGCAGATGGAATGGTTCTGCGCATGCACCTAAGCAGTGAGCTCTGAGAAGGAGCAGGGGACAAAGCTCACAGAACGTAGTCCCCTTCCCCACACAAAGTTCTCCCTCAATGCACATCAAGGGAACAAAGGATAAAATGCTTAGAAGAAAACCCAGCCAAGGAGGGGAAACTGGAGACGCGGCTACAACATTCCTTATGAAAGAAATGGAAGAAAAACTTTAATGGGAAGCTGTTCCCATCCATGAACTGGAGAGACTGATGTTGTTGGAATACCTATTAATACACTTAAGCCAATCCTAATCAAAACCCAATAGCATTTTTCACAGAAATAGAAAGCAAGCCTAAAATTCATACAGAGGTTGAGATGCCAAAACAATCCTGGGAAAGAAAAACTGTTGCTGCTGATTTAAAATATTAGAAGGTTATAGCAATTAAAGTGGTATAGTACTTGTGGAAAAACTGAATGTGGGCCAGGGGACAGAATCAATGGTCTATAAATAGATTGAAGAATAAGTGGTGAATGATTTCCAACAAAAAGAAGACCACGACACTAGGGAATGACAAACTTTTCAATAAGTTTTTATTTTATTCACTCTATTTTTAACCAAAAATCACTTGCCTAATAAAAACAAATAAACCATGCTGTTTCCTACAGCTGTGTTTTCTCCTTTCCCTCTGAAGACTGCTAACAGAGCCTGCAGTGTTTCCAGTCACCTGAGCACCCTTTAGACTGCTGTCTTTGATTTTTACCAGAGCATATGGCTGCAGAGTTTTTGTCTGCTGGTTTCTTCCACTCACTAATTCCCCTCAAGTTTTTAGTTAAAAACAATAGCAGTCTTTTACTTCAGAATTCTCAAGGGACTGGACACATCTGTTTCTGTGTGCCTTTTAACCAGTCTTTTTTTTTTTTTTTTTTGATTTATGGGAAAAAAATTTCATACACTATACTTTGATCCTCTTTTCCCCCTTCCAACTCCTCCCAACACACCAACATCATGTTCTTCTGTCCTGCACTCTAAAAGTGAAAACAAGAGACACACAAATATAAAAATCAGAACAAATAAGCAAAAGAGTGACACCACACACACACACACACACACACACACACACACACACACACACACACTACAACAAAGCAAAATGAAACAAAAAGTCCCCAAAAGTGCAACTGAGTTCATTTTGTGAAATATGAAATATGAAATATGGTTGATATACCCAGTGACACTTTATTATAGAAAACAGATTTCCCCTTTGCCAGTAGATATGAATGGCAATTAGCTTCTTGGTAAGTGGTCGGAGCCCATGTCCACTTTTCCTGTACAGTGCTGGGACCCCATCTGGCATGAACTTGTGCAGATCTTACACACGCTGTCACAGTCTCTGTAAGTTCATGTGTGCATCACTTCTGTTGTGTCTGGCAAAGTCTATTCCATCCCCCGCTATCTATTACAGTCTTTCTTCCTCCTCTTCAACACAGAACCTTGAAGGAAGGGCATTGATGAAGAGATCTCATTTAGAACTGAGTGCTCCAAAGTATAGGTGGAAGTGTTGTCCTGCCAGAAACTCCTCAATACCCAGCAACTGCTTCCCAAATAATTGATTCAGAGACTTAATAATATGACTTATAAATGATCAGCTGGTAACCCAGGCTTATTACTAACTAGCTTTTACACTGAAATTAACCCATAATTCTCATCTATGTTTAGCCACATGGCTTGGTGCCTTTTCTCAACTCACCTTCCTTGGCATCTGGCTGGTGACTCCTGACTCTGCCCTCCTTCTTCTCATCATCCTGAGTTTGGCTTTCCTGCCTAACTTCCTGCCCAGCTACTGGCCTGTCAGCTTTTCATTAACCAATGAGAGTAATACATATTCACAGTATACAGAAGGACATTTCACAGCACCAAAGTCTCTCACTTTCTGTACATTGTCCACTTATGGATCTCTGTGTTAATTCCCATCTACTGCAAGAAGCTTCTCTGATGTGGGTTGACCAAGGCACTGATCCTTTATCAGATGTATAATTGCTAAAGATCTTTGCCCATTCTGTAGGCTGCCACATTACCTGAATGATGGTGCCATTTTCCATATAGATTTTCAGTTTTACGCGGACCAGCTGGGAGGGAAACCTTCATGGATACCCTTGAAGTAGCTTTTGCTCCTGCTAAGGTGACTCTTCCTTCATAGCGTTTCATAGCAACGGGTTCTTTCCATTAAAACGTGTCATGTCAAACTAGGTATTATTTCCAATGCTGATGTTTTCGAGGATGAACGGTAATAGATGATACAAGACTATCACATCTCCAAAGGCCTGGTGCCACTTAATGGAACCCATCAATGCCCATATCTAATATAAGCAAAGGATGGAACTTTAGCTCCCACTCATGCCAAATGAAGTTGAGAAAGAGTCTATATATAGTATCCAGTGAGCCATTTTAAGATACCTACCTCAAATGTCAGAGAATTCTGGCCGATTGCAGAATTAATGACTCAACTCAGCTCCAATGATAAGGATTCTCCAAGGATTGGACCCTTAATGTTTTCTTTGATGGCCAGTTTGTTCTGACTCATTGACTGGAGAAAAGTAGGTGAGATTTAAGAAATGGGACTCTCTAGTCCCTTTACATTGCTGCTGATTGTCATGAATAATGAGGTGAACTTTCTAGTAAAATGCTTCTGATCATTCCCACTCATCGGTTTTCCCAGTAGCTACCTGAGTTCCATGCAGCAACAAAGATGTGCATTTCTCCTATTAATTCCTTCCCATTCAGCCTTTATTGCAGACATAGACTTTTATAGTCCAATTTAATGGTTCTCAAATTTTCTAATGTTACAACCCTTTAATGTAGTTCTTCATGTTGTGGTGACCCTCAAATATAAAATTATTTTGTTGCTACTTCATAATTGTAACTTTTCTTTACTGTGATGAATTGTAATGTAAATATCGGATATGTGACCCCAAGAGGTCACAACCCACTGGTTTAGAAACACTGGTCTAATAATGTGTGGTGATATTGTGTTCCCAAAAATATTGTGTACCCTAATAAACTTATCTGGGGTCAGAGAGCAGAACAGCCACTAGATATAGAGGCCAGAAAATAGTGACACACACTCCTTTAATCCTAGCATTCCAGAGGCAGAGATCTACCTGGATCTCTATGAGTTCAAGGCCACACTGGAAACAGCCAGGAAAGGTGACTCATGCCTTTAATCCCAGGAAGTGATGGCAGAAAGGTATATAAGGCATGAAGACTAGAAACTAGAAGCTTTTGGCCTGGTTAAGCTTTTAGGCTTTTGAGCAACAGTTCAGCCGAGATTCATTTTGGATGAGAACACAGAGACTTCCAGTCTGAGGAAACAGGATCAGCTGAGGAATTGGCGAGGTGAAGAAGTGGTGGTGGCTTGTTATATTTCTCTGATCTTCCAGCATTCACCTCAAGACCTGGCTTCAGGTTTGATTTTATTAATAAGAACTTTCAAGATTTGTGCTACAATAATGTAACTGAACAAAAGCTATTGTGGAAACATGACTTCTAGGGAAAACAGAAGAATCCATCTTAAAGCAAACATTTATCTCAGATAGGGGCATTCCAAATCACTTGGTTTCCTGACTATTCTGTGCTCATGATAATAGACAGCTGTAGTTCTGTGAACTTCTTAGAACTGGAGTTATTAGGTTCCATGGACACTGGAAGCAGACACACTTCTTTGCACACTTCAGGCATTTTCAGTACAGAATTAAGGAAAGTTCTCTCACCACCTTAGACTGACAGTCACAGCAGTGGAACCTATCATCCTTCACTCCCTGCCACAGAGAGCCTGGAATTAAAAGGGCCCATCCCTTATTGTTAAGCACCAAAGAAAGTTCCCTCCCTCGGAATCATTTGTGAAGGTTCTGCTGGTCTAAACGATACTAATTTATTTTGTTCAGTGGAAAACTACTTTGTTCTGTAATTCATTTTAAAGGTACCCTGGCATGTAACAGACAGTAACAACTAGGAGTGAGCATTCAGGGAGAAGGAATCAGGGGAAAAGCCCTTTGTAATGATAGACTCAGGGAGCCACACAGCACATGTGTGCTTCTGGGAACAGGGTCAGGCAAGCACTTAAAGCTGATGCTACAGGACTCGACAAAGCTACCCATTCCCCACAGGTGAGAGATGCTGAGGTATGCCTTCAAACAGAATTGACAAGGACTAAAGGCCCCTGAGCTCCAGAGCAACCCGCAAAGACACAAATTGCATTCAGTGCTATAAGACCAATACCTTGGCAAGAGGTACCCTTTCTGACTTTTATACCACCCTGCCAGTTGACTTGAATCTGGAATCTTATTAAAGGAGAAGCATCTTCCTCCAGCTGCACACGGGAAGATGAGATCTTCAAGGGACAGGGCGATGGTGACCATTGAGTGAATGAGCATGAAACCATCTACAATCAGGAGCCCATACGTTCACAAGGAAGAGTGGGTGTGGGCTCAGTGCAACCCATGAGGTCTGTCAGGCTCCAAGTCCTCGCATCTCTGTATTGGTAAGTCCCTAGGGGGACTGCAAGCACCATGTCAACTTTAATGAAAATATAGGTCCATTAAGTAAATAACAGCTTAGCAGAATTCATATTTCAGAAAGTTAATTAAATATTATTCTATACTTCAGCTCAATGTCTCTCCCAACATTGATCTCATAAAAAAAGAATGTTGTTTCCTTTTGTGTCCTTCATTCTGCTGTTTTTACAAAGTTTAGGAGTGAGGGGAGATTTCAGAAGGAAAGTGAAACCATCAAAGATTTCATTTCTAACTCTCTCTGTAAACAATAATTTTGTTCATGGTAAACAACACTTGGAATAGCTTTATTGGAAAGACAACACTGGTCAGTGCTGCTGACTCTTCCTCGTATGTCACCCAAAGGCGACAGGAGTTGGACTTCCTGGATGGGCATTCTCAAACAGTAAGGCTAATCCTATGTCATAGAAAGCTTTTCCTGAGGTTGGGGATTTAGCTCAGTGGTAGAGCGCTTGCCTAGCAAGCACAAGGCCCTGGGTTCAATCCTCAGCTCCACATACAAAAAAAAAAAAAGGAAAAGAAAAGAAAAGAAAGGTTTTCCTGAATAGAGGAAACACATTTACAGATTCACTGATCCTGGGATGCGGTCAAGAGTAACCATCACGTGGGGAAAGAATAAGAGAGGAACCAAGAAGGAGAAGGTATTAAAAAGCACACAGCTCAGCAGACTTCCAAGGGAACAAAGTTATCATGAAATGAAAAGTAGCATCCATTCATGTTTTTACAGCACTAATAATCCACCCTTAAAATGTTCTGAAGGGGTTGTTATCTTTAATATTCTGGGTGACACTCTTCTGGAAAGCACTTGGCAGTGTTTATCAGAAGCTTTAAGTCCTCCCAGACTTCTTTAATTCTAGAAGCTTTCTTTCTTTTGACCACAATAGAACTATGTATATCAAATAAGTCTATTTTAATAATATGAATGATAGATAATGTGAAGTGAACTGGAATCTCGACTATAGGAAGTTATTATCTAATTTTTCAAAAAGTGTCCATGGAATGGACTACACTATAGCCATACATCTATGGAATGAAATGTCGTCTAGCCATATAGCACAGGTTATAGGATGATGTTTCTTTTCAGGAACTGGAGAGGTGGTTCAGTGATTAAGAGCACTTGCTGCTCTCCCAAAGTATCACATCTGCTTAGGACTCCAGTTCCAAGTGATCCAATACCATCTACTAGCTTCTATAAGCACCTGTACTCACACATGCACATACAATTAAGGATAACCATAGATAAATTTTTTAAATATTATTTAATTATCTTGAAAAATAGAAGCGATAAATCAGCTATACAAATTGTGACTAGTCCACCACACTGCAATACCAGGAGAGGTAAAAGGTCTAGAAAATATTATGTAGTGAAAAATTCAACTGTGCCGAGGGAAGCTTGGAACAATCTCACATTGCTTTGATTTCCACCAGACCACAAGCAACTATCTGCTCAAAAGGAGACTGGGGGGATTAAACGTGATAGGTTTGACTTGTCCATTCATTAATCTTTAGCCACATGTTCATTCTGTTATGATTTTCAAGAATCAGCTATCTGAGCACTGGTCCAGTCACTGGGACAGAAATGAAGAGCTGGTGTGGTGGTATTATGTTCCCAGAAATATTGTGCACCCTAATAAACTTACCTGGAGTCAGAGACAGAACAGCCACAAGATTAAACATAGAGGATAGGCACTGGTAGTACACGCCTTTAATCCTAGCATTCCAGAGGCAGAAATCCATGTGTTCAAGGATACAGCCAAGCATGGTGACTCACACCTTTAATTCCAGAAAGCGAGCCTTTAATCCCAGGGAGTGATGGTAGAAAGCAGAAAGGTATATAAGGCGTGAAGATCAGAAACTAGAAGCATTTGGCTGGTTAAGTTTTCAGGCTTTGAGCAGCACAGTTTAGCTGAGATCCATTTGGATGAGGACTTAAAAGCTTCCAGCCTGAGGAAACAGGATCAGCTGAGGAACTGTCAAGGTGAGGTAGCTGTGGATTGTTCTGCTTCTCTGATCTTCCAGCATTCACCCCAATACCTGGCATCAGGTTTGATTTTATTAATAAGAACTTTTAAGATTCCTGCTACAAACTGGTTGAGGTAAAGTTCAATGAGCACAAAACGTGGCTCAAGAGCCTCCTCACAAGCCTTGTATGAGACTTGGGTAGCCATGGCAATGGGGCAGCACTGATGAATTTTGAGCAGAGAAATTAAGGATTAGACTTGCACATTCAGCTGTTGGGGGCATCAGGGATGAAGGTTAGTCAATGTGGGAGAGGTGCTGGAGTTCAGATGGACAGACAAGGCTTTGAGAGTAGTACAACACCTGAAGAAGACCTGGAGCAGGGTAGCTGGAAACAGACTTGGGAAACAACACAAAGGTTACCTGGTAATAAAGACTGAACATGGACACTGAGTATATATGTCAGTCAGATGGATGAACAGTTTGGGATAAAATATTGGGGCTTAAATAGCCAATAGTGAAGCTTAACAAATTTTGTTTGGTACTATTTATTTTGCTCCCACATGAGTTTATAGAAAGATAAACACTAAAAACAGAGAGGAACACAAATACCTATAAGATGTATGAATGCATATGTACATACACATTTATAAGACACACACATATATGTACATGGTAGAAGATTAAAACCCATGTTAATATTAACAGCATTTATATATTTTGTATACATATATATATATATATCTGTCTATACACATATTCCTCTACCATGGACATGATTTTTATTTCCTAACCTGCTCATTGTTTCCTTTGCTGTACTGGGGCGCTAACCATCAATGTGTAAGCTTCTAAACCTTACAATGGAATGGTTAAAATGTGGTTATACGAACTTTTATAGAGTGCTCACAGTGTGCTTAGGTCTGGTCTGAGTGCTTTAAACACACCCTACAATCCTTAGCAACCACTTTCCGTACCAATCCTATCAAGAAGGCATGCTCACTTTACAAATGATAAATACAATCCTTAGAGAGTCCCAGTCATCTTCATATTACACAACTAGCAATTGACACAGCCGGAGTTCAGAAACAGGCTTTTGGGGTTTTCCCATTGACTCTCCCCATCAATTACTTTCTGATTTTTCAGGAATTTTGAAAAACATCTTTAATTTTTTTGAGATTAGTGTTTTGTGTCTGTGTGTATGAGCCCATGCACATGAGTGAATGCAGGTGCCCATGGAGGCCAAAAGATCCCCTGGAGATGAACTTGTAGACAGTTGTGAGCCACCCAATATGGGTTCTAGGAAGCAAGCACAGGTCTTCTGGGAAAGCAGTGAGAGTGCTTGACTGCAGAGCCATGTCATTAGTGCTGTGAGAACATCTTTTGAAGACATCACGAGTGAGATTCAGTGCTCTGAATGGAAGCATGATCTGATAAAATGTTCTTTGCAATGAGATTCAAGACTCCAAACAAGATAGCGCTGGACTTTTTGTGCTATTTTTAAAGAGTCAATTAGCTGTTTAGAGGTTTATGTGCTTCATTCTAAAGAGGAAATAGATTAATCTAGGAGTTGCTAAAATATGTTTATATTTGAAACATGATATATTTTGTTTTTTTTCATCCACATATAAGATTTCAAAGAACAACATGGCCCAATATATAAATAAGAATTTGCTATTCTTAGATGTGAAAATGCTATGCTCTTTGAGACCCAAGAGTATGGCCTCCATTCTGCATTTTCTTGAAATGGTGAGCTCACACAAAATGCTGAGAAGCTCTCAGACTCCCAGACACCCTTGTTTGGACATTCACTCCAGCATCATAACACTAAACTCTAGGTTCCAATAAGGCAGTGGCACACTGCTGCAGGACCAGAAATAAACACAGTTTCTCTCTTATCAGGATGATTTAACGTGGTGAAGTGAGTTAAGGATGACCTGATCTCATTAGCTACCACTGGCTAGGAGTAAAAGTCATTAAGAGAATTAAAAATGGAGGCATAGAAAGCATCTCTAGGAATCCATGCTGAAGCACATTTGCCTGTGCCACCATCAGAAATCAGCTTCACACACAGCTTAGTATTTCAAAACTCAATGTTAAAATGAAGTTGAAAAGCCATCCACTCCACTGATAGTTCACAGATAGGTATCTAGGCATGATAACACCACCAGGGTCCAGGACAACATTAAAAAGAAAAAGAATACAGGGACCAGGGGCAGGGGGTAAAATCTTAATAAAATTCTCTTTATCCACTGAAATATTTTTAAGACTATATACTTCAATGAAATGTGTATTCACACACTGTAAAATAATGAATGAGAATTGCATTCTTCAATATTTTAAGAGTTGGTGGAAACATGGTGTCTAGAAAGTACTGGACCCCCCAACCCACAGTCTGTTCTGCTCTCTGTCTGAGGCCCTCTCTATGCTTCGTCAGCTACATATATGATGGAACAAGGAAGCCAACACCCCAGCAGTAGCTTCAGGAATTTAGAAGTTCATATGAACATCATGTAATATTTTGGAGGTAGTCCCAACTACTACCAATACTTAATTATAGATATTTATAACATTGGATATAATGAGGGAGCAAGGATGGTTACCTCATTTATACTAGTTAGTGAAGAAAAGAGCAGGCTTTCATCTAAGGCCATTATATTTCAAAGCTCACATTTCCAACACACAGTATTTGCTTTATTATAAACTTAACAGTAGTCTTCACAATCTCCTGAGTTTTCTCCTTGGAGAGAGGAGCGCACCCATGCCTGTTGCTGGAGTACTACTGGTCTTTAATGTCCTTAGCAACTTATGCAGGGCTGGCTCACTCTTCAACAAGTGTAATTGATATGCAAGTAGATGTAGAACTGTAAATAGAGGATGAAGAAAGACCCACACAAGAGAATCCTGGCTGTGCCAGGGACTATTCCTGTGCCTGATTGATAGCTACCTGTATGTCACTTTTTCATGCACGTACCCTCACCTGTTAAATGAGAATAATAATTAGAAATATCACAGTGAAGGTTAAATGCAAGGTCCTGGTCCCAGGAGCCTTCCCTAGCTCAGCTATCAGAAAAGTAACACAACAAAGAAGGATTGTGGCATACATAAACTCAAAATTGCTGAACCTGCTAGAGATCAAGCCAGCCAAAAATCACACATAGATGTAGAAGGGCTCATGAATCTCCACCCCTAGCTGAGGAGCTATAAGTAACTGGGGGGCCTCTGGGAGAAAGAGAATCAGGTTAGGTTTGTTCAGTGATATGACACTGGAGAAGCTACTTGCACCCAGACAGACAAGCAATACTAAATGGGCTTTGGGGGGGGGGGGCAGGGTTTAAAAACAGAGTATATGAATTTGGGAGAGAAAAATGGTGGAGATGGGGGGGGAATTGAAGGGTAGGGAATGGAGAATGAATTTGATCAAAACACATATATAAAATTCTCAAAAAAAACCATAAAATTTTAAATATGTTTATTTGACCTTGACTAGTAGATCATTCTTTGGTGACAGGGTCCCAAGGGGGAGGGCCAGGAGATAGGGAGATAAAGAAAACACAAAGCTGGAGTCAGGAGATCTTGCATAAACTGATGGCTTAGGCCAAGCCAGTTTATAAGTACAGCATCCTATAAACAGCTTTTAGGGAGAAAATAGGACTAAGTCAGCAGAAAGCTGATCAGACAATGCTACATCGGAGGATCATAGGGTATCCCAAGAACAATACAGATGAAGCTCACAGTGGCTTTGACTGATAACCATAGTCCCATAGGTGGGAAGAGTTGAGTTCTCAGGATCTGAAGACATAGCTCCCTCAAGGCCCTGACCCCAGGCCATTATCAGCTCTGCCAAGCATGTGGCTGCTTTTCGAGAAGGAGCTGTGTTTCTTCTCCATGCATCAGGGCCTCAGGGAAAAGCTCCCAAGGTCCTAGCTCCAGGCTATTACTGGCTCTGCCAAGCACGTTCCTAGTTTAGAAAAGGAGTTGTATTCCTTCACCATATATCAAGGCTTTGGGGAAAGCTTTGGATCAGCCTAGCTTTCAACATGTACCTATAGCTATCTAGATATAAATAAGCCAAGCTGAGCATGCCTTGTTCTGACTCACATCAGGATTCAAGTATCATCTACAATTAACTTTCCTCTCTCGTCCCTCATTGATCACTTGATACATATGCTTCCTCAGAATTGGATTTTTATCCAAGCATGGCAAATTAAACTTCTATTTTAACAATTAAAACGATCAGGCTCGTGAATGAGACTATGAGTCTGACTTATTCTGTTTTGCATTCCAGCTGCCAGGCATAAAGGAGACTGTCTTTGTTTGGAGGAGAAGCCTGACAGGCTGGCTAGATTGGCGCAGGTCTATGACTGATCTTGTTCCATCATAGTCTGTCACTGTCACTCAGAAATAATGATTCTCAACATTTGGGGTGCGATCCCCATGGACCAGCTAAGGACCCAGAGACAGTGACATCCACATAAGCTTTTCATTGGCACTTCATCCTGCATTGAAATAAATACACAAATAACAGACCAATATTTAGACGGATTTTACAAACTGACCTTTACCACCTCTCGCATAGTTAGGCTGAGTAAAATCTTCTGTTTTAATACACGTATGGGTCTGAGAAGTCAGCTCCATGAGTAAAATGCTTGTTGTGTAAACTTGATGACCTGTGTTTGGATCCGAAGCACCCACGTAAAAAGACACCGTGTTGGGGGAGGTGCTGGGATGTAGAGACAGGAGGATCCTTGGGACTTGCTGCCAATCAGTCTACCTGAACCTATGAGCTCCAGGTTCAGCGAGAGACCCTATCTTACAAGCAGAGGTAAAGAGAACTGGAAAGGAGGGAGGTCCAGTGGGAAAAGGAGATTGCCACCAAGCCTGGGAACCTGAGTCCAACTCCAGGGAACCATATGGCAAAAGGAGAACTGAGTTCCACAAGATGCCCTTGACCTCTAGATGCACTCTGTGTGCCCACACATGTTCACACCAAGTAAACAAATAAATGTGATAAAATTTTTAATAAAAATAATGAGGTAGAGAATTGAAGAAGAGAAACATAGTGTAGTTTCAGGCCTATGTCATCCAGCCTGTCAGGAATCATATATACTTTATAGTGTTCATAGAAAATACATTAAAAAAATTTTAAACACCTGTAGATAATTCCCAACTACCTCAGATTTCTGAAATAAGTCTGGGATCTCATTTCAAAGATCATAATTGGCTTGACTCTAAAAGAAGGATGGAGATTAAGGGAAGAGCCCAGAGAATTCCACCAGCCTAAAACAAGGAGCTTATTAAAAAGTCTCCACGCTAATGTCAAGATATTCAAACCACTCTACCTTTAGAGAAGTGTTAAATCCCCAGAGGCAGAAGACAGACAATTGCTAAATGGTCCAGCTTGCCTGTATGATTGTCCTCACCATTTTAATAATATGCCTAATGACTTTAAACTGTGCAACTTAAATCTCTCTCTTATTCCTCATTATGGCCTCAGCAGTCATCAAATAACAAGGTCTAATCATAGAAGCTGAGCACTCCAAGCACAGCAGGCTTATAAATAAACACATATACAAAATGGCTTCCTGATTCATTTCCAGTAACTAAATTCCTTAGATCCCAGGGTCCCTTCCTTATTGGGATTATATGATGCAGTGTAACAATCTTTGATATCTACTCTGAAAGAGCCAATATTTTAATGGATAAAGGTAAAGCCACTGAGGTACAAAAAGAAACTTTTCTCTTTTTACTTCTAATTGCAAGTATTTTCCTTTCCAGGGTAGTGCTGTGTATGTATCCCACTGTATCTGTATCTCCCATCAGAGTATCCCACTGTGTATGTATCTCTCATCAGAGTATCACTGTATATGTATCTCCCGTCAGTGCAGCACAGTTTATATATCTCCCATCAGAGTATCCCACTGTGTATGTATCTCCCATCAGTGCAACACAGTTTATATATCTCCCATCAGAGTATCCCACTGTGTATGTATCTCCCATCAGTGCAGCACAGTATATGTATCTCTCAGCAGAGTATCCCACTGTGTATGTATCTCCCATCAGTGCAGCACAGTATATGTATCTCTCAGCAGAGTATCCCACTGTGTATGTATCTCCCATCAGTGCAGCACAGTATATGTATCTCTCAGCAGAGTATCCCACTGTGTATGTATCTCCTATCAGTGCAGCACAGTTTATGTATCTCCCAGCAGAGTATCCCACTGTATATGTCCCTCCCACCAGTGCAACACTGTATATGAATTTTGCATCAAGTAGCACGGTGTATGTATTTCCCATCAGTGTGCAAAGAAGGGACTCAGTTCACCTCTCTGAGTTTGAGACATTCCTGGAGGGGAGAAAGAACCATCAAAGAGATGCCTAATGCAAAAAGATTAATATGGTAATTACTCTGTAAAAATCACTTAAGTGACAAAACACTCTCTTGCTGACTTTATGAGCAGAACACGTAGCATAGCTGACAGCCACAGCCTGTCTGTGCAGTGGTCTGAGTTTCTCCCTCAATTCTTAATTTCCAAAAAGTTCTAGCTTTTCACAATATAATCATAAATTCACTGGAGGTTGCAAATGGACAGACTCAGGCCCAGCATGGCACTCTAGACATGTGTGTGTTTAATACATGAAATCAGGACTCCCTAGAATATGTAAATAAGTTTTTTAATAAATGAAATTAAGAAACGTAGATGAACCACAGAACCCTGAGCAGCAGCATCTCTCTGGGAGCTCAGACAAGGGTGCTGCATGGATGCTATAGTTTGAGTTAAACTGCTATGTTGTACAGGATGCTGCAGGATCTGAGTTAAGTCCCTGCCTCCTTTGCTACATGGGCTTCCTATTAGCCTTCATCAGTTCACCTCTCTGAGTTCTCCTTTCTACTATTCATAACAAGAACGAGAAGCCTTGAGTTTTGCATGATGGATAATATAGCTGAAGTTTTCTCTGGTCCTTCCCAGCCCCACAGACCCCACAGCCACTTATAAAATAATCACTTAGAAGTATAATAATTAAAACTGCTCAGCCATTAGCTCAGGCCTACCCCTGACTAGCTCTTATATTTAAACTCAGCCCATTTCTGTTAATCTATATGTTGCCATATATTCCGTGGCTTTACCTGTGTGCCATTACATGAACACAGCCCTGGACGAGGAGCTGGTGTTTCCTGACTCAGCCTTCCTCTCCCCAGAATTCTCCTTGTCTGTTTATCCTGCCTGTATTTCCCTCCTGGCTACTGGCCAATCAGCTTTTCATTTATCAACCAATCAGAGCAACACATTCACAGCATACAGAACATTCTACAACTGGATAATGACTTAACCATCAAACACTGGCTTCTTTGTCTGTGAGATGGCAATTCATGCCTCCTCCTCTTCCTTCCTACTTTCTCTACCACTGAGTTGCTGTGAGAGTGGGATATCTAGTCTCCCAATGTTGGACAAGAGTCCTAACTAAAAAGGCATGTTGCTTTATAGCAAAGCATGGTTTTTATGCCTTAATAGTACCTTGGAAATTGTTTCATGTACTTCAGTAACAGAAACTACAAAACAGCTAACTCCTTAAGAACTAAGCTCAAGCCATTTGCAAAGGATTAACGGAAGTGCAGAAATGCCAGGTGGAGACAGGGCATGCTGCATTCATTGCCAAGAATCTTAAATGTATAGATATCCTTCATCCACAAATAATGCATTAATATACACATGGAAATTATTGAAAAACTTTATATTTGCTGGAAATGTTCATTTTACTACAAATTATTCTAGAGTGCTCTGTTTTTAAAGATATTTTAGTTTTTGAGATGTATTTTTTAAGTGTGTGTACATGTATGAGATGAAGAGTGTTGTGCATGTATGAGTGAAGTACACACAGACAGAGGGGGTACCAGATGCTCTGGAACTAGGGTTCTAGGTGGTTGTAAGGCACCCAGTGTGGATGCTGGGAATACTTAGCTCCTCTTCTAGGTCAGTATATGTTCTTAATCACCAAGCTATCTTTCTAGTCCATATGCTGTGTTTCAAATTCTCAATGTCGCCATCATTACAGAGTATATCCCAGGGCTGAGAGGTCAGTGGGGCTTGTTTATGTTTCACTCTGGACCATTCTGTTTTGCTCAACTATGTTCATAGCAGCATTATTTGTAATAACCAGAATCTGGAAACAACCTAGATGCCTCTCAACTGAAGAATGGTTAAAGAAAACATGGTACATATACACAGTGGAGTACTACTCAGCAGAGAAAAACAGCAACATCATGAGGTTTGCAGGCAAATGGATGGAACTAGAAAATATCATCCTGAGTGAGGTAACCCAGATTCAGAAGTACAAATATAGTATGTACCCACTCATAAGTGGATACTAGATGTAAAGCAAAGTATTACCAGACAGCAACCCACAGCTCCATGGAGGCTAGCTAATACGGAGGATCCTAGGAAGGATTCATGGATTGCCCAGTGATGGAGAAGTGGATGAGATCTACATGAGCAAAATGGTGGTAGGGTGGGGTTAATGGAGGGCAAGAGACAGGGGAATGAGAGCCTAGGGGAGTGGGAGGTTTGAGCTGGAATAGGAACAGAATGGGAGAACAAGGAAAGAGATACCATGATAAATGAAAGCACCATGGGGGTAGGAAGAAGCAGAGTACTAGGGAGGTTCTCAGGAATCCATAAGGATAAATCCACCATAGATTACTAGCAATGGTCAAGAGGGTGCCTGAGCTGACCTGCTCTGGTGATCAGATGGCTGAATACCCTAACTGTCATTATAGAACCCTCATCCAGTGACTGATGGAAGCAGATGCAGAGACCCATGGCCAAGCCCCAGGTGGAGTTCCAGGAGTCCAATCGAAGAAAGAGAGAGAGAGAGAGAGAGAGAGAGAGAGAGAGAGAGAGAGAGAGGAGGGATGAGTAAGAGATATTGAGACCATGATTGGAAAAAGTAAAGAGACAACTAGCCAAACTAGTGGAGACACATGAACTGTGGACCAATAGCTGAGGAGCTCCCATGGTACTGGACTAGGCCCTATGGACAAGCAAGACAGTTGGTTAGCTTGAACTGCTAAGGGAGCCCCAAGGCAATGGAACAGGGACTTGCCCCTAGTGCATGAGCTGACTTTTTGGAGCCTAGTGCCTATGATGGGACACTTTGCACAGCCTTGGTGCAGGGAGGAGGGGCTTGGACCTGCCTCAACTGAGTGTACCAGGTTCTGCTGACTCCCCATGGGAGACCTTGCCTTGGAGGAGGTGGGAATGAAGAGTGGGTTGGCGGGGAGAAGGGCTTGGGGATGGGAGGAGAGAGGACAGGGGAATCTGTGGTTGGTATGTAAAATGAATAGAAAAATCTCTTAATAAAAAAAAAGTCAGGCAGTGGTAGCACACACCCTTAATCCTATCACTTATCAGGCAGGGTCTTTGTGTGTTCAAGGCCAAACTAGGGAACAGAGTCAAGCATGGTGGCACACACCTTTAATCCCAGTACCAACCATAGAGACCTGGAGATTTGTGCTGACAGACAGAAAGTGACAGAGCTGTGTAGGAAGAGGAAGTGAGGCAGCTGGGCTAAGACAGCCAATCAGAGGAAGCTGCAGTTGGTGAGGTAGGTTGGCTGGTGGCTCTCACTATTTCCCTGATCTAAAGCTTTCACTCCTATATTTGGCTCCATGTTTTTATTTAATAAGACCATTTAGAAATTCATCTACATATACACTGACTTTTCTTGGACACAACAAAACTTACAAAATTCTCATCAGCCATTGCAGAAATCTATAAACATAAAATTGCAAAGGAGCATTATTGCCCTGTAAGGTATTTATGGGGACCCAATATACCTGCTATGACGAGATTGTCCTGATAAGCACCTTCAGTTTTGAAAATGAGAGAGAACTATATTTCAAATAAATATCCCCCCACCCTGAGAAGCATGTTCGTCACCACTCAAATACCTTGTGCTCATGGCTGCAGAGGATGAAATAAATGCTCTCAATTTCAGACAAAAGGTTTCCTTGACCCAGGTTACAATTAGGTTTTTTAAGCAAGTTCACAGTGTACAAAGGTGTTCAAAAAAATCCCACTTTGTAGGACCTGTTTCTAGTCTTAAAAAAGAGACTAGAGATACTCTTACAGACCCTGGTATTCATCTTTCCTCTTCTTGGCCTGGATAAGTTTTTCAACACATACTCTCCATTCTTTTTCACTCCACATTCTATCTTGGCTTCTGGGTGTTTCTAGACAGAAAGGCTTCAGGAAGCGGTTGTGTCTAATTGACCCTGTGTGTTAGGTCTTAGCATGTTCAATAGCACACTGTGGTACTCACTCTGCACTTGCCAAATGCAAGCACAGGGTCTAATTCTTGAAGAAGATATGAAGCACTCACACAAGTGTGCAACTTGCTCATTGTTTGGAAAAAACAACAACACAATCTTCCTTGGATCTGGTCAAATGTCACCAGCTAGGGAGGTCACAGGCTCTAGAGTAGAACATGCCACATTATGTTGCTCAGTGGTCATGTTGTCAGACTACATAAAAATATTTACATTTATTTGTACCTGTAGACCTGGGCTGCTCTCAGCCACGGTTGAAATGCTTCTTCCTACAGTGGACATCAGACAATGCAGAGACACACAACGAGTTAAAGTGCTGAGATAGACACTGTGTGCAGCTTGAAAGGGACATCTTTATAACCTTCCCCCAAAGGCTCAGGGAACAACCCGAGGAGGAGCCAGAAGATGGGGAGGGGTGCTGTGAGGTGCTGTCTTCAGGACATGACGCAGCCCTGACACCCACACTCACAGCAACTGGGATTGCCTGCAAGAGACCATACAGTACCACATTTTCCTCCTAACTGTAATATTCCTCTGGGCCAGATCTGGAGGGTCATAAGACTCAAGAGGAAAACTAAAGGTCACATGTCTGGGAAAGTGGAACCATGGGAGATTCTTCAGAGGAGAAATAAACAACCACTGTGGGAGCGGACTGGCCAGCTGAGCTGCAAGAAGGGACTCTTCTTGCAAGCCTTCCAGAGAGCTTCAGGGAGGGCTGTAGCTTTTGTGGGTCCTCATCCTCTTTGGAGGTGGGCCTTTTGCTGATGCAGCTGCTTTTGTGGGTCATTTCTGCTCCTGTAAGTAACCCCAGGAAAAACTGCTTAGTTCACCAAATTGGACATTGGTACGATCATTCCTTGGTCCATCCTGGGTTCAATTTTGGGGGTGAATAGATGTGTGTGTTACATCACACAATAGGCCAGCAGAGAATCAAGTCAGACACACTCCTGGCATTGATGGATGAGGTGCTCTCCAAGCCCCATCCCCCCATTACTGAGGCATTAATGGCAACTGACAACTTTGGGGGGAAGGGTGCATGTTCTTTTTCAAGGGTTTCCCATGCTCTGGTGGACGGCCCACACCCGTGTACATACAGAAAGGCACAGCTGGCTTAGCTGTTTATAAGGAGGAGGAGGGGGAGGGGGAGGGGGAGAGGGAGGACGAGCAGCAGCAGCCCACATGAAGTTGGGAAGGGGTGTGTTGTGTGTATACAGGGGAAGTTGAGAGGATGAGAGGTGAAAATTTTATTTTATTTTATTGAATACATATATAAAATTGCCAATCACAAAGAAAAATCATAATATAAATGCAACCTTGATGGAGACTATTGTCTTATGATTTGCTTCTTCTTAAATCTTTGAAATGCAGTGTGGAAGTGATAATTCTGCTGGAGACCCAACTGTACACAGTTTTCAAACTTACCACAGTGGCAAACTTACTCTAGAATGCAAATCTGGTAATTAAGTGAGGCATACTGCAAAGCTGCCATTGTCTTTGAAAATACATTTTCCAGGGAACAGATTTGGCTTAGATTTCTGCTTCTAATTTCCATTCTGTCCGGAAGAATTTCTGAGTAGTAACTTTTTTTTTCACCATTATGAGTGTTTTGTTTGTTTTGTTTTCTTATTCTTCTTGTAGACAGGTCATTACTAACCACCTAATGAGCTATTCTTCATATAAGACATATAGAGAAGCAGCATAGAGTTTGTGTCCTATTAAAAATCACTGCTAAATATATCCCCCCAAAAAATAGTGATGAGAAAGAGCAAACGTGAAACCAGTCTCAAGAAGAAATATTGCCTAACATGTGGTAAGATTTTCATAGCTACATCCTAACTCACAATGCTGGGAACCAATCTCTCCTTAAAATCCATTCCACCAAGCCAGTGATTGGCTTCCCCCAGTGCAAGTAAACATTCTGCTTGTGGATCTGACTTGGAGTTTCCACTCGCTGTAGGAATGAAAATACAGAAAATACCTTTAAATAATTAACTGCTGTATTAACTGTGCAGATGTTACAGTCTAATACATGCAGGGCATGCTTGCATGGCACACAGCAGTGATGTCTGGAGGAAACTGCTTGTCTTCCAGGAAGTACTACATAATTGATTAAAATCATCTAAGGGAGCTGGCATAGCATTCCAGTCTGCTTTTGCCAATGGCTGAGCCAGAGATTGGATGCATTTGAGAGCACAGGAATCTGGTTGGAATTAATTATCAAATGTTCATTTGAATACCTCCCTAATCGCTCATCGTCAAACCTTAGCTTGCATACAAATGACTGTTTCTTATAACAATGTAAACTCCTAGACCTATATCCCATGTATTTTGAACGAGTAAGTGTGGAGTGGCTTGGAATCCTGTCTTTGCAGGAGGTAGAAAAGGGATTCCTAGTCTTGCAATCATCTGTCTCTACCTGAAAACATTTTTATAGGCCCATCCTGTGTACAGTGAAGCTAGCCTTTGTCCAGATGAGGCTCTCAAGCCTTTCCTTCACACACTGTGAAACTAGGGGAGATGCTGGCTTCACTTATTAACAGTAACAATATTACTGATAAAATAACTAATTGCTATCAACAATGCTGAATAAACTGATATCTAATGTATAAAATATTTTTGAGAATGTATGAAGTATTTTGTATGCTATCAGCTCATTTAATCTCTAAAATCACCTCACTAACCTCTAAATAACCACCCTGCTTAGTCGTCTGATTTATTTCCTGGTGCTGGGGATGCATCCAGGGGCTCCGGCAAGTGCTCTCCTGTGGCACTCCACCCCTGGCCCTTCGTCCTTCAAGATAAGAGTCTCAGTATGTCCTTCACACTGGTTTTGAACCTGCGTCCTTCTGCCTCTATTTCTTCCATGCTGAGATTTACAGGTGTGTGCCACAATCCTTGGCTATTTTCTAATTTTTTTTTTTGAAGCTTCAGAAATGTAACCAGGATCACAGAGAACAAGTGACAGAACCTAAAATAGGCTGTTACACGCTCTGTGATCTTGAGCTGAGCTGTCTGCTGAGGTGGTGCTTCCTACAGGTGAGTCAAGCCTTCATGGTTCTCTCTGCAGTCCCATCCAAGCTGTCTGTTTAGAGCTTCATTTTCTGTATCTCCTCTTCCCCTTCCTGCCTAGTCAGGCCGGCCCTTAGGATCCCTGCCAACCCTGTGTGTGTGAAAGCACATTGTCTGACTCTGCTCATAAGGAACTCAGTCTGTTTAAAGGGATCCATTTGTGGGTGAACGGCTTTAATTCTGAAATTTCATATGAGGAACAGCTGAAGAGATGACTCAGCAGTTAAGTGCTCATCCTTCTCTGGCCAACGGCTCAAGTTCAATTCCTATCGCCCCTATCATGTGGCTCACATCTACATGTAAGTCTAGTTCAAGAGACTAGACACACTCTTCTTGCCTCTGCCAGCACCTGTATATATGTGGCATTCACCCCTCCCATACATACCACACCACAACACAAACACACACACACACACACACACACACACACACACACACACACACACGACTATGACTACTACTAATGATAATAATAATGATATAATTAAATCTTCTTAAAAGACATATAATTACAATTATATTCTAAATTATAAAGGAAGCTCAGACTTCCTACATTCTTTGATTGACAGTGGAGATAACAAAAGACAATAGATAACACTGATGACCACCCCATGTCACTTTGTGAAACTTATATAGGGGATAATTAGATGATTAGGTAAACAACTAGTCAGTTGTGATGATGTGGTTGATTTTGTGAGATGCTAAGTCTATAGGAGGGCTAGACAGCCTGGGGTGGCCATCAGAGAATTCTGAGAAAACTAGTAAAGCTCGAAGGAAGAGAGCAGATGTTGTGAAATGAAGAAAGAACTGAGACAGGAACTGGCATCAAAGTACACCTGAAACACAAAACATTGTTTAGGATTAGTTTAAAATAGCTACTTAACCAATTATCACATGGTATGGCCATCCCTTAATCATGAGAGCAGTGTGGGACAATCTGTGAGAGGTGAATTATGGGCTGTAGGGGTGCCAGTGTTGTTTGAAAGGCAGCTCTCACCCAAATATGTCAATGGTGTAGCCACTTTTGAAGACACAGAACCTAAATTTTAGAAAGGTAGGAACCTTCACAAACAGCACAGTATCAACAGATTCATTGAGAAGAGGAAGTATAGAAGATACATGCCTGAAATGTGTCCAAGATTGAAATTCATGCTATTCCTATGTTATGACATTTCTTCCTGGTCACTAAGCACAGCACAGGAAGTACCTGAGTGATGATGAGCTCACACCTACCACCTATAATCAGAAAGTAGTTTTAATTCTTAGCAAGGTAGGCATGGAAACACTGAGACTATGGAGCCTGACTTAGTCAAGGTAAATCCACATTTGAAGGGATAGGGTGACAACTTCCTTATTTCCTCTAGTTCTACAGGTCACAGGATAAGTATAGCAATATTCTTAATGAGAAAGGACCAGCGGGGAAGCTGAGGTTGAAATGGGCATTGCCTCAAGTGAACAGGGAGATTTTTCTCCTCAGATGGACATATCAGCCCTACACAGGAACTGAAAACCATCCTGCTTTGCTCTCCTTTATCACAGCTCAAAATAGTAAACAGACAACATGAAAAAATATAGTGTGATTTGATAATGTGTGAAGAGGACAGCTCAGAATCTCCCAACTCCAAGAACTGGGGCAATTTCCATAGATTCCATTGCAATCTTTGTCTAAGAGTGATTTACAAAATTGTTGCTCATGGGGGTGTCATTTGTTCAAATATATAACCCAAGATTGTCCTCCATTCAAGACCCTAGTTCTCAGAAACTGCCTCTATATCAAACTGCTAGTTTTC
This sequence comes from Onychomys torridus, assembly GCF_903995425.1. Taxonomy (NCBI): domain Eukaryota; kingdom Metazoa; phylum Chordata; class Mammalia; order Rodentia; family Cricetidae; genus Onychomys; species Onychomys torridus. Next base: position 35,787,309 of record NC_050443.1, read on the forward strand.
AATTTTTTGCAATTGCCTGTGCACTTTCCCTGGTGGTGACCAAGGGCCCGGGTTAATAATGCTGGCAGCTCCTGGTGTTGATCAGTTATTTATGATGACTTAAAATAACATCTGACTGAGCATTTCTTTGCTATCATCTTGGTAAGGTTTGTTTGGGCTGTAACAGAAATTAAAATGTACAGCATAACTCACTGATGATTGCTGAAATTTTGCCATGCATCTTAAAATTAGAATTTCAAAGAGGTTTTTATGAGTGAGGTTTGTATATGTGTGCATGAGAGGTAGTTTGGAGCATATGTCCACATAATGATGCTCATATAACTAGCTTTTGGGAGGCAGGAATGATCTTATTCACTGTTTGCATGCAGGAGAATAAGTATTAGTTGAGAAGACTAAATGAATGGTTTTGCTAACAGCCATGGTAATCCTGTTATATCATCATGGGGCTTAATTTACCATTTACTGAATTGTACACTTTCTTTTTTAAACTCAGTTGAATCTTACAAGGTGCACAGGCTTTGTTTCATTATCCTCACCAGGAAGCATCATACACCCAATAATAATGAAAGAGAATTTGAACCCATGTCTTTTCAGAGCCTCTGCACTGTGTGAGGCATGACTGACAGCCTGCCTCAAGTAGAAGAGGCTTGATTTGGTGGAATTTGTGAAATGAATTGAAGTTGGCTTTGCCCACTGACCTATTTCATTCACACACCCCTACCTTCCCTAGGGGGTCTGCAAAGAAGGCTGTGTGGGGCCAGTAGTACCCCTGTGAGACACACATGTCTCTGATGTAGCCTCTGTTCAAATCCTGTTCTTAAAAAGGAGCCAAGAAACAGTGTTCTCACAAACTGTAGCTGAACACTGACCCCTTTTGGGAGGTTCTGTTCTCGCACACTGTAGCCCACAATCTGGGTCTGTCCACTGCCTTCCTGGCCCTTCAAGTAGAGTGAGCTGGCCACAAGCTGTAACACAAGAAGCTCAAAGCAGCCATTCAGCTATGCCCTGTATCTTCAGACCAGGTGCTGACAGGACATCCAGCACTACATATCAGAACCCAAGATGGGATGGAGGGCCTAGGTATAGTGTCAGCCATATATGAACCTTCAATTGCATCTTACTGCACAAGTCCCACTGTTGGCAGAAAGTTATCGAGTAATTCCCCAACACCGATGACAGGATTTCAGGCATCTGTTATCAATGGAATGGACTTAGGGGTGGGGGGCATGAAGAGCCTTTGATGTCATACTTAGTTAGCATCTGTTGAAGAATGTGATGTTATCTGTCATGGCTGCTTTCTTCTATCAAGCAGGATGATAAAACTGCCTTTGCTGTATTTATGCAAACTTGCTTACATGGCCCTTTTGCTCTGTGCCCTGCCCACTTCCTTGTTGTGTATTCCTGCAGCATCCAAGTCTACACACATCCCATTTACTGAGCAGACAAGTGACAACCCTACTTGATACAGGTCTCAAATCAGGGTTTGGACAGCTCAGTCTGAGCCGATCATTCTGGATTCCAGATTATCCAGGAAAGGGAAATCCAGACACATTTAGCATATTCTTTCAGAAAGCACAAATCTATCTAAAATCACACTTAAAACAAGGAGAAGAGGGTTGCTGTTGTTTAAACCAACATGCACATGTGATCAGGATGTTATCAAAGTCTGTGGTGATATTTTATTTGTACTCTAACAAATAAAGTTGACCTAGGGATCAGAGGACAAAGCCAGCCACATAGAGGTCAGGCAATGGTAGCACATGATTTTAATCCTAGCATTTGGAAGGTAGAGATTCATCCAGATCCCTGTGAGTTCAAGGCCACACTAGGAACAGAGCCAGGTGTAGTGGCACATGCCTTTAATACTAGCACTTGTTAACCACAGAGGTCTGGAGGTCTGTACAGATAGATAGGAAGTGATAGTGCTGGGCAGAAAGAGGAAGTGATATAGCTGGGTAGAGAGAGGAAGTAAGATGGCAGGGCACAGAAAGGTAAGTAAGGTGTGAGAATGCAGGAAGTAGCTCTCTTGGGCTGAGGATTTCCTAGTGGTAAGAACTTGTGGCTGACTTGTTCTATTCCCCTATCTTTCAGCTTTACCCCAATATCTGGCTCTGGGTTTTTTATTAATAAGACCATTTGGCAATTCATGTTACAGCAGTCCCTCAGTGTAACTATCTATTCATGATTTCTAAATGGCATCTGTCAAAACACACTTCAGAATATGATCTCAACTGGACTTCTGTTCCAACTCAATTTCTTCTTCCTACAGAGACATTTTCATCAACCATCCATGGTTCCTGCTCCTGTTAGTTCTTCAAGAGAGCAGTTAACACTGGACTCCAGGACACAGATGAGCTGAGGTATTGGGAAATTATGCCTTTCTTCACCCACCTTTCTATCCATTGCTGTCCAGACATCAATGGTCGATCATCTGTCACTGAGTTCAACATCAAAGTATGGACACGGTGGTGCTCAGTTGAAATTCCAGTGCTTTGGAGGCAGGGTCAAGAGGATTGCCATAAATTTAAGTCTACTCTTATCTACAAAACAAGTTTATTTCTCAAAAACTCAGCCAAGAAGATAAAGTTAGTCAGACATACTTGTAAAACAAAGGCACAGCCATTGTTCTTGACCCCAGTTACTTAGTCATTTTGTTTGGGGCAATTAACTGAAAGACTATCCTACAATACAACTGCTGTCTACTGAGATATCCCTTGGCTGATTCAAGTAGGAGCTGGGGGCCTTTTGATCACAATACTATTATCCTGGGCCCAGATTTCATGCACTTAAAAATATAGGTTTCTTTCTTTTATTCTGTTAAATGAAAGCTTTTGTCTTGACCATCTGACATGGTAGCTTGGAGAATTTTGTTTACGAAGGATGCAACTAATTTCTTTCTGTGCCAAAGGAAAATCCAAGGATATGCTTGCCTCATAGGACACTATTTTTAGATCTTATCAAACAATCTTATCAAAGCAGTTTTTTTCTGGATTGTATATAAAAGCATTTTGACCCAATCTTACCATTTTATGTGTTCTTCACTGAATAAAACATTTGATATGTGCATTTGGTATTAGTACTGGGGGGGGGGGACTTTTAACTTTCCAAAACTTACATGTGAGCCATTTTAGGGTTTTTTATACACTAAAACCCAAATAACTAACCTGGCAGAATGAACTAACACCCAACCTGGCAGAGCCAACTCAACTGACTAACTTAAGAAGAGGGACTCGGTCCGTTTAACCTTGGCCCCATCTCCTCTCCTCTTGGTTCTACAAGTATCTCATACAGGAGCTGGACTTCAGCTGTGCCCACTCTTTGTTTCTCTAGGTTGAATTTTAATTCTTCTGTTTGCAACTTGCACATGACCTCATGTTATTGTGTTGCAATCTCTTTTAGTTGAGATTTCTTTTCTTTTTGATAAAGGGAGACCAACTCATCTCAGGCTCTCTATTTCAGTATTAACTCAATTAAGAATCACATGCCCCCAGAGACAACTTCCTAAATATAACACCAGTAGCACAGACACTGAGAGAAACAATCAATCAATGGGACCTCTTGAAATAGAGAAGCTTTTGTAGAGCAAAGGATATGGTCAACAAGACAAAGCTACAGTGTACAGAATGGGAAAAGGTCTTCACCAACCCCACATCTAACAGAGGGCTGATATCCAGAATATATAAAGAACTCCGGAAATTAGAGATCAAAATGCCCAACAGTCCAATTAAGAAATGGGCTATAGAACTAAACAGAGAATTCTCAACAGAAAGAAGTTCAAATTGCTGAAAAACATTTAAGGAATTGCTCAACATCCCTAATTATCCGGGAAATGCAAATCAAAACTACTCTGAGATACCACCTTACACCTGTCAGAATGGCTAAGATCAAAAGCACTGAAGACAGCTTATGCTGGAGAGGATGTGGAGCAAGGGGAACTCTTGGAAATCAATATGGTGCTTCCTTAAAAATTGGGAATCCATCTCCCCCAAGACCCAGCTATACCACTCTTGGGCACATACCCAAGGAATGTTCAATCATACCATAAGGGCATTTGCTCAGCTATGTTTGTATCGGCATTGTTGGTAATAGCCAGAACCTGGAAACAACCTAGATGCCCTTCAACTGAAGAATAGATAAAGAAAATGTGGTACATATACACAATGGAGTACTCAGCAGAGAAAAACAATGACATCATGCAGTTTGCAAGCAAATGGGTGGATCTAGGAAAAAATCATTCTGAGTGAGGTAACCCAGACTCAGAAAGACAAACATGGTATGTACTCACTCATAGGAGGATACTAGATGTAAAACAAAGATGACTAGACTGCTACTCACAACTCCAGGGAGGCTACCCAGAAAACAGGACCCTAAGAAAGACACAGGGATCACCCAATGACAGAGAAATGGATGAGGTCTACATGAACAACCCGGACATCAGTAGGGGTAATGAAGGGCAAGGTTTGAGGGAAAGAGAGCTGAGGGGAGTGGGGGATCCCAGCTGGATCAACAACAGAAAGAGAGAACAAGGAATAACAGACCATGAGAAATGAAGACCACATGGGAATAGGAAGAAGCAAAGTGCTAGAGAGGTCCCCAGAAATCCACAGTGATACCTCCAATGTAGACTACTAGCAATGGTCGAGAGAAAGCCTGAACTGACATACTCTGGTGATTGGATGACCAAACATCCTAACCGTCTTGCTAGAACTCACATCCAATAACTGATGGAAGTGGATGCACAGATCCTCAGCCAGGCCCCAGGTGGAGCTCCTGCTGTCCAACTGTGGAGAAAGAGGAGGGACTGTAAGAGCATGAATTGTTGAGACCAAGATTGTAAAAAGCACAGGGACAAATAGTCAAACTAATGGAAACACATGAATTATGAACCAAAGGCTATGGAGCCCCCAGCTGGATCAGGCCCTCTGGATAAGTTAGACAATTGAATAGCTTGAACTGTTTGGGAGGCACCCAGGCAGTGGGACCTGGACCTGTCCTTAGTGCATGAGCTAGCTGTTTGGAACCTAGGGCTTATGTGGGGACACTTTGCTCAGCCTGGAAGGAGGGAACTGGACCTGCCTGGACTGAATCTACCAGGTTGAGCTGAATCCCCAGGGGAGTCTTTGCCCTGGAGGAGATGGGAATGGAGGGGAGGGACTGGGGGGAAAGTGGGGGCAGGAGGGGGGAGGACAGGAGAACCCATGACTGATATGTAAAATTAAATTAAATTTAAAAACAAAAACAAAAAAAGACAAAAAAAATAAAAGGTAAAGTGCCTTGGTTAGTGACTTCACCATGCTACAGTGTCCCCTCACCCATGAGTATCTAGGCAGCACAAGGTTGAGTCTGTGGGTTACTTTTTAAAAAATGATATAGAGGTTTTGAGACAATAGAAGATGACCTAGGAGAGTTAAGGGAAGGAATGGGAGGTGAATATAATCAAAATGTGTTGTATGCACATGTAAAATTCTCAAAAAATTAATAAAATTTTTATATTTTAAAAACGAAAAAAAAAAAAAAAGAATCACATGCCCACTGGGAGAGAGAATACATCTGTATTATCTGGACTAGTAACCATGTACTGCCCTACTTTTAACCTTAGACCTAAAACAACCAAAGTTCCAGGTGTCCACATCATCAGGAAAAAGACTTTCATCTTCTGTTTTATGAGCATAAGATGAATTCCCATCCCCAAAGATATTAATACATTATATATCTTAAGAAGGCCTGTTCTCCAGGATTTGAGGCATAAGTGAGTACTTGCAAAACAAGCTTACATTCCCAAAATCATGGAAAATATAACTGAAATAATAACTTCAAAGTTCTGGACTTAATAATATACCTCTAAAAGTAGCTAAATAGACATATTTATTATTATTATTATATTTGTGTTTTAATTTTACACATCAGCCATCGGTTCCCCTGTCCTCCCCCCTCCTGTCCCCACCCCCACCTTCCCACCATCCCCTCCCCTCCATTCCCATCTCCTCCAGGGAAAAGACTCCCCTGGGGATTCATTTAAACCTGGTGGATTCAGTATAGGCAGGTCCAGTCCCCTCCTCCCAGGCTGAGCAAAGTGTCCCCACATAAGCCCTAGGTTCCAAACAGCCAGCTCATGCACTAAGGACATGCCCTGGTCCCACAGCCTGGATGCCTCCCAAATAGTTCAAGCTATTCAATTGTCTCACTTATCCAGAGGGCCTGATCCAGCTGGGGGCTCCACAGCCTTTGGTTCATAATTCATGTGCTTCCATTAGTTTGGCTATTTGTCCCTGTGCTTTTTGCAATTTTGGTCTCAACAATTCACGCTCTTACAGTCCCTCCTCTTTCTCCACAGTTGGACAGCAGGAGCTCCACCTGGGGCCTGGCTGAGGATCTCTGCATCCACTTCCATCAGTTATTGGACGAGAGTTCCAGCACCACTGTTAGGGTGTTTAGTCATCTGATCACCAGACTAGGTCAGATCAGGCTTTCTCTTGGCAATTGCCAGCAGTCTACAGAAGATATATCATTGTGGATTTCTGGGGACCTCTCCAGCACTCTGCCTATTCCTGTTCTCATGTGATCTTCATTTATCATGGTCTGTTATTCCTTGTTCTCCCTTTCTGTTCTTGATCCAGCTGGGATCGCCTGCTCCCCTAAGCTTTCTTTCCCTCAAATCTTGTCCTTCATTACTCCCACTGTCGTCCAAGTTGTTCATGTAGATCTCATACATTTCTCTGTCATTGGGTGATCCCTGTGTCTTTCCTAGGATCCTGTTTTCTAGGTAGCCTCCCTGGAGTTGTGTAGCAGTCTAGTCATCTTTGTTTTACATCTAGTATCCTCCTATGAGTGAGTACATACCATGTTTGTCTTTCTGAGTCTGGGTTACCTCACTCAGGATGATTTTTTTCTAGATCCATCCAAATAGACATATTTTATACTTAAAATTAAAAAAACAGGCTTACAAAATTAATGTGAACCTTTGGATACATTAAGGAATTTTGAATTTCTAAAAATGATTATAAGGCTGGGCAAAGTGGCCCATATTGATGATCCCAAATCCCAGCTCTTAGGAGACAGAGCCAGGTAGAAAGAGAGTCTAAGATGAGCCTGAAATGGGTTTACACACCCTGTCTAATCAAGTGTAAATACAGAATGAGTATGCATTTTACTTTCAGCTAAGATTTATCGCAGGCTGATGATGTAATTAAGGACATAGTCCTTACAGTGGTCCTTTCCCTAAGATAGAGCCTGTAAAGTTAAGTCTAGGCCTTCACAATTTACGTCATGTAGAGGGCACAAACATGGAGTGTTTTCTTCTGTTGGGTAGAAAATAAAATAATTTTATTTTACCACAATCCATAAGCTAGTCACCAGATATAATAACTGATGAATTAATAAAAGAAAATACTAGATCCAGAAACATATCCCAGGCAAAGTTTTTCTCTACAATACCAGTGGGCTCTATCTTTGAGGACTAAAAAGTCTTATATGACTATATCATGACAATCAACTACCAAATGGAAATTTTCATTCACTTATTTTACATAGATATTCACATGTCACATATATTATAAAATTTAAGACATCTAATTACCAAATATTAAAATATAGATACTAGTTCTGGGATTTTTTTCCCTAACCACGTGCATTCTTGGGAAGAATGTATTGACTTTAATTGCTATCAGCAATTTGCATTAACACATATCTGGGACCTTTGGTTTGCCTAAATGTTCAAGGTGAGTCTCTGAAGACAAAGAATTACAAAGAGCCTAGAGGAAGATAGACTCTCTTCACATGACCCTGCTTCCTCTTTATGTATACTTCAGGAATGCAGTACTTATTTTTGCCTAATGGTCTAGGGACCAACACAAATATCACCCTCTACCTTGGTTCCCATGTACAAAAGGAAGGAGTTGTGCCATCCCACCTCTGTACTCAGTATAGAATTGGCAACATAAAAGTGGCTTTTTTGCACCGTAAAGGGCCATCACTGTGTAAATGAATAACCTATCTTTCTGAATTAATATACTCACATCCCATTACAATCTTCAAAAGCACCCTATGAAGGATGCAACTGGAGAATTTTTCACACTTGGTAAACCAGAAAACTGAACCTCCACATTAAGTACCATTTGCCTGGTACCTTTATGTACTAGGTTATTACAAAATTGAGAGGAACGAATGAATCAATGAGAAATTGAACCCAAGTGTGTGGAACAGAACTGTTTCTGAAATCTAAGACCAAAACCACTAGTGGCTCCGGGACATTTTTCTCAGAACTCAGTTGCCCTGGGTTGGAGGGATGGAAAGACAGACTGAGGTTGAGATAGGTAGCCCTGAGTCCAGTATCAAACAATTTCTGAGTGATCCAGTCACTCTGCTCCTAGATCTGATACCATTTAAGTTCCACAGGTTGGTGGATTTAATTCCTGCCTTGTGCATCACAAGGTTTACCTGGAGAATCCATGTGGAATTGTCTAGCATTGCTGGGCAAACCTTCCAGGGGACTGGAGGATCAGTTTCAAAACACCTAATTCAAGAAAGACTTACGTGTGAAACATACATACCAACTACTCTGATAAACATAAGTGTTGAACTGGGAGTTTTACTCTCTATCTAGTCATATGGCTTTATCATATTAAAGTATTTCTGATGTATTTAAATGTTGTTCCATGTATAAAGAAGTACAAAACCTTGGAAGTCCCCATGAAGAAACTGCTTGCTAATGCTGAAGATGTGTGCTTTTGTTTTCTGGGCACCCAAGCCAAATACCAGACCGGGCAGTTAAAACAATAGGAATGTATTACTCATGGAGCTGAAGGTTTGTGGTCTCTTGAGTCTCCTCTCAGTCTGAAGACAGGCACCTTCTCACTGGGTTGTCGTCATGTGGTCCTCGCTTCTTTTTGTGTGACCAAATTTCCTCTTTCAACAAAAAACATAAATAGAAAAGGGAAACCTTATTTTGTTTTTAACTCAGTCACCTCAGCTCCTTTTAAAGGCCTCTTTCTAAATACTGGGCACTTTGCCTCCTGGGGCACTCATGTTTAAATTCTGAGAAAACTGAATCCACTTCCAGAAGGAAAGAGAAAATGGTGTTGCACAAATTCAGAACACTTGCAGTCACTAAAGGAGGAGATTTGTGCAGAGTTCTTGGAGGAACAGAGATCTGTGGTGGGTTTTAGAGTAAAGGGATCTAAAGGAGTGGGCTTTTCTCACAGGAAGAACATAGGGACACTTTATGGACTCAAGATACCAGTGATGTGTGTGCAATCCTGCTTCATCCACCCTCATAACACTGTGAGGCAATAATGATCTACTCGAATGGGTAGTGTGTAGGCTTATACAATGCTTTCACTATTATCACTTTGTGAAAGAAAATAGCCCCCATAGGGAATGGCACTATTAGAGGTGTGGCTTTGTTGGAGTAAGTGTGGCCTTGCCAGAGAAAGTGTGTCATTGTGGCAGTAGGCTTTGAGATCTCCTTTGCTCAAACTACACTCAGTGTAGAACACAGTTAGTTCACTTCCTGTTGCCTGTAGATCAAGATGTAGATCTCTCAGCTCCTTCTCCAACACCATGTCTCCCTGCAAGTTGCCATGTCCCACCAGGAGGATAACAAACTCAGCCTATGAAACTGTAAGCCAGCTGAATTAAAATTTTTCCTTTATAAGAGTTTCTGTGTTCATGGTGCCTCTTCATAGCAATAGAAACCCTAACTAAGACACATTTCAAATAGTCTTAACCTCTGTATTACATAGTACAGAGGAAACAGAACCAAGACGTTCTGAATTCCAGCCAATTCTTCTGACTACAGTCTTGCTCTATCTAACATTGTAACTTCTAAATCAGCATTTGAATTCTTGTGTGTTTTTCTGATCCCTCAGAATGTAAGTGATAAGGTGTTAAAAGTGACAAAGAAAAAACCAGACAAGCCAAACAGCGTCAGCAAAGGTTTAGATCACCAAGGTGCTTCTCTGACTCCTAAAGATAACAATCCTCCAAATTGTTATTACTGTATAGATTAAACAGTAATTAAGAAAATTTTTACGTTTTTCCTCAGAAACTTTGAATCTAGAGAATCAAAGGCATTCTGGAAAAAAGTTATTTCTGTCAGCTACCATCTGTTATAGATAATGTTTAATCAACTGATTGAGCCGGGTGCATATCTTAAGACACAAAGTCACTCTGCATGATTTGAGATCCCACATATTATCTGTGTGCTAAGTGCTATATTTGAATTCCACACCAGGGATGCATTATAAATTCTTTTCTCAGTGACAGCTATGAGCCTTCACAAACTCAACACTTAAAATATTTAACTAGCATAGCAAAGCATGATCAGAGAGCTGGAATGAAATGATTCTTAAGGTATTATTAAGCATGCCCTGATGTAAGAATACAGCATGGCTCTGTAAGCAGGACAAGTTGAGAAAGAGGAATTAAATAGAATAATTTCATTAAAAACTTCATTTGAAAATTCCCATCACTTTGGGAGAACACTAAAACATGTTTCTAAACCAGTCACATTTCTATTGGCACAGTCTAAATAAAGGAAAAATAAATAAAAATACACAAATACTACAAATATAGATTGCTATTGATGCACAAAAATGTCTTATTAGGACACTACTTTCAGAACCCAGAGATTGGGCACATTTTTGACAATGTGGAATTATAATATATGGAATTTGACATATGGAAGCTAAATTATGGTAAAGCTGTGAGATAAACTATCAGGACTCCATTAATAATCAGAGGCTTTCCATCTGGATGTTGCTTAACCACATTGTTTTGAAGCTTTTTTTTATACAATGTATGGTCTAAGGATCGTTTACATTATTATCAGCCCACAGAGTTGTAGAAAACATGAATAATTGTTCCCTCCTAGTGATGCTATAAAAGACTCTACATTCTAAAAATATCCTGCGTGATACCTAACATCCTGTTAGAGTTTGAGAACTCTGTCTCTAGAAGACACAAGACTGTCATGCATCCCTGTCATACATACACTGCGAAAATCAGGCTAGAATCCTCCCCTAGGCCGTTGTGTTGTGATAACATGATGGAGATAATGAATGCATGGCCATTTGATACTGCCATGCTGAGGAGAATCTACCCAGCAACAAGATAAGAATTCATCTGCTGATACAAAGAACTGGGTGACAAAGTATTAGTGAAAAGGTATACCAGTCCCATCCCCCACCTAAAACACTGACTTTAACTATTTCTCTATCCCTACTTAGAAAGATCTGAAGTCACAAGTTCCAGAGACAAGCTGCAGCAACCAAGACAGAGACTGCCTTATACCAGCATTTCCTACAGAAGATCCCTGTGAATAAGGACAAGGTTTGAGTTGAGGAATCATATAACTAGTCTTCTGAAACATAAGGCTACTTACTATAAAGGTCAATCCTCAGAGTCTTCAGAGTCCTGATACTTGGATTTTCAGAAAGGTTTCCATTGATCCTTTATATGCACTTTCTTTCAAATGTTTCATAACTACAGGATCAAGATCAAATATTGTTAAGAAAAGATCTGAGATGTGTATGACTTGCCATTTTATTCATGTCAAATGCTCAGTTATTTGCTCATTCATTTTTGAGCACCAACTGTGATCATGGCAATGTGGATTTATGACTGAACTGTAAATTATCCATCCCTCACAAAAGGCTCATAGTTCACATGGATCATTTAAAAAATGGTAATTAAGTTCAATGTGCATGACAGAGACAGGAAGCAGTGTGCAGTGGGCATTTGTTTTGGAGATGAGGAGGAGTGGAAGGCTTTGGGAGATAGGAATGCTTTAACCTGGGTTCTATCTACCATCTACCATTTTCTTTTCTTTCTTTCTTTCTTTCTTTCTTTTTTTTTTCTTTTCTTTTTTTTTTTTGAGACAGGGTTTCTCTGTGTAGCTTTGGTGCCTGTCCTGGAACTTGCTCTGTAGACCAGGCTGGCCTCAAACTCACAGAGATCTGCCTGGCTCTGCTTCCCAAGTGCTGGGATTAAAGTCGTGTGCCACCACCAGCCCAGCTCTTTCATTTTTTAAACAGCATTATTCTTTTTTGAGTCTTTGGGAATTTCACATCATGCACCCCAATCCCATTCACCTCCTAATCCTTTTATGTCTGCCCCTCATTTCTGTAGCACCCCTCAACACCCCCAAAATTAATTAAAAACATAGTAAACAAAAAAATCACCTTGATCCTCTGCCTTCCCTGCCTCTCCAACACCCCTTCATTCACTCTAGTGGCATTGGGAGCTGTAGTGTGTCACAAAGTATACGCTTTTGTCCCATCAGCCCCACCTGCAAATGCACATTGTAATGAATCATGGTTATGGTTCAAGGCCTCTGGCACGCTATTGTCACTGGATTCTTACCAAAACTCTTCTTAGATATTCTGCTGCTGACCTGAGTCATGGAGATCCTGCTGCTATCCTTCAGCAGGATCAATACCTTCATGCATTCCAGCAGGTCATAGATGAGGTAGATGTTAGAGCAGGCCAACCCAAGGCCCAGCAGGTGGGTCTGGTTGGTAGCTGAGCTGGTTGGTCCAGGCCACTAGGACCACCCCCTCAGGAGAGGGGCAGAGCCAGCTCTCCTATACCCATGCTATCTGGGCCAGCTCTCCCATATTAAGGGTGAGGGGTGGGGTGAGGGGTCCAGTAGGGGACAGGGCCAACTAACCCACGGCCAATGAAGAGTGGGGATGGCTCATCACAGGCTATCAGCTTTCAGCACTCAAGATTTCTGTGGTAACTATGGATACCTATGGTAACACAGGCCATGGACATCAGCACAGACCCTGGCTGCAGCAGGACCATGGACCCAGACATGGCCCTCAGCAGCAGCTTGGGCCTAGACCTCAACATGGCCCTGGTTGGCAGCATAGGTCACCCAGATCAGTGTGGCCCTGGTGGCAACATGGCCTTCAGACATCAACATTGTCTCAGGTGGCTGATCAGATCCCAGGCATCCACATGGCCCCCGGCAATAACAGGAGTCACAACTTGGACCCTGGCTGCTGTAGGGTCAAGGATTCAGACATGGCCCTTGGCCGCAGATCAGGCCCAGATGTCTTCATGGCCCCAGGTGGCATCACAGGTCACTCCTTGTACCATTTTCCTAACAGTCTCAAAAGCCATGCTGTGTATGACTCCTGACAGCTAATATAAAATGATTAGTGGCTTCATGCCCTGAATAACTGATGTGGGTATGGACCTCTAGTGTTTCCCAGTAGAAGTTGTCATCACCCATCTAGTCCATCAGGCCAGAACCTGACAATCCTCCTCAACCATTGTCTCCCTCTCAACTCCCTCAAGGAGCCTGTCTGGACTCTATCTTAGGTGTGAGTCCTCGGTTCTCCTTCACCTTACCTTTGACTGCCCCTGCCCCATGCAGCCATGTCATGCAGCCTGCTGCAGTGGCCTCCTGTGTGAGCTGCGTCATTCCTTGCTTCTCACTGGACCCTTTTTCTCAGAGTGTTCCGAGATACTAGCTCATTAGTACAGGTTAAAGTACGCTACTCCTCGGCTTAAAGTGCATGTGTTTCTGCTCATTGAATAAACGAAGTCATCACATAGGTGCTAGGACCCTTGATAAGCCACCAGGCCCCTAAAACCTCATTACTACCCTGCCTTTTCCACATAGGTGATGGTAGGGCTTTTTGCTCAGAACTTCCAATCTTGCTGCTCAGGTGTCTCAACCTCCGTGTGTGTGTGTGTGTGTGTGTGTGTGTGTGTGTGTGTGTGTACGTGTGTGTTAATCGGACCATCTGAGGGAGGCTTTTTGAAAATCTCCCATAACCTCTGTTGCATTCCTCTGACCTTGTCATCTTGATTATTTTACTTGTAGAATGAATTATCAAGCTATCAGACATGATGCCTTAGGGAAGAGGATTCCTGGCTGCCTGTAATCTCCATCAGTAGACACGAAATGTAGTCAAATCACATTAAATCCACACGAAGTGTATGACTTCTCTACAAACACCACTTTGGAGCATTAAGGCCAGTTGCCTGTCTCTGCTGTGCTGTTCACATTCCCTAGCTCTCATGGGAAACTCTGGAGGTGTCATGGATTACCTGCTAATGTTGTTCTTTGACTCATTTATTTGTTCATTGTCTGCCTGTTACACTGAAATCCAAACTTCCTGAGACTCTTGAACGAGCACACAGATCAATAAACATCAGGTAAGTAAATAAACAAACCACTTCTGCAGACAGAGAGCTGTAGTCTAGGAGCAGTGGTTCTCAACCTGTGGGTTGCAAGCCCTCTGGGGGTAGAATGACCATTTTACAGGGATCATATATCAGATATTTGCATTACAATTCATAACAGTAATAAAATTACAGTTGTGAAATAGCAATAAAAATAATTTTATGCTTGGGGGTTACCACAACATAAGAAACTGTAATAAAGGGTCTTGGCATTAGGAAGGTTGAAAAACACTGCTCTAGAGGAAAGGGGCAGGGACTATGTTAGAAGATCAATTTCTTGGATAAAACTCATTTACATAGATCTCCATTTCATGTATAAATTACAACTGTTTTGTCATTCATTGGCTGGTGCAAACAGAGGTCATTGCATGATTACATATATCCTATTATTATTATTATTAATTATTGGTATCATCTCATTTATCCAGCCCATCATTCTGAATGCAGTTCTACTATTGCTTTCATTTAAAAACTGGGAAAATCGAGGACAGAAATGGTGAACTGAGCTCACCTCTAAAATGAATACTAACTAACTGTTTCATTCAGTCACACTGTCCAATCAAGTTTTCATGCAATTGTAAGAATAAGCAGCACGAAAAACTCTGCATCCCACACTCCTCTCTCTACTGGCATTTTCATGGGGGAGGTGGGAGGAGTCTACAGATTTCCCTGGTCTTCTCCCTGCCATTCTTCCCTGGTCAGAGAATTAGAACACCTAAGAAATGCTTTTGCTTGCATACCAGCTCTACTCCTGGCCCAAGGGATACAAGATAAAAGTTAGTAAAAGAAAAAAGAAATAAAAGAAACTCTAGAAATTTGAGGGAATGTTGAGACACTTTGAAACAACTGCAGAGGAGTTGAGGAACCACAGGTGCTTCGTGTCTCTTCACTTCCAGAATCATGTTCAGCTGCCAAATTGAATAATAGGAGACCCAGGATACACTCTAGCAGGCTAAAGCCAGCCAGACATGCCCTCAAAGTAGCAGTTTGGAATGTCTTACTCTGTCTACCGTGAAGATAATGTTAAACATGTTTTAAATCCCCTAATCTGACTTACCTCCACAATTCTATCTTTCTTACGCTTTCTGATTTATAATCATTACAAGTCAATTTCTCTCCCAAGGCAAAATCTTTGGGAATATGCATATACACTACACAGGCATTTGTATGTATTTTTTTCTGCCTGTGCAGCCTACAATGATGCCAATTGTTTTCTCCTTCATTTTTCTACTGCACAGAGAAGCTGCACATTCACACAGTGCCTTCTTGCCACCTGGTGGGAAGCTTAATTTTGCCCTATTTTTCTCCATCTCCTGTCTTCTAAGAGATGATGGAAATCTATGAACGTTAACACAGGGAAGATGTTGGCTGTAAGTACAACTCCAGTGTATTATGACAGAAAGACACAGATGGTCCAGAAAGAAGACCGAGCAAGCCCAGACTGCATGTGAGCAAGAAGCATCCTCCCGCTGTGTTCTTGGGGGCTGGTAATTCACTGGTATCACTGTCCTGTCATTTTTTTCTATGCTCCAGTTTTAGATTGCAGCCCTTGCGATCAATACTGCCCATAAAACCTTATTCTGAAGTGCATAACTCTAACAAATTAGTTACATCCAAATTCAGTGTGCCCGTGGACTTTAAAATATCTGGAAAAAGTGGGGGGAAGTCATGACTAAATGTCCAGCCATTAAAAACCTCCATCAATAATAATAAGAGCTTCAAGTTAATGAGAGTTTATGACACACAGGATGTGATTTGATAATGCCCATGAATGGCTGCACCTAGTGGCTGTCATAGAGTTAGGGTCCAATAAATCATAATTATTTGGTGCCAAACACTGTGTTAATTGCCTCTTATCTATTATCTTGCTTCATTCTCATGAATGCCTTCAAAGTAATAATTATTTTCCCCATTTTACATTTGAGGAGCTGAGTCTTACAGGTCACTGGTAAATGGAGGAGCCAAAATCCCGCCCCCTCCCCCACCCTGTGTGTGCGTGTGTGTGTGTGTGCGTGTGCGTGTGCGTGTGCGTGTGCGTGTGTGTGTGTGTGTGTGTGTGTGTGTGTGTGCGCACATGTGTGGAGAGCTTAAAATCTATTTTATGACCTATGCTCCTATTGTTCAAATCAGTAAGTCAATAAACAAAATAAAAACTCTTTATTCTTCTGCAAAGTCCCAGTTTTCTTGATAGATGGCTCCTTGGCAGGGCTACTAATCTTTCCTACAGTATTACATCTTTCTATTTAGATGGGTATGAAGTAGCAATAAGACCTACCTATAAACCAAAAGTCTCTAAACATATCAGTAAAGGTTTTTAAATAGTTTGGTGTCCACTCAGAGAAAGTCCATTGTTTCACAGGAGTGGAAGGTGCAATTGGTGCTATTCGAAACAGTAAGTGATTACGATGACCACGTCTGCATTAATTGGTGGCAGAAAGGGCAACACCAGAAAGAGCAGTAGTGAGCTTTGGTGGCATGTCAGAGGTCAGCCAGTTTGACGTCATGATAATGGGCTCTGAAGCAGACAACCCAGGATTGAAATCTGGCTCTGCCGTGTACTGATTCTATGACTACTTGCAAGCCATTTAACTACTTGCTTCAGTTTCTCTTTAAAATAACAAGCAGGGGCCAGAAAGTTATCAGCAAACCTGGTGACCTGAGTTGGGTCCCTGTAACCCATATGGTTGAAGAACTGACTCCCAAAAGCTGTGTTCTGGCCTCCACGCGTGCACCGTGACACATACGGGCCCACATTCATGTACACATAAAATAAAAATGAATTCCTTTTCAAAAAGAAAAAAAATAGGGTGGGGGTGACCATTCCATCCCCACTTTCCCCCAGGGTACTCTTGAGTAGGAGCAGCAGGAAATACTCGATAGAGAAACAGACAGAAAATACAGGATAGACTTGGAAGGGCCTGGATCCTAATCCATGGGGCCTGGCTGTCTCTGCCAAAGGGGTTTTAAAGGAATGCCAAGGGGTGGAGCAAAAGACCTTCCCCCAGCATGGACAAGTGCAGACCAACTCAGACACCTGATACTCAGGCCCGTGGTCCAATCATCCTCTTTATGCAGACCAGCTGGGTAAAGCCACTAGGAAACCTAAATGGGCTCCAACAACAGGCATGGGGTTGGTAAAGTACTTGCCTGCAAGCCTGAGGATTCATACAGGGCCCAAACCCCAGGATCACATAAGCAAGCTAGGCACAGTGGAGCTTGTCCTCAGTCCTAGAGCCGGGGACATGGGGACGGGTAGATCCTGTGGTTTGATGGCCAACCAGTACAGGACAGGTTCCATGTTGAGTGAAAGACTTTTTACCACATAATAAGTAAGTAAATGAATGTAAGGTGGTTAGCTAAGGAAGACTATTGGTGAAATTATTAAGGCCACTCCACGTAGTTAAAAGGGAGGTTTATTTAGTGGCATAACTTATAAATGAAGGGATAGGTAGGTTGTAGGGTCTGGCAAAGGTATGGCACAGTCCGGCAGTGTTCTCTGGAGAACTCTGCTCAGTCTACCTCCAGCGTCCAGGGTCCTGGAACCAAGACAGCCCTGGCATCTGGAACTCAGGTCTTCAACGTCCTCTCTCAGCCCTGCCTTGTGACCATTACCAAAGCCTCAATGGGGGTGGAACTTCCAGGTCAAAGCTAGAATGGCTACCCACTACAGAAGACACATGATGCCAACCATTGGCCTACACAGGCATGTGTGAACTGACATACACACACACACACACACACACACACACACACACACGCTCACTCTACACATATTCAAAAATATTTTTAAGATAGAGAAGATTGTCTCACTTGCTTGGTTATGCATTGAAAATAGTAATGAGAAGGTAATATAAAGTATTATTTGGATAAAAAGCTTTTTTCAAAGCTCCTGTTGTTGGAAGAAAGTTAATTATTTAGCCAGGATTATGTAGCTGGTGAAATTAAGGTGGCCTTGATTCTAAAGCCAAGAAGTGTAACTGCTCAGCCATCCTGAATCGAAGAAGCAATTAAGTCTGACCATGAGACTGAATCAGAGGTCAGTGAAGATGATATCAGAATGGTGAGAATTAGAGAAAAATGGCAAAAAAAAAAGTTTAGAATATCTTGACATTGGATGCAATATGTGGATTCAACAGAAGAAATACAAGCTAATGAGCCTCGTGGCAAAAACTAAGAAACGAGATTATTACCTTAATGGACCATTTGCTTCTAAGCATTTAAGCAGTGAAGGATAGAGAGAATATGAGGGTTTCACACACATCAGAAACTATCCTGGCTTCTGAGATACCACACAGATCACTGAATGGCAATATGGGCCTGTATGATAAGTCATATGGAAAAGGCAAGGACATTTATGATGGATATTTTCACATGAAAGCAATGAGGCCACTTGCAAATAATAAGGCATTTTAAAACAGAATGGTATATGCTCATGTTGAAAGAAAAATAAAAACACTCAACAGACTGTGCCAAGTTTCATAATGATTGAAGCACAGTAGGTTTTCTAATCCATGGACAATGAATAATTCTGATAGACTTCTTCAAATGATGTGATCATTCATTCAAAAGCCAGTGTATCCATATCTGCTCTATGCACTCTTACACACCAGTATCTGTTTCAGTTGTGTATAGCCCATTATTATAATCTCCAAACTATTGTGACAACATCTTACATCATACAATTTTGGAGGTCGATACACTGCCTCTTAGGCTCACTTGTCTGTGTTGTTGCGAGGGTTGAACTCCAGAGTAGACATCAGATGGGGGCTGCAGTTAGCCTGCACAGGTGGGTTGAGTGGTTACATTTTTTTCCACATAGCTTTCTTTAGCTCTTAACTTTCTTCCAATGTAGCAATTGGGGCTAGTGCTTCAGGGGGTCAAAACTAGAAGCCTATATATAAAGAACATCACATAGACAGGCCATGCATGGCTCATTCACCTTGTTGCATTTGGGTCTGTGATGAGGCAGCACACCCCTGTGACAGTGTTGGTACATCAAGAACTTCTCACTTCCTGGTGAAGAAGTTCACAACAGAAGGAAGGAGAGAGCAGCTTCTCACAGCCCCCTCCAGAGGAAATTTTAAACTATCATAACCCCTCCAGGTAGACTTGAACTCTTAAAGCTCCCAGCTCTTCCCATCAGCAGCTAGGTGGACAGCAAGCCTTCAACACATGTCAGCCCTAACGGTGGTGTCACAATCCTAAAAGCAACTTAACAGATCTGTGGTATGTTCCTCTTCATACACACCAGCCCCACATGCTGTTGTGAAAAACCAGCAAGCAACTTCGACCTGTTTTCCATCCTATGAGTGGCTATCAGATTTTTTTCCTGCAGTATGCTCAGAAGCACATTCCAAGATCCCTGGAGTCACCCTAGGATTACTGCCAGTTGAGAACAATCTTAACCAGTTAGTCTTGTGAAATGTAACTACAAGTATTCCATGCACTAGGGTACATCTGAGAACAGGAGGCTGCATAGGGTGCTTCCAGGCAAGCATCCCATGCACTAGGGTGTGTCTGAGAACAGGAGACTGCATTGCGTGCTTCCAGGCAAGCATCCCATGCACTAGGGTGTGTCTGAGAACAGGAGACTGCATAGGGTGCTTCCAGGCAAGCATCCCATGCACTAGGGTGTCTGAGAACAGGAGGCTGCATAGGGTGCTTCCAGGCAAGCATTCCATACACTAGTGTACATCTGAGAACAGGAGGCTGCATAGGGTGGTTCTGGGAAGAGAGATGTCCAGTAACATTAGAGAGCTCACTTTGAAGGCTCTTCCCCCTAGTGGAACACCATCATCATCTGCAGCAGGTGAGAGAAGGTAGAGCCTTTGTTCCTGGGACTGGCCCAAGGTGGGTGGTATTCACAATATAGATATGAAACTATCTGCCCATGTGACGACCAGAAAGCTGGAGGTCCCCTTGGACCTAAGTCAGTTCAGGTCACCTGGAGCTTTATAAACATACAAGACAGCAGAGCAGAGCAGCCGAAAGGTTTCCTTCCACTAATGTGTTGTGTGTTTCTCGTCTTCACTTGGATGTTTTGTATATTTACCACAAAACTAAACTGTACACATCCTCTTTCAGTTAACACATGAAGTACAATATGAGCTCATCTCTTCATACTACCCAACCAGGACAGCATAGTATAAATTTCTGAACTATTACTTGTAGTTTTTCAAGTCAATAATTAACTTTATAAGCTGAGGATCCATATGTAATTTACTCTTGCACTTTCAAAATAGGTAATAATATTGAATATTTACAAATAGCTACTAAAGTTTCTATATGTTGTTTGGTCATATATATGTACATATCATACATATCACATACACATATATATGTATATATGTGCATGTGTGTGTATGTATATACTGTAAATGATGATCAGACCCAGATAATTTAAGAAAATTAGCGTGGCACACATTTTGCATGAACTACAGTGGAAGTCAATCAGTCTGCAGTTGCATCAAATGTTTATGATCATGATTTCACCTGGGATCTGGTGATAACTCTGTCAGCATTTGATTTGCACACAATTTTAACCAAATGTGCTTGCTGACACTTGGGGCTTGTTAATATGCTAACAAACTCACACAGCTGATTCTAGTAACTTCTCAATTTTTAATAAAGTATCCCAAGTTCACTTTTTTCTCAGCAAACAAACAAAGGTACAAAAGCTACTGTTTTGGAGTGTTCTGTGAGTAAACCCAAGTGTAACATGGATGAGCCATCACAAGCTCTGTGTATGTGTGTATAAATTGTGTGTGTGTGTGTGTGTGTGTGTGTGTTTTCACCTTCTGAGTCCCTAACCACCCCTTGAGAATCACTACTCTACTGTACAAAACAAAGGTGATCGGAGTGGCAATATCCTTCATAAATGCCTTCTACAGCATGGAAGAAGTCAAAGAGTACCTGTCCCTCGAAGGACCTCAATGAAGAAGAGTGAGCACACTTAGAAGAAAGAGCTGCTCAAGGTACAACCCTGAGAAGCACTTCAGCACTTTGTAGTAACGCGCAGGAATTCATGAGACACAAAGTAACAATGAGCAAATACAGCAGCTGCAAGTGTTACAGCTCTGGAGGGAAGGGTTTCCTGACTTGTCCGGAAGTGAGGCTGTAGCAGGAGGTGCTCTGGAGGGTGGAGCTTCAGTAGGACAGCTGGGGAGGGTGGATCTGCAATAGGACAGGTCTGGAAGGAAAGGTATCCTGCCTTGCCTGAAAGTCAGGCTATACCTGAACCTGGGGTGTGGTGGGGGATGGTCTCCCCACAGGATATAACAGTCCTGCTCCTCTCCTACAGAGAGCCCATTACAGCTGAGCTTTGCTCCATCCACCCCCTAAAGGAACTTCCCAGCAGAGCTCTGCTTCTTCTCTCCAGCCCAAGATGTTGTGTCTTCTGCTTCACTCAGCTAAAGGGAAAACCTCTGCAGAAATGTGGCAATCTCCTCTGGCTCCTGCGAAGAAAAGTTGTTACTTTCTTCTGCTCAGCCTCCCTAAGAGAACATCTCAGCAAGTTTTTTTTTTTTTTTTTTTTTTTTTTTTTTTTTTTTTTTTTTCCTGCTCAGACCCCCTTAGGGAACGTCTCAGCAAGGTTCTTCCCCCAAATTCTTTTAAGAAAGAGATTTATTTGAGAAGAAGGAGTCCAGGATAGTGGCTGCCTCTGCCAGTGTGGGAAAGGACAGTCAACAACTGAATCAGCAGAGGGGCTTTTGTAGAGGGCTTCTTAGGGACAGTGATTCTCCAATTTTCTGCTTAGGGACTGGGTAGTTTTTCCTGGTCAGGGATTGGTTGGTTTCCTTCGTCAGGGGCAGAGTTGCCTCTGGTTTCAGGGCCAAACTGTGTTTCTTTCACTGGCCCTTTTTAGCTTTTGGGGTCTAATCTCAGGGCTAGGGTATTCTTTCTTTCACTGGCTCTGGTTCTAGAGAAAAAGGGCATTTCTTTAGTTCCAGTTTCAGGGTCAGGGTGTGTTTCTTGGATTCAGGGTTCAGGACTAGAGTGTTTCTTTCACTGGTCTGGTTTCAGAGCCAAGGTGAGTTTCACTATCTCTTACCTCAGGGACAGGGTAGGTTTCTTTGGCTGGCCCTTTCACCTTAGAGCAGTTCAGGTTTTAGACAGTGTGAACATTATCTCTACTTACATAGGATATGGAGTTTTAGATAATGACAAAGAGTGATGTGGAGGTTGACAATATTTTAAACTTCAATAGAGGTACCTGAAGTGATCAATTTAGTCACGGCCTTTCTCCATCGACCTGTACGAAGACAAGATGGGAATACTGGTGCACAACCACTGTCCCAGCATGGGGAGGAAGGGACAGACCAGTAATGAGTTCAGGATCAGCTGAATCTCCACAGAGTTCAAAATCCTAGGTTAACCTGAGATCCATAAGACTCTGTGTCAGGGGAAAATGGGGGTAAGAAAACAAACAAACAAACAAACAAACAGGAGGGGAAGGAGGGGGAGGGCACCCAAGGAGAGGGAAGGGGAAGGGAACAGAGACAGAAGGACCTAGAAGAATGCTATCCCTCTTACCCCCTGAGCAAAATATATTGAATTGTGTGGAGACTAAAACAAATTGATGATTTTACTTAGCACAAAATAAACAGTAATCTCCTGTGCTACTGCCGCTCGGTCAGCACTGTTCCTGAGAACCTGGTGTTTCGTCTGCTGCTCTGAGCACAGAAAAGAGGTGGATAAAAAGTGAAGAAGAAAACCGTTCAAGACAACTCCTGATGTTCCCACTCACACCTCCCATTACAACCACAGCCATTTGTACAGCCAGCTCCACAATCGTGAGTGAGCACCACCAGTGGCCTTTTGCAGCAGTCCTTATGGTCATGATCAGTACCATGCTCCCTCTTGGTGCCACATTCCCTGTCTGCTTGCCACTGCTACTGGTGACATGTTAACTCATCCTGCCATGCTTCCATTAGTAAGACCTCTATATAGTCTGCCACCATGCTTTCTCCTGACTCCTATGCTTTCATTACCTCCTTTGTTCTTCAGGAAAGTAATATCAAGACCCATGCATTCCAGGAAGACATCTCTTGGTTTAGTCTGCCTGAGTTAATTTTTGTTTGTTTTATGTCTGTATCAACCTAGGCAGAGCTCCATATCATAACTCTAACCATAAAGTTGTATTATACTATGTTTTGATGATTTTTACTTTACCGATTATTCTCTATGACCTGGAGAGGTAGCTTGGTGGTTAAGGGCACTGGCTGCTCTTCCAAAAAAATCCAGACTCAATTCCCAGCATCCACATAGTAACTCACAGTCATCCATAGCTTCCATTCCAGACAATCTAACACCTTTTCTTCTGGCCTGTGCTGATAGGGGAATGTCTTTTTGTATGCTGTGAAAAAATGTTGCTCTGATTGGTTGATAAATAAAGCTGTTTGGCCAATGGTGAGGCAGAATAGGGTTAGGCAGGACATTCTAACAAAAGAGGAGAAAGTTGAAAAGCAGAACAGAGAGGATGCTGCCAGCTGCCACCATGAAAAGCAAGATGTAAAGGTACTGGTAAGCCATGGGCCACGTGGCAAAGTATAGATTTATAGAAGTGGGTTAATTTAAGATGTAAGATCTAGCTAATGAGAAGCCAGAGCCAATGGACCATACAGTTTGTAATTAATTTAAGCCTGTGTGTTCATTTGGGCCTGAGCGGCTGTGGGACCACAGGGACATAAGGAGCTGGGTGGGCCCAGGAAAACTTTCAGCTCCACTGTGCATACACATGGGACACAGACAAAACACTGATACAAACAAAATAATAATACATTTAAAAGATGAGCATTCCAAACGCAAGAATAATGCCTTGTAATTGGTCAACCTACACCAAGAGCACTTCCTGTATTTTACATACTGATAAGTTTGTTCACATGAGATCAGAGCTCAGTTGGGGTATAAAAACCAAGCAGAGCATGAGATAGAACAAATGAGAAGAGATGAGTGACAAAAGGCAGAGCTAGCAGGTGTTTCAAGCCAAGGTTTGCCAGGGGTCTTTTCTCAAGGAATTAAAGAAAATAAGGCAAAAAGGTGGAAATATCACAAGGTAAAATAAATAGATTCAGGTGTCTCTAAAAGCCATTTGGGAAGGGTAATGGGGAGAAAATGATAGTTTCCACCCTGAGATTGAAATAACTAGAGCGGACCAGAGGAAGAAGACACACTCTGTAGATTAATAAACAGTATCACCTCACTGGAAATCCAACTTGTGGCTCCTGAGCCACACACTAAGCAACACAAAAGTCTACCCTAAAAGCTACTTACTGGTCATAGCTCCTGCTGCTATTAGTCACTGTATAAAATGTGTTCAAACAGGAGTCAAAGTAACTGCAAATGGGAACAAATAAAATACAAAGAAAATGAAGGTAAAAGATCCTTACAGCTTTGCCTGTTGTTGACAGGTAGCCAGTTTGAAGACTTAAATTAGAATCAGCTACACAGAGTGAAACAGTATCATCTTCAGAAACAAGAAAACCTTGAGAGGGAAAATGTAAAAATCTGTGGATTAAAATTTGTCAGGAGAGGTCAGCTAAGCAAATAGGCCTGGAAGTAGAAGCAGAGTTACTGTTTCTAAGAAATAGATAAAAAAGGTTACATAAAAAAAGGAGTGGTCTGTGTAGACCCTAAAGTATAAATTTCCCCGTGCCTGGAGGGATGGGCATGTGGATAAAAGCACTTGCTGATTTTGCAGAGGACCAGGCTCAGTTCCTAACACCCACAGGGCAACTCACAACAGCTTGTAATTCCAGTCCAAGGGAATCTAGCACCCTCTTCTGGCGTCTGCCAGCTCCTGCATGCACATGGTGTACAAACGCAACAAAAACTCATAGATATAACACTTTTTTAAAAGAGTAAATTTTGATCCAGTAGAGGGAAAGATAAACACTGAACAACTCACATCATGGAGGAGGAAAAAGACAGCTATCTTATAGACATATCCCAATCTGATCCTTTAAGCCTTACTATAGTAAATATAATCGAATTCTTTTAGCAGAAATAAATAAAAAAATTAGAGATATTAAGTACATTTCTCAATGACCAACAAAGGAAAAAAGTCTTTATTAAAAGAAATCACTTTCTGAAAAAAATCTTTGAGCAAAAGCTAAAAAACAATTGACATCTATACTTGGGGCAGATTGTAGCCAATTACTCATAAAGTCTGGCTGGCTTAAGATTAAGGTTTCTGAGATATTATAAACCTGATCTTCAGAGAGGGAAATTGAAGGTCTAAATGTTTAAATGATAGCTGTCTGATAACAAAGAATTAAGAACACTTATAGCTTGCTACAGCAGAAAGCCTACACACTCAAGAAACTGAAATTCCTTTTTGGTCAGCTGATGTCTTTAATTACCTTAAAAACAAAAGACTTGTACAAATAACTGTACAAAGAAGTAACCGAGATTGGAAGTGAAGAGAAGATTTACATGGATACTCAGAGAGGAGAAAGCAATCCGCAGAGCTGAGGGCTCATGTGGCCATACAAGGGCTGGGAAGGAAGGCAGAGAATCAAGCTAAAGATTATTCTCAAGCCTTTCTATTTAATAAAGTTTGCTGTTGTTGGTTTTTTGTTGTTGTTTTTCCTTTCTTGGGCTGAACACATCCTTCTTCCTGATTTCTCACTCTTGGAAATGTCTCTTCTACGCCGAATGAACTGCTGCACTCTGGAAGCACCTGTGGTATCACAGGTTCTTAGCCGGAAAGGAATTTTGCCTTGGAGGGAGTCATAGGTCTCACCAAGGCTGATACAAACAATGCCTGTGTGCTGACTTTGTGGTGGGTGTTAAAATTAGTTAACATTCTGGGATTGCTGGGTGAAAGGAAAGTGGTTTCTGCATGTGAGAAGAATGTGAATGTGGGTGGGAGAAAGCTCCAATGAGGTAAACTGAACTGTTTATATTTTCTGCAAAATTCATATTCTGGACTTCTAGAAACTCAATAGGACCTTTTGTAGTCAAGCCTTTTGAGAGGTAATTTACATAAGTGAGAGCTGGGCTCTTAAGTAAGATGACTATGTTCTAAGGAAGAACAGACCCCTCCTTCTCAACGGGCATTAACTGAAAACCGTAGGAGGGTGCAATGAGGGGGTAGCTCTCTGCAAGTCAGGAAGAGGCACCTTAGATAATGCTAAAATACCAAGAGCCTTCCTGCCTCCAGAATTATGAAATGTTCTAACATATAAAGATATTTTTATAAAATGTGCTAAACCTATTTGTTTTATATGTATGAATGTTTTGCCTGTATGTATGTATGTATATATGTATGTATGTATACCATGAGCATGTAATGCCCATGAAGACCAGAAGGAGGTGTTAGATCTCTGTAACTAGAATTAGGGATGGCTGTGAGCCACCATATCAGTGCTGGAAACTGAATCCAGGTCCTCAAGATAGTAAACGCTCTTAAACATTGAGCCATCTCTCCAACTCTATAAATAGTACTTGCTTAAAGCATTATTTTGAGGCAAAAACAACAACAGCAGCAACAAAAACACTAGACATACAAAAATATATGCCATGGGATGTCTGAGGCAGATGAAATTAATCTTTGATGATAGAAATAACAATAGCAGACTGTCAATAGGGGGTGGAAATGAATGGAAAGGAAACATGAATGAAGGGAAAATCTCAGCCATAAGATACAGAGTCTGTGGCATACATTTTATGAAGAAGCTGACTCCATGGTTATGTAACTTCTATCACCTTTAGATCTGAACCTCACATAAGCTTGGGTCCTACATATGGGCAGAGGAGGTCTAGGTGGCCCTTCTCTTTCAGCTGTTGATGGGCAAGGGCTTCAAGAGCTCTGCCCCCATGCAGGAGTCCCTCCCCTGACTCTACCATGTCATAACAAATATTGGGCCTGACTTGCTCTTGTTATTGCATGCTGTTTCAGAACTCTCTGATTGGCTTGCCTTGTTCACTCCCACAAAATTAAAGTAAGCAAACAACCACCATTTCACACCATCCTGACGTATGATGGTCAACCTCCAAGCCAAATTCCGTTTTGTGACAGTCTGCAGCTTGGCTTTGAACCCATGAACTGTCTTTGCAGAGCTTGGACCTGTCTTTGCAGAGCTTGGACCTGCGGTTGTGCATCACATCCAGCCTATCATGTCTTTCTTACTGATCTCCTTTATAACTGCTCATCCATGGGGTCACAGAGAGAAAATTCCTACCATCTTTCCAATGACTGTATTTTTAAATCACATGATCATGATCAACCCTTACCTCACACAAAAGAGCTGTTCTTTCCTTGAAGCAGATGACAAAATCTAAAGGAAGCTGTTTATTTTCTTATAGTAAGGGAGTAGATGCATCTAAGTGACTGAGGATCTAATGTTCTTTTATGCCTCAGTGGTCTAGGACACGGATTCTTGCTTGCTATTTGTGTACCCAGTGTTCCTGCTGAATATATAATGGCTTACACAATTTCTTTTGCTAATTTGAAATATTTCTGTATAAATTGAGTTGGTGCTAAAGCTATTCTATCCTTATTTATAATACTAATTGGTTCACATTTGTTTGCATTTTAACAAATGTGAGAGTCTAAATAGTTAGTATAAACATCCTTGAATAGTAGCAATTTTAGACACAGTAGTCAGTTGTACTTTGTTATTATACCTGTTCTCAAAGTGGCTGTGAACTGACTTGTTGAAGGAGCAAACAGATTTATTGGGAATATGATTTTAGCAAAAGCCATATGGTCAAATCTTTTTATTAAAAAGAAGTTTCTGGTTCTTTTAAAGTGCAGAAAATTTAACATTGCTTACGAGAACATATTAACTATCTATAATGATGGGTTTCATTATTGCATCTTTATAAATGTACATGAATGTATTTCAATCACTACCTCCCATTGACTTCTTTTGTCTCCTCCTACCTTCCTTTAATTTGAATTTCTCTGGAATGTTTTTATAATTTAAAGTCTGAGCATCCTATCATCCCTCTGCCTGAGGAACAGCAATTATAAACATATTGTTCAAAATATGTTTTATTTGCTACATTAAACAGCTGTCAGTGAAGGTAAAATGTGCCACTTGCTCTGTGAAAAAGATAATTCACTTAGGATTTGATCATCTGAACACAGCTTGTCAAAATATGACAAAGGCTGGGAAAATGATTCTAATAAACGATAATTTCAGTTGATGTCTTCCACTTCCAACCAAGTGGTAGAGGAAGGGCCAGTGGGAGGAGTTTGTTTCAGTTACCAGTCTAGAACAGGCTCAACACAAGTCAAGATCTGCTCCACTGGAAGTTATGTCTCTCTTGCAAATGGTGAATTATCGCACAGCTCATCTCACATTGTCTGTTATCTGCAGTGCGCTTCCTTCCAAAGGAGAAGGGCTTGTGATGATAAAATATGGCCTTGGGGTTTGGTAGAAAACCGGTATTCCCTTTTTAATCATTTTAAATTTATTCTTCTTAGGAAAACTCATTTCTCCAATTAGGGGGAATAATGGTGGAATGATTTAAATTTTTTAAATTTTAAATTTTAAAAATTATCCAAAATTTGAAGTTTCTGGACAACAAATAATCACAATCAATAAAATCCAATGGCTTTCATTTTTGTTTCTTAGAACTCCACCCAAAAAGTGTGTGTTTTTGCCACTTCGTCCTTGTTCAGTATTTCTCGTGTGCATGAAATTCACTTATGTGGAGGGGTGTGGACATGTGGAGGCCAGAGCTTAATTAACATCATGTATCTTCTTCAGTTGTTCTCTTCCTTTCTTTTTGAGACAGAATCTCTCACTGAACTTGGAGCGCCTACCACACAATGACTGGCCAGAGAGCCCCAACGCCATGCTTCAGTCACCCCAGCACTAAAATAAAAGTATGCACCACTATCCCCAACCTTTGTTAAGTGGCAGCTGGGAATTTTGACTCAGGTCCTCAAGCGCTCCATCTACTGAGCCATCTCTCCAACTCTAATTTGTTATTTCTAAAAGTCGACTTTTCTAAAAGTTCATATTAAGAAGTCCATTGTTTCAACCTACTTGGTCCCTGTCTCTGAATACATTAGACTTGAGCACTGTCTCTTCATGGGGCTTGACGGCATTGTCGAGTTCTTCTATAAAATGAGTCTCTTCAGTATCTGTTATGAGGCAATTCTGCCAACAAAGACTCCTCCTAATTTTTAAGTGAAAGTGTCTTTATCTTTCTTTATTTTTGAAGAATGAGGCTGCTGGATCTAGAAAGACTGGCTTCTAGTCTATTGTTATTTGCTCTTGCCTCTGCCCACTGTGGTTCTGACTCACAACACAGCAGTTAACCTCCTGGAGGCCCCTTTAAGATGGATGCTCTTTAACTGCTCCCCCACTGGTCTCTCCCCCAGCTCAACTATCTCAGTCCTTCACTTCCTCATGCCCCATCCTCGCCTCTCTATTGCCTTGCCTCATCCCCAGTTTGAGGGGCCCCTGGCAGTGGGATCAGGATCCATCCCTGATGCATGAGCTAGCTTTCCGGAGCCCATTACCTGTGGTTGGATGCCTTGCTCATACTTGATACGGGGGAAGGAGCTTGGACCTGTCTCAACTGAATTGTACCAGGCTTTGCTGACTCCCCAAGGGAGCCCACATCCTTTTGAAAAAGGGGATGGGGGAGGGTTGGGGGCAGGCTTGGGGGAGCAGGAAGAGGGATGAGAGGGGGATCTATGGTTGGTATGTG
Source organism: Onychomys torridus (assembly GCF_903995425.1). Taxonomy (NCBI): domain Eukaryota; kingdom Metazoa; phylum Chordata; class Mammalia; order Rodentia; family Cricetidae; genus Onychomys; species Onychomys torridus. The sequence goes on from NC_050443.1 coordinate 35,817,177, forward strand.
AATAAAAAAATTCTTAAATTAAAAAAGGCAAATGTAGCATGAATCTTAAAGAGTTCTTATTAATGAAGTCAAACCTGAGGCCAGTTATTGGGGTGATTGCTGGAAGGTCAGAGAAGCAGAACAAGCCACAGCTATCTTGCCTTGCTAGTTCCTCAGGTGATCCTGTTTCCTCAGGCTGGAAGCTTCTGAGTCCTCCTCCACATGAATCTCAGCTGAACTGTGTTGCTCCAAAGCCTGGATGCTTAACCAACCAAATGCTTAACTAACTACATGCTTTTTTCCCTAGTTCCTGGTCCTCACGCCTTATATACCTTTCTCTTTCTGCCCCCACTCCCTGGGATTAAAGGTTGGGTTTCTGGAATTAAAGGTGTGGGTCACCATGCTTAGCTGTTTCTAAAGTGGCCTTGAACTCAGAGATCCTGGCTAGCTCTGCCTCCCAAGTGCTGGGATTAAAGGCGTGCACCACCACCACCCAACTTCTGTTATCGCTTACTCTTCCCATTTTCTAGCCACCATTTTTGGCTTTGTTCTAGTGGCTGTCTGTTCTCTGACCCCAGATATGTTTATTTCGGGGAACACACAATATTTCAGGGAACACAATACCCACCACAGGCAAAAGAAAAAAAAAAAAAGATGGATGCTCACTTGTGTCTTCCTGCTTGTAAATACTCTTTGCTCTTCATGAACTGGACCTTGAAGACTCCAGGTGGGCTCACTCTGAGATACCTTGTGTACGTTTTCTTGTTCTTGGCCACTGTTTAAAGGTTTTTCATTGGGTTTGGACCTTTCAGCCTGTTTCTCCATTTTCTCCACTTTTTGTCCTTTGTGATACCTTTTACAGAATATGACCATGTTATAGCAGACGGTGACCTACTTTAAATTTCTGGCCTGTTGACTCTTCGTTTGAACACCCTACTGAATTTTTTCACTTTTATGACTGTACTGGTTAAACTAAAGAATGGTTGTACACATACCTTTACTGTTATTCTCAGACTTTCCAGTCATTCTTGAGTTGGTTTATTCTCCTTAAATCTTTTATTGTAGTGTCATTCACTGGCTCTCATTTTTATTCAGATATTCTAGAGCTGAGCCTTACTGCGCTCTCTTCCATCACCATATTAAAGATAATGCTTTGGACACCAGTCCCTTCTCCCAAGGTCCATCACTAGCTGCTATTTCTGCCATTGACTGTTTAGTCACTTTACTGAACTAATTAAGCACATCTGTAGTACTGGTTGCCAGAGACCCCTGAAGTCTCTGCTCATTTAACTTAGTAATCAGCTAGTAATTAGACAGAGACTTCCCTAAACACCTTAACCTAATAAGTGTTGTTCTTTATTAAAGACTGAGCTGGTGTGTGTCCAGGCACACCTTCTACTTTCCCGTGGTTTATGACTTGCCTTAGTCTCTGATTTCTGCTTGCAAGTAGCTACTTGTTCTGGACATACCCCAAGCCTGTACATGCATGTGGCCACCTAAATCCCCATGAAGGGTTAGAAGTTTTCAAATACTTCATGGAAATCCCATATTTAAATTTTTTCCCTTTGGTCATTCTCTTGTTTTCCTGCACATATGTTGCTTTCTCAGCGATCTGTGGCAGCAGCCAGGAGACCCTCAATTCTTTTCAACCAAAGCACCAGAGGGAAGTCAGTTATGAATGGACTGAGGCCAGTCAAACAAAGCGCTGTGAGTGGGGCTTTTCCAGGAAGCTACCTTGAAACCCAAGGTGGGTTGACGTGAATTTTATAGAATGTATTATAGGAGGAGTGACGACAATTTACATCTGGTTTAAATAATAGAGATGGCTGTAGTTAAATAAGAGAGACCACTTAAGGTGGGAGCTCCGTCTGGGTGAGAAAACAGAACCATTTGAATCAAAGCAGGTTTAGGAAGAACTGGTAGACAGAAACGTAGACTTCACATAATTGGTATTTAGATGCAGATGCATTGACTGCTTAGATCCAGATGCCTTTCATTCAGTTTTTTTTTTTTTGTCATGTTGGGGGTGTGGGGATGGAACCCAGCCCCCCCCCCCCCCGCAGGTAAAGAATACCCTAACGTGCTAAAACTGTAACTGTCACGTGTTATTCACATTGTGTCTTCTTAAAATATAAACTTCCTGTCTACAAGATTATCCAGATTGTTAGGTATCATTTCCTTCTTAAAAAAAAAAAAAAAAAAAAAAAAAAATCCTGTCTATAGAATTGCATTTCTTCCTCTTTTCTCTAAACTTGTTTACGTGAAAACTGGGGAGGCTACAAACCTTGGTAGTGACTTTTTAAAGACATACATTGATCTATTTGAGCATAGGGAGTTTGGAATATGGAAAAGTAAGAATTGAGAAGCAGCTGAGAGTTCATTATGTCCAACCTGTCCCTGGGTATCCATTGGCTTTCAGCAGCCCTTATTAGGATTCAGGAAGCCTGTATTTGGATACTTATGATGGAAGTAAATTCATTGCCTTGCAAATAGCCTATACCACATTGGTATAAATTAGATTCTTAAGGTTTTCCTCAGTTTACTCCAGATCTGTTCCACTAAACAATCTTCAGGGTTCTCCAGAGCAGATTCTCTTAATTTCTGCAATGACACTTAGGGCTGGGTGATTATCTACTGGATGTGCTCCCCTGTGCATTACAGAGTTGTAACAACATCCCTGCTGTCTATTCATGACAAATCTCTACAGCATTTCTTATGTATTCCTGATAACCAGAAATGTCTACTGGCATCGCCCAATGTCCCTTGCAGGGTATGTCAGCAACCCATCTGTGAACCACTGCTCTAGAATAAGCCAAAAGAACACAGATAGTGTACTCTGACCTGTTCACAAAACCTCACTGTCATCTATTCAGCCATGCTGTGTGACTATGGCCAAGTTACTAGCCCTCTTTCAGATTCAAAGTCTAAAAATGTAGGATTGCTTATCATCTTTGTAGTAATGAAATCAGATTAAGTAACAAAGGATACAAATCATATGAGCTGTTTCCTGAGACTCAGGAAATGAGCCACAAACATAAGTTACAGATTCAAAGAGTTCTTCCTGGAAGATTGACTCTCAGATAACACTACATGCCAAGATATATAGAACTGAAATAGAACATTGAGTAATACATGACTAGGTGCTTGTACAAATGGAAAAAAACGTTTTCCACAGTATAGAGTAGTCATGAAATGTGGGCATATTCAGCCTCTAAAATATCCCAAATGAACGTTATTTCAGCCCACAGGTTTTGGGATATAAAGGCATTGTCAATCACTTGGGACTGTGATACACTCTCTGGAGTCTAGCCTCAAAAAGTATTATGTTTGTGGCCTGCAATTAAAAAAGCAGTTGGAGAACTTTAATGAAGATGGAGAAACACATTCCCATGAATAAACACACCTCCCAGGTTTTCAACTAGCAATTACCAACTAGCAATGCAAGAATTAATTACATTCAAACTGGTACAGTATGTTTTGATGCCATTTGATTTGAATTGTATTCAGTTATGAAGTTCAAGAAAGAACACACTCATTTCATTTACAGATGAAAAATGTCTAGATGCTAATACATGATTTTTCTTCTTTCCATAAATGGATATTCCAGATAAAATACAAAACCTTCAGAGTAGTTCAAACATCAGATAAACAAGAAACAATTCTTTAGTGTTATTATGACTCAAATGTTGCATGAAGCACACCCATACTGAAAGGCTTTCAACTATTAGCTTATGTTCAGATTTAACTCCCTGGGCCTCGGTTTTGCTTGCTTGGTTATTCTCAAACTGTCATTCATAACATGAGACATTCAGATGAGCAAATAGCCATGTACTCTCCACTCTGGAATCCATGGTCTCAGCCCCCTCTCCAACATTTCCACCTCAAATAGAGAACAAAAAAAAAAAAAAAAAAAAGTTTTGTTCTCTCTGGGCAAAAGATAATGTCCATGCATAATATCCTTCAAAACCATGGGGTTCTAACTACGTTGAGTATCTAAGTCCCCCTTGACTTTCAAACCACAGGCGTTATTCATATCTGAATATCTGGAGCTGCAAGCCCCAGATGAGAGAGAACATCTGACATTTGTTTTTCTGGGTCTGGATGACTCCACTCAGTATGATTGACTCTTTCTAGTTTCATTTGTAAGCTAGTTCACAATTTCATTTTTTCCCTTACAGTTCAATAGTGTTTCATAGTGTATATGCACCACATTTTCATTATCCATTTGTCTGCTGATGGATATTTCCATTTCCAAGATATTGTCAACATCTTGCTATCCAGAGTAGCAATGAGTGGCTGAGCAAATATATGTGTAAGGTCCTTTGGGCAAAGGCCAAGGAGTAGTAGAGCTGAATCATGCAGTAGAATTACTTTTAGCTTTGTGAGAGTTCTCACTGATTTCTGGAGTGTCTGCATGAATTGCCTTCCCACCAACAGTGGATGAGGCTTCTCTATCCCCCCAAACTCAGCAGCATTTGCTGTCAGTTGTTTTGCTGGTCTTTGCCATTCTCAGAGGGAAGAGAAGAAATCTGTTTTTTTAATTTGCATATCCCTAATTGCTAAGGATGATGAACATCTTTTGAGGTATTTATTAGTCGTTTTTATTTCCTCTGTCTTTAACTCTCTGTTTAGATCCCATGCTCAGTTTTTAATTGGGCTGTTTCCTTGACTCTGTTTATTGAGTTCTTTGTATGTTCTAGACATTAATCCTCTGTCAGATGCACAGCTGATAAAAATTACCTCCCATTCTATGGATTTCTTTACTTAGTTGTTTCCTTCACTGTATGGAAGTTTCTTGGCTTTATGAGGTCCCAGCTGTCAATTTTTTAACCTTAATTCCTTGACAAATGGAGTCCAGTTCAGAAGCCCTTTCCTACACCTATATCTTGCAGGATACTGCTTATGCTTTCTTCTATCAGTTTTAGTACTTTGGGTTTCAAAATGGGGTCTTTGATAGAGAAATCATACCCATAGTATCTATCACTCTGCCCCCCCCCCAAAAAAAAGAATCAAAGTCTATCAAGGACCACATCTTAGCTCTTTTAACAAGCTTTCCCATCTTGGGCCTACAATACATGTATTCAGCCATCAAATCCAAGCTCAGTCCAGGCCTTTTCTGTTAGTTAACAGCCACTCATTGAAAGAGTTGTGTAATTACTGTCTTAGTGAGGGTTTCTATTGCTGTGAAGAGACACCATGACCACAGCAACTCTTACAAGGGAAAACATTTAACTGGGGCTGACTTATTTAGTCCATTATCGTCATGAAGGGTGGCACACAGGCAGACATGTTTCTGAAGAAAGAGCTAAGAATTCTACATATTGATCTGCAGGCAGCACACTGTTCCACACTGGGCGTAGTTTGAGCACAGGAGATGTCAAAGCCCACTCCCAACAGTGACATACTTCCTTCAACAAGGCCACACCTACTCCAACAAAGTCACACCCCCTAATTGTGCCACTCCCTACAGGGCTATTTTCTTTAAACCACCACAGTTACCATGTCTGAACAAATACTATTTTGAACTGTAGTGAATTTCCACATTAATAAGAAATTAGACATTACTTGATTGCTAGCTCCTTTGCTTACTTTCTATTCTCTTGACAGGGCAGGAAGTGAGCTCATATATCACTGTGCATGGGAAACGGTTCAGGACTCTTTGAAGAGCACAGGCAACTTCACTTGGCAGTATTTCGGGGTGGGGGAGGGAGCTGAAAGACATCAGGTCTCCTGTTCTTTGTTTCTATGCAGTCTTCAAGTGTAAATCAAATGAGTTCCTAACTCAAAGTCACTGGAGCATCTAGGAGACTGAGATAACCAGGAAAGCCACTGATTCATTAATTGTCTTCATTCTTAGTCAGTCCGGACCAGACAAAAACTACCAAATGATATCGAATTGCAACTGTAAAACACACACACACACACACACACACACACACACACACACACACACACACACCAGACTGCACAGAAGCTTATCTTTGTGAAGACTTATATCAGTAAGTCTATAATAATACATGCTTTCTAAGATTTAATTTACAGGGGAACTCTTTTATCAAGTTAAGGCAAAGCATTGTCTTTTCAAAGCATTGTCTTTTGTTTTATCCCCAAATTTTAGCTTTCCTGGGCAGTAAGACCCGTCAATACTGTAACTTTAATTTATTCATCCATGTTCTGTGATCTCAGAACATAACCCAATGCCAGACAGAATCAGTAATTCATGAGTAAAGAGGCTTGTCTGGATAATTAAATGAGGTACAGCTTACCCTCTGCTTTATCAAAAGTGAGATGATACTTAGATCTGGTTTGAAATAAATATGCATTATCTCAACTTGCCCAAACCTGCCATGCATATCATGGCTCATTCTGAGCATCACTTACCTCGCCAACAGAAAGTGCTTTTCCTGATAACCAGGCAGCTAATTAATAATCACTCCAGTGTAAATCTTAATACAGTTATTGATGTATAGTAAAAACAAGTTTGAAAATGTAAAGCTAATTATTAAGGCAATTAAATACATGGCCTTCTGTCATTTATATTTTGATTATGGACTACTGTAGTATGGACTGAAGTTAACTCTTACACATTGCATTATCTGCCCTGGAATGCTTTAAATAATAATAATAATTCTAAAATCACTTATACATCAGCACTACAAGTGCCCCTGTATTCAGAGATGTTGTAGGCACAGACATTGAGATGTAAATACTGAGAAAATTGTCTTCCTCCTTAGCCTGAAAAATTGCCCATCATTTAACTGCAATTACACAGCCAGGGATTTCTGCACCAGATTTCAGTTTAAGGATTTAATATTTCTTGTGTTGACTAATTGCTACATCTCTACCAAATGCTCTTATATTCAATGTCACAATGCCACATTTAAAATGATTTTATTTGCACACCTTTTAAGACTTTTCCTATTAATAAATTTACCTTTTGTTAAGACAGAATCCTATTATACAATCCTAACTCACCTGGAATTCGCTATGTAGAGCATGCTGTCCTTAAACCTGCAGAGATCTACCTGCTTCAGCCTCCTGTGTGCTGAAATTAAAGGCAAGTGCCACCTAGCCTAGATTAATCAACTTATTTCTTTTTGGGGGGGTGAGGTTCGAGACAGAGTTTCTCTGTGTAGTTTTGGTGCCTGTCATGGATCTTGCTCTGTAGACCAGGCTGGCCTGGAACTCACAGAGATCTGCCTGGCTCTGCCTCCAGAGTGCTGGGATTAAAGGTGTGTGCCACCGCCACCCAGCAACTCATTTCTTTTTGAAAATCCCATCAGAACATGTTAAATGTTGTGACTGATTGATTGATTGGTTTCTGTTTTGTTTTGCAGAAATGTCTTATAGATACCACATAGAAAGGAAAAATATGATACAAACAAGAGATAAAAACAGGCAGTGCTATTTGTTCACTGACGAGTTCTCTAGGACAAAGTTATAACTTATATTACAGAGCCAGAATTTATAAGCAGTACAGAGCTTTCTTTCATCAGGATTAATATTAGAGAGAAACGGGATTTGCTGGAAACCTGCTCAAAATACCCTGCTAGTATTCCCATCTCTTAGATGCTCAATGTTCCTGTTTCATGGTATCATTATCTTTCTCTGAATTTTAAAGTTACTGGCAATCTAAAGAATCAGCTGTGTGTGTCTTGTCTGGGTTTGCTTTCATCTCCCCAGCTATGTTATGTGGTTGGACACTGAGTTCAGGAGGATTTGGAATTGCTGAAGATGACGTGTCATACAGCAGAGAGGAGTGGTTCTCTAGGGTCTACTGTCAGCCTCACATTCATTTCCTGTTACTACTCTAACACACACTGGAGGGCTCAGAACATTTGAGGATCTGACATATGTCATCCTGGTCCCCAATCTATATGTCTGAATGTTTGTGTTTCTTGTGGAGATAATGGAGAAGGACCCATCCCAGAATGTTCCAGCCTTTGGAGGTTTTTCTCATGGGTCTACTTACTGAGTCCTCCAAAGCAGTAATTTTCCATATCTCTGGCTATTCTCACCATCACATATTTCCTGACCCTGACCTCAGCAGGGGAAGGATCTTTTATGACTCATCTAATTAGTGTGCTCATGTAGACCACCCAAGACTGCCCTTCCAAAGTCTCTTTCCCCACACAAGGCAACTGTTCCAGGCCCCAGGACTATGGTACGTGCGTCTCTACTGACCACATGCCTCTGTGTCACCAGTTTGTGGCATTAGTGATTCATTTTACTTCTCTAATTCTTAGTGATGGTTACTCACTGTCTGCTTGGGTAGCTTTTGTTCACTTAATTCCCATCATTCCTTGTTGTACAGGCTGTTACAGGGCCTAAATCTGATGCTGAATGATTTGTTCTTTTTATAATAAAAGTTCAAGTTATAATGGTCTCAGATTTGTCTATCAATTTTGTTATTCAGCAGTTCACTAAATATCACTAAATACCGGGTGTTTGCTCTGTGAAGAGAGACACTGTTTTGTAGATACCATGGTGGACATACAGACAAGGTACTTACTGTCCTATAAATTCAAGCACAATCGATAAATTTCATGCAACTGGAAGAAAACTGAGTGGCTACCAACGCTGGGGTGGAAAGGAACAATATTCCTCAAGATGGAAGCTATCTTTGTGGCTCATCTAATTAGAGGACAAGCAGAAAGATCCAATACAAGCTGAGATCAGCCTGGTTAACCATTAAGGGAGCAAGGTTCATCTCCTCCTCTCATTCCAGAGAAAGAGTAGGGCCTAGGGCAGACTGCAATTTGATCTGTTCCTGGAACAACTCTCAGATCTGTTCATAAGGTTTTCTTTATTCAGAAAATCACAGCTAGTCAAAGAGCAGAAGCTTAGCGCCCCATGGAGGAATGTGCCTTAAGTGAGACCTCCACTTTGTACCCCGTCCCGGACACTCAGAACACAGCACACAAGAGGGAGCTAGAAGACTGAGACCTCCACTTTGTACCCCGTCCCGGACACTCAGAACACAGCACACAAGAGGGAGCTAGAAGACTGTGAAAGCCAACAGGGAGGACACAGTTAGATAAGAGTGTCTCTGGGACACGACAAAGCCCTCGTACTCATGAACTCACAGTTTGATTTCCTACATAAGACCTTCACAAGATTAGGTCAGTTAACATTCTAGTAGAGGAAGAGAGACTCACCAAACCCCACCTCTCACCAGGGAGCTTCTGACAGCTGATGGATACTGAGGCAGAAAGAATCAGCTTTCTTTGGGATGTGGCTCTGGTAGGCTGGCCATGCCTCATTGGATATCCCACACCATAGATGGGTATATGCGCATATATGAGTACCAATTAGACTCACTGGGGTCTAAAAAAATAAGGAGAAAGTGAAAGAGGACACAAAGCTGGAAGGGGCACGTGACAGTGGGGGGATCTGGAAGGATCTGAAGGAGAGGTGGGGGCAAACCTGATCAAAATATATCATAACATATATGAAATTATCAAAAATCAAACAAAATTATAGTATTATGAAGGTCCACTGACATAGAAAAAGCAGCACAGAAGAGAAAAATAATAATAAATAATAATGATAATAATTATTTTATTCATAGTTTCTACCAGATCTTGCCATTAGCCTGTTTTTATGTTTCTGACACCTCATTTTATTCAACACCTTATTCTTTCCTTTGTCTTGGGGTTTTGTCAGTGGGATTTCCCTGAACTTACTTGTCACTTCTCTTGACCTTATTAGTTTATTTTTTCTTTGCACCCACTATAGATTAGCACCTTCCTATGCATACCACGTTTACACAGTTTGTTTCATCCTTGATGGCCTGATGGTCCATGAGCATGGAATATTCAACATGATTCAATATTTATTATATTAAGTGAGAAGCTATAAATGGTTTGCTTTAATACAGGAACATTTAAATTCAAGTGTTTCTCTACCCCCAAAGAACTTCAACTCCGTTTTATTTTTCCACATATAATGCCTGAGGAAAATTTGATTATGAAGAACAAGCTGAGGTTAAGAACTGAGTCTTGTCTATAATAACATAAAGAAAATTAATGAAACTATAAACTTTCAGAGCGATGACCCAGTAGGTAGGATTTGGGTTCCCAAGGCTGAGTGAAAATGTTGTTAAACAACATATGGACACCCTTTAAAAATCTACACTCTGGTTTTAGATGCTCATTAATTATGGAGGAAAAGCTGTCTCCCCTTCCATAAATATAAGCAGAAACAAACACCTTGATGGGCTTCAGGGTGCTCTGGGATAGGCTGACTGAAAGTAAAACAACTAACAAGGCTTCTACCCACATGGAGGAGTGATGGTCCCTCATCCCGGGATGCAGATGTCCCTGTGAGTGAGTTACTGTTGCCTGAGCTTTTGTTTGGCTGCTGGGTGAACACAACAACATTTTTCTAGAATGTTTAATTTTCCCCTTCAGTGCTACTTCCTATTCTCTCTGTCACATAATCATTGTTGAGTTTTCTGTTAACTCACACAAAGGTTAAATTGCCAAGATTTACAACCTGCATCTATTGGTATAGAGCAGCTCCCTCGGAAGTTGAGGTTGGAAAGTTACAAGTTCAAGTCCTTTACAGAACAACTCAATGAAACTGTCTCAAAATTTTAAAAGGGAGCTTGGGTGCAAAGCTCTGGGTTCAGTTCCTAGTACCACAATAAAAGAAAAGGATTTATAAATGTATGCACACCTGTGTATATAAACGCATACTCACAGGTACAGAGAGAAAAGACATGCAGAGTGATTCAGCTATACTTTTCAGGGGGGAAAAGGGTACTAATCCTAAGAATATTTTTTTAAGTCAACCAACTGAGCAGTCCATGCCGCCACTCATTACAGCAGGGCTTAAAACTGTGAATAGCCAGGAAAGTCTTCTAAAAGTTGTCTTTTTCAAAATCAATCTGAGATTTTTAATGAAAATATCAAACAAATGGAGCACAAAACTCACAAAATGACAGCATGGGGCAAAGAGGGTTAACCAAGTGAACAGAACAACTTCAAGGTACACAGATAAAACTGTGAACTTCTGTGATTGCTCCACGAAATGTCTTGACTTCAGTCAAAATGTGGAGTACTTTTTCAATGCTTCTCTTCTTTTAAGTTGGGTATATTCAGTCTCTGCACCAAACTGGAAAGAAACTAAGATGAGACACCATGGTTAATGTCTAATTTCAATGAAGCCATGTGAAAAATAACTATAGCGACAATGGACTGGAGAATTTTGTCTCCTGGAAGTACACAAAGAGAATCATAAATGAAACCAGAGCAAAAACGCAGTGAAAACATTTGGACTGAAACATTAGCACACAATAGAAAATCGCGACTGAAAATACAGTTCATCTAGAATGGTGCCTCCAAGTATTTTGATACCTCTGCACACAATACAAACAATTCCCCTAAAAATATGATTGACAGAGTCAATTAAGGGTGCTGGCACTTGTAGACTAACTGAAAGGCTGCAGGCAGCTTTAAGAAATTGTACAAATAAATCTACACTAAACTTCTTTCACAAAAATATCAATGACCCAGTATTGCAGATAGGTACAACCAAGAAATCAGTTCATAAAAATATATTAAGAGTGATTATGAGGCTTATGTTACTCTTAATGAACATAATCAAATGCTGGATACTATCTAAAATGTTGCTTTCATGTGCAAAAGATGTGAGTTATTTTTCAAAATACTTACTGCTTTCTTTCCTCCAGCCCTCACATTTAGATCTGGGATCTGCCTTAAATTAATTTTTGGACATTGACTGGCAAGTCTCAAGGTTCCCTTTTTTGTTGGGCATCTAACAGTTCCACTGATATTTATGAAACAGACCTCTTGTCACTCGATTAAATCTCATTAGTGTCTTTATCAAAATAATTATTTCTCTTTTATACCAAAACAGAGAGGGTAATTACTTTGCTAAACAGTCATTATGCAATGGAGCACAAAATGTCCTTATGGGAACCAGAGAGAATCTGAGGGCAGCCAGGACAGGGAAACAGCCCTCACATTAGCTTCGCTTCACTGGTCATTTCTTCCTAATGTTTCTCCGTCATTCTGGCTGTGAGGAACAAACACCGAGCTGTGATTTCAATCGTGGCTCCTTTGCTCAAGATGGTTTTGCCCAGTTACCGATTTCCAGATGACCTTGACATGAACAGCTCCCTAGCTTATTCCTGGAACAGCACGACCCCTTAACAATAGTCTGTGCTCAAAAATGTTCATAGCTGCTAAAAATATAATGGTAGTACCGAATCCTGAAGTGGCCTAGCAGGTGACCTTGGTCATGGCACATATCAGCCCCCTGTTCTTATCTTCATCTATCCAATGACAGTGTTAGATGGTTGATCTTAAAACCCCTGGGCTCTGACATTATGGATTCAATGAAGGAGCTGGAAGGCTTGGCGTGATTAACAGCCAGGACTTCCTCATTCATTTCTGTCTTTGATAGGAGGGGAAAGAGTAAAGTTATTTCTTACCTCACTCCTTTTATTCAACAGCCCAATCCAATTAATTCCAATTAAAATTTGTAGTTTTAATTACTTAGTCTGATGGATTTTTTTACAAAGCCCCCTACATGTAAATCTTTGCCCTCCCTTTTCAGCCCGGCAGCTGCCTAGAGCTTTATAATTTCTGCTCCTGAAACCCATGGAGGGCACCACCTCTGATTCATTATTCTTTGTTCCTTTTTATTGATTAAGCCCGTTTCCCCTCTTCTCTCCTGATAGCGATAACACTTTGCTTAAACAGAATTTTAAAGAGTGTTATAAAGATGTTAAATTATCTTGACACTGTTTCATTCAGAGGAGTATTAAAGATGGTTAAAGTGGCCCCCACCCCAGTTGAAATAGGTCAATGTCCCAGGTGTCTGTTGTTAATCCTGCCATTATCCCCTAGCTGCTCTACCTGTGGCCTGCTAACTCCTAAGTCATAAGGAGTAGAAGGAACCCCCTACACCTAGATACATCCTCACAGCATTCATGGTCATAGATAACTATGTGCACTTGGTTTTTATTTTATTGTATTGCAAAATCAGTAAGAACATGAGTTTTTGTGAGGACAAAAATGCCCGCTCCATGTTTTCAATATTTGTAACATCCAAAATAATAATTGGATGCATTCACCAGCTATAAGTTTTAAGTGAATGAATTAACTAAGTGTAATTAATTGTAGCCTAGTTATGTTACTTGAAGATTCTCATCCTCAATTAACTGCAGTTTGACATTGCATCAACACTTCTTCAACACTGACTTTGCTGGGGACACTGTGCTAAGCATTTACAGCAGTATGCCTCCTCTTACTACACCAAATAACTCCACGAGACAAACTCCATTGTTCATTTTCATTCTTTAATGATTAAGCTCGGAGTTAGAAAAGATAATTTACTCAGGTTTTAGAATTCACAAGTGACAAAAACAGAATTACGACTCGATTAAAAACAGAAAAATTGAAACGTTGAAACATCCATTCATATAGACCACCATCATTCTAACTTTTCCTTCCAAGACTACTGGTTTTAGCTAATGGTGTCCATGTTTTTAAATGTACTATAATTGTTACATGGCGCAGTAGCTACTTTTCTCCTTGCTGTGATTAAAAACAAATACCAAGTCAAGGGAGGGCATGTTTATTTTACCTTACAGTTGGAGGATATAATATCTGCCACAGCAGGGAAAGCTTTGCACAACCTTGACGAGATGGGTCACCTCTTCAGCTAGGAAGCAGAGTGCAGACAGGAAGTGGGGCTAGGCTACACAACCACGAGGCCCGCCCATCGGGGCCCACCTCCTCTAGTAAGGCTCCACCTCCTAAAGGTTCCCTCACCTTCCCCACACAATCGCCACCATCTGAGCACCAAACGTGCTAACTAGTGAGTGTTCAGGGGTATTCATTCACTCTCAAACCACAGGAGAAGACATTTTTGTTGACACTAACCTACAGAGTCCCATGAAATAAACACCCACCCTTGACAACCCCTTCTCTTACCAGGTTAGTCCTACTCTCAAGCAAAGTCAGTAATGATGATTATACTCAAGGGCATTATTTTTTTATTTCTTACTGTGACTGGTAGTTGTGCACTGCAGAACCTAGCATTGTGCCAAGCATTTTACAGGTAATATGTTATGTAGAAGATGTGATTATACTAACAAATAGGCCCTGTCAGCCCTCTACTCACTCATGTGAGATTATCAGTCCTATTCTACAAACAAGATGAGAGAAATGGGATGGTGAGAAGCCAGAGATAGAAAGGTTACAAAGAAATATCCTTGAGTCTGTTATTTTCCTCATTGCTGCCGTAAAATACACGGCCAATGTAAGTCAAGGGAGAAAAATATTGATTTTAGTCTTTGGTTTAAGGGAAAGCCCATGATGGTGGGGAAGTGTGGAAGCAGGAACAGTATGCCGCTGGTAACACTGCATCCATGCTGGGGCTCAGTTCTCCATGCTGGGGCTCAGTTCTCCTTCGTCTTATTAGTCCAGCACTCCAGCTCACAAATGGTGCTGTCCACAGTCAAGATGAGTCTTCTCTCCTCAACTACCCTCCCAGGGGCTTATCTCCATGGTGATGGTAGATTCTGCCATGTTGGCAGTATTAGCCATCACAAACCTGTCTGCATCAGAAGTAACTACCCTCTGTCCACATTTCTATCTTCCTGCATAGACTCTGGCTTCACCCCACCTCACCCCACCCTTCTAGCAAGCAGGCCTCAATCACAGAGTCCCCAAGTCTTTCAATGGATTCCAACCAATTACCATAGGACCCATCCCTGAAACGTACCCCAGCAGTATTGACTTTCTCATTGTCCACAGAACTCCTCCAAACCCCCTAACTTGTATTAAAAGGAAAGCCATGGTCTGCTTTGCACATTCTGACATATCTAAGAGCATTTCACTGCCTTTCTTCCTTCATGTAACACAGATCTCTCATCTTCCTGTGAATGTGCCACTCCCATGTCTCGCCACACTCTCTGCTGCACTAGCAGCAAGAAGTACTCAACTCACTAATCATAGTGTAAAACCAGAACCTCTAAAGTTCTACATGCCCCTTGCTACACACCAAAGTAATAGTGCAAGCCTCTTTGCCTATATATTCTCATTTCCTCTCTAAGTCATTTTTGTGAATCACTCAGAATTTCATGGTGGCCCAGCACAGAGCATCTACTGGACATTTGTGTACCATGCCTGACCAGCTGCAAACCACACTCCTTGGGGACATTCCCATCTGCATAGTTCCAACCTCCACTGAAAAATCTGTGTCCTGTGGCCTTTCTGGACTCTGATGATTGTTTTCATCAAGGTAACCATAAGTGCCTCAGATTAGGAGGTACTCCACCTCCAGAACACTATACCATAGCTGCACTATTGTTACAGCTGGTCCCATCCAAACTAGTATTACATCATCAGCTAGTAAATTTCATTTTTATACAGAAGGTAGTTAAATTTACTTGAAAAACACAGAAAACCAACTGGCCCCTAGTCTTCAGGGTGGTCGTTCTGGTCTCTTGTATGTTCTTTCTGTATGTCAGGGTGGGTTACTCTGTTGTAATTTTTTATCCTTTGGTTCTAGAGATAAAACACAATGGCCTTGAGCTCACAGGGAAAGAACTCTACCTCTGAGTATTGCTCCTAGTTTTCTTTTAAGGCACACTGAGAGAGGAAGCTTTCAGATCCAGCTAATATCATTAGAAAGTAACACCATGGGGTGGGGGGACTGGAGCAAAGCCCAGCATCTTCTGGACATGACAGGATACTGTACTCTGGAACCCACAGCAGCTGTAGGTGCTTACAGAAGACTGGCATTAGATCAAGCCAGTCAACATTCCATCATGAATTAGGAAGGGGTTCCTGAGCCCCCACCTTTGACTGAGGAGCTATTGATGGCTTCGGGGAGAGGGTGAGTCTGTTTTCCTTACTTCTGTGGCTCCTGGGAGACCTACCACCCTCCAGTGGACAGCCCCCCACCTGGGAAATATATGAGCAGTATTAGTGAGTTATTAGATACTTTAAAAGTGGACCTGAGGTTGGGAGGTGTAGAAAGTAGAGTGGACCCCTAGGGGTTGAAGGGACCTTTGGTGGTGAACATGATCAAAATACATTGTATGAAATTCTCAAAGAATTCATAAAAGTATTTTGAAAACAACACTTAGAGATGAGTGTGGAGCTGGCTCCTCATTATTTCATAAGGAACAAACCTTTTTCATTCAATGTGTGAGCCTGTGTTTGTACCTGAGTCACTGCATCCAGGCAGACTAGTAAATTCATTGCATTTCTTAGCCAACCATGAGTCATTCTTCTGTGCTCTACATCCTTCCCACATCCATCATCATTGACACAGTTTTCATTGTCATGAACACAATAGCATTTACAGATGTCAAACCCTATTGAATAGATACAAGAAAGACATAAGTAACAAAACTTTAAAAGCAAAGAGATCTGTATTCCTGCCAGCTTGCTTATCTAGCAATTAGCATATTATTTGCAAATCAAATGGATTGGCTTGCCCATCATGGAGGATAATTAGTAAACAGACAAATTACATATTGTGAGTTGCACTGAGCATTGGAAGTTTCAAAACAGCACTGGGTAGTGAACTTACTCTAATGAATTATCAGGCATTGTCTAAGGGCCAGAGAAATGGCTCAGTGCATAAAGCTCTTGCCACACAAGCATAAAGACAAGAGTTTGAATCCAGAGAACACACAGACAGCATGGAAACTCACCTGTAATTCCCACATGTGAAAGGCAAAGATCAGGGATCCTCATAGCAAGCTGATTAGCTGCATTAGCCCATAATGGCAGGTTCTAGGTTCCCCTCAAAGACCCACCTTCAACGAAGAAGGTAGAGGGCAATCAAGGAAGACTCACAAAGTCAACTTGGGGCCTCAACATGCATGTGAACACATGTACACAATCTTCATACACAAATGCACCCAAATATATGTTAGCACACATACATAAACTACACATATAATATATGTGAAAAAGAAAAAAGGAAAAAAACCAATTGTCTACTCTAGATATAGAAAAGGAGGTAGCAAGGCACAGAAATGAAATGAACAGGACTTACTGCAGAATATGTAGCTCCTAGGAAGAGGAGAGAATGATCGCTGGATCCATCTTCTCTAGTCAGCCTAATCTCAGCTCAGGGGCACATTCTTCCCAGGTCAGGAAGCATCACTTTTTCTTTTCCAAGACCATATTTCTAGTGAATGAATGAAATCCTTGGCCCTTGGTAATTATTAATTATAGGGATGTTACAATGCCTTGTGAGTAGATAAGGGAAACCTGGAAAGGCGAATTCATCTAAGCCCAATTAAAAGACTTACTCATTAGTAAATAAAGCTATCTCGTTAAAGTAGTTTCATTAATCATTGAGAAAATGTGTATACTCGGTTGTGGAGGCAGGTATTCAGAAAACTTGGGAGATGCTAAGTGACTGATCACACTTCCAGAGAGAAGAAATAAGAACTTTTCAATAGAAAAACATGACTGGGAATGATATCATTTCAAAACTATAACGGAAACAAAAACTAATGAGAACACTAATGCAATACCAGAAAGTCCATGAAACAAATGTCACTGCTCTCCCGGAAAACCATCTCTCTGGCATCCATCATTTAATTTGCTTCTGCTTCAACCCTAGCTTCAAAAAATAAAATAAAGTCCCCAGTTACAGTATGTTCATCTTCAGAAAGTGAGTGACAGGCCCAGGTGGCTCTAGAATGTATCCTGTCCTTGAGGGATGTCTGAGCTCTCCCAAACTAAACTTTTGCTTGTCTGATGGTTTGTTTTTAGTGTGTGTGGAGGGGTGGTGGTAGGGGTGTGTGCATGTATGTGTGTGTATTAAATGTGCAAGAATATTAAACTTCCTCCTTTGGGGAAAATTGGGTGCCTGAAGACTGTTGATTTTACCAGAAATAAATTCCTACGTTGAGAGAATGGCAGGTCTTAGTCTTGCCTCATCCATTTTATTGGCAGACTTGGTGTCTACCTTCTCTGGCAGCCAGCAGCTCTGTATTTGGAACCAAGAGAGAAACAGTTCCTGCTACTAGGATGCCTGCTGTCTACCAACAGTCACTTAAACACAACCTGAAAGTCTCCTTTCACTCAGAACCCTGCAAAGTATTTTGCCTTTACTACAGTAGAGGTGGAAAGGGGTCCCATTCTCTACCGGACTGACATTGCATCCCTTGTAAGCCTCATGGCTATGTTTAGGCATAGCATATGTTCTTAGGGATAAAAAAAAAAAAAAAAGGAATAACTTACAATGTGATATTAGGTTATCGGAATTAGTAATGCTAAGGACTTGTCAATTATCATATGCTGTTAGGGGTGATGATATCTCACAGAATCATATGAGTAGCAAAGCTGCATGCTTATTTTCAATACCGTTTGATACATACACACACACACACACACACACACACACACACACACACACACGAGTCTACCTCTGTTGTTCCTGGAAATATTTAAGGGGCTTAATGTCGCCAAACATGTTGCAGAACTACCAACATTTTCATTAAAATCAAATATTTCTTTTTCATCCTATTCTTGATCCATGATTGGAGAGTGTCCATGGATGCTTCATCCTTGAATGCCGCTTAGGTCATCCCTATCTATAGCTTGTAGGAAAATAAGGAGACAGACAAGCTGTGGACATGAGTGTGCTTGTCTGAGTGTCGAGTGACTAGATCTAAGGCTGTCAGAAAAGACCGCTTATAGTTTTCAGGCACAAGAATAAGGTTGTGGATCCTCAGCTCTCTTCTTGCATGATAAAGTCTGGAGAAGTCAGTGCAGCACTTTCTCTGGACCGTACTGGCTTCTGCTTCCTTCACATTGCTCAGCTGGGGGAGATTTGCAATGGTGCCTGCTTTGTTGCTGTCCATATATGCCTGGGGTTTCTTAATCAGTTGACTTCCCTTGCAGGCCTGAACTTTCCTTGTGCCCTCTGGTAAAATCCTCTTATTTCATGAAAGGTTTTGGAGATTTTGAGACTGCAACTTCAGCATATGGCATAACCTGTCTTTGTGGCAGCTGTCTTCCCTTAATCTCATCCCAAATAGTCACATTGTTTGGCAGGTGACATTCAACAGGTGTACATCTTGTTTTACAAGGTTGGTGGCTGCCAGAGGTGACATTTCTAGAAAAGATCTAATGCTCCAGTTGATTTGCATGTGTCCATCATGGCCTGGAAACTTTGGACATGGGCAATATTCCAAACATAAAGCAAGAGGGCACTTCGCCAATTTAACAGACGGACATGTAGAGCCCAGAGCCTCCCTAACAAGAGCCGTGATGTGGCTGGAGGACACGACATGCAGCCAGTAGTATTTAATTGGCTATTTATCTGTTGCTTAGGAACCTCAGATTCAGGACCAGCTTCCTGGCTAATTATAGCTTGAGCTTAGTATATTCCCATCATAAGAAGTAGGGTTCATGACTGCCATGGTAAATGTCAGGCCATGGGCAGCCAGCTGGGTGTTTGAAGCTGCCAGCAAAGCCAGCCATGAAATCTGCACTTAGGATGAGACTTGTTTCTCCTAAGTTAAGTCAGCAAATGCAGTCTGGTGGTCTGAGGAATGAAGACGAATTATAGCGTGTTTGCATTCTTTTCCCTTGCTTTTACAGTGAGGGAATAGGAAAATCAGCTGACATACAAAATGCCAGAAACAAATCCTTACTGAACAGGAAAGAGAGACGGGGCTGTGCTGAACCCAGGCTAGATGAAAGTAGAAAACAAATGAGAGAACTGGACTCTAACTCAATACATCATTGAACCTACAGGGTCAGAGTAGACGGTCTCAGCAGTCACTTCCAGTTCTAACCCTGGTCTTCACTTACTACAATTCTATTACTCCAATCTCATGTATGGCTAGTATAATAAATTTCCCCAGGAGACTTTCCATGGTCTGGTGTTGACTTCTTTGTCTTTAGCAAAGGATTCCCTACCTACTCTCGGTCACTGAAAACCGAAGAAATTAGAAGGAACCCTGATCAGTTAAGCATCAGTCTCAAGTGCATTGCTTGTCTGTTTCTTGTTTTATTATGCAAACCTTTTTGGTATCTGCTTCATCCATCTCTATAGCTTCAGCTGCTTCCTGGAGAAGAAATACAAATCAATTCTCAGAGCTATCTGTGTTTATCCCTTTGGTGTTTCAGCCATCTAGACTCTATGTCCCACAAGCTTTGCAGACCTTGTGTATCCAAGTGGACGTTTATGTCCACTCCAATTTCTCAGCACTCTGATGCTTTTCTTCCCCTCAGCTGTCTATGTTTCCAAGTGTACCAACGTGTGTGATAAACTATATGATGCTCCATGTGAACCACATATCAGTTACACAAGGTAGAGTTTCTTGGCCCTGGTGTCACAGATCTAACCTGGACAATGACATCATCTCATATATCTGACTTACCTCATCTTCATCCACATTTCATTGCTCTTCTGTATTTCTAGTTTGGTTTTGCCTATGGGGTTAACTTTATTACATTAATTTATTTATCATGTTGTGTGTGCCTGTGCATGCAGGCGGCATGCTGTGGCACATGTGG